>NC_057386.1:48209071-48509071 GCF_019320065.1 Cervus canadensis | reverse complement strand
TTTGGCTCCCAGGCAAAGGAGAGGACAGAGTGGGATTGGATTGGGGGTACTTTCGAAAGCCGAGGAGGAAGGCAGGCTCGGAGTTTAAACCTCGGTTTCACTGAGACTGACCCCTGAACCGTCCCTTTTACTGGGACTTGGGGAGGAGGACGGGTCGGGGCCTCGAGCTGGGGCTTTCACCTGTGGGGTGTCCTGGGGCGCGCATCAAGCTGAACGCACCCCTCTAGCTCCAAGGGGTTGCCCTGCATGGGGTACCTAGGGGAAGCGGGTCCCAGTTCTGCGCCCTTGGGGTGGGGTTGGGGGAGGGCCGGGCCACTGATGCTCAAGATTTCCTCCTAAGATAGGAGAATGACTTGAGGGCTGGGGAGACTTGGATTGACAGGAGAGCAAACGAAGTCCCTTAGGTTTCCCAGGGTGGCTCAGACGGAGACCCTGGGTTCGATCCCTGGGTGGGGAAGATTCCCTGGAGGAGGGCATGGCAACCCACTCCAGTATTTTTGCCTGGAGAAGCCCCATGGACAGAGGAGCCTGGCGAGCTACAGTTCATGGGGTTCACGAAGAGTCGGACACGACTGAGCGCCTAAGCACAGCACAGGTCACGCAATCCTTGCTGCCTAGCCGCTAGGGGTCTCATGGAGATGCCCCACCACCCCAGTCTCCAAGCTCCCCTGTGAATCACACTCCTAACCCCAACACCGACACGCACAACTCCCTCCCACACCCCCACCGTGCCAGCGCGCCCATGATGCCCAGATTCGCTCGTCCACTGGGGATCCTGCCGTCTAGGGCACCCCCCCCCCCGCCTCCGCCTGGTGCCAGGCCCTGAAGGGTTAAGGAGGCCTTGGGGGCACCGGAGCGGCGGGACGCGGGCGCCTGGGCTAATTGGCGACCCCGGGAACAATGGAGGCGGGAGGCGGGTGGCTTAATTGGGCCAGGGAGCGGCCCGGCCTTTGTCTGAGGCCTGACCGCGCGGGTTCCCGCAGCCGAAAGCAGGAGGCTCGCAGCTGGGACCCAGCGCAGGGCGGCGAGGGTGACCCCGGGAGGGGGACAGTGAGGTGGGGGCCGGCGGTGACGGGGGAACGGCTCCCCAGGCTGCGCTCGGGACCCCGGGGCGTCTCGGGGCCCTGGAGGATCACTCCACCCCGCTGGGGCGCTGCAGCCGCCCTGCGGCGAGAAGGCAACCGCCACCAGGCCGCTCTGCGCGGCCGTGACCGCGACCCTTCTCCCGGCCCGGGTCTCCCCGCGGGCGCGCCTGCGGCGCCAGCTCGGTGCTGCCCCCTGGCGCCAGCAGCCCACTCCGCAGCCTCTTCCCCACTCTCCTTGCCGCTGCTGCTGCTAAGTCGCTTCAGTTGTGTCCGACTCTGTGCGACCCCATAAACGGCGGCCCACCAGGCTCCTCTGTCCACTGGATTCTCCAGGCAAGAACACTGGAGCGGGTTGCCATTTC
This sequence comes from Cervus canadensis, assembly GCF_019320065.1. NCBI lineage: Eukaryota > Metazoa > Chordata > Mammalia > Artiodactyla > Cervidae > Cervus > Cervus canadensis. Next base: position 48,507,624 of record NC_057386.1, on the reverse strand, counting down.
TTTCTCCAATGCATGCCTGCATGCTAAGTCGCTTCAGCCGTGTCCGACCCTGTGCGACCCCATAGACGGCAGCCCACCAGCCCGTGGAAGTGTTCACGGGATTCTCTAGGCAAGAATACCGGAGTGGGTTGCCATTTCCTTCTCCCCATTCTCCCTAGACAGTGAGAAATCAGAACAAACCCATGCGCCCCTCTTCAAATGTTAGAGACCTCCAATAAACATACTGTCCACGCAGGATTTTATTTGAGCTGAGAAAGCGGCCTTTCTGCCCCGCCCTGGTCCTGAACTGCCCTCCTGCACGCCCGAAGGTAGGAGGCAGGGAAACCCGAGCCCACCCTCCCCAGAGCCGGGACAGTCTTCTGCGCCCTCGCACTGGTTCACCGGCCGACACCGTCCCCGAATTCAGCGTGGCCTAGGGGCCGGCTCCTTCCCTGGAAGAGGACACGATTCTCTTCCTTGCAAATGGATGAGCCCACGAAGGTGTCCAGGGAGCCCGGAGGCCTGTTCTCCTTCACCCTTCCTCCGTCTCACCGTCCCGGATGTCCCTGGTGAACTGGAAGCCAGCGCCTCTCGGCCTCGGAAGTGCCCAGGTTGAGCAACCTGCTAAGCCAAGGCATCATGGACACTCACGCTTTAAATAGAGGAAGCAGCTGGGAAGGGGTGATGCTGAGGGATGGGTAGACCCCGTGGTGGTCTGAGGGAATGATTTGCCGGTCCCCCATTCCTTCCACTGCTAGGATCTGGGGCTGGAGACACCTGTCGGCTGGGTGAGGAGGGGAGGAGAGGCCGCCCTCCTGGGGCAGCAGCTGTCCTGGCAGACTCGGGCCACGGGGGGCGAGGCCTAGCCGCGACTGACACGGTGCGACTCCCCGCGCGACTTCCAGCTGAACCCACGATTGTACAGGGGGGAAGAAGGGGAGGAAAAAAGCCTCGTGAGCCCCAGTCTTCATACCCACCCCCACCCCCTCCCCCGACAGAGATGTAGATGATTTCCACCGGAGAACCTTTAGTCTAGACTCTGCCACTGTGGTCAACAGTCCTGATAGGAGAGAACGTGTTCTTTCAGGCGGTTCAGGAGACGGAGGGATGGAAAAGGATTCTAGGTTCGCGGTGTTTGGGGGACCATGGCCAAACCCCTCCTCCGGAGGGAGAGAGGGAGCGGGGAGCACCCGTCTTATCAGCCCCACCCAACCAGAGGCTCCGAAAGGAGCTGCAATTCCACGGTGGCGCGCGCCCCGGGCCGGGAGCCGGGAGGCCAGGCGCGGAGCGGCGGACGGCGGAGAGCGGCCAGCAGGGGGAGCCCGGTCCCCGGCCCGGCGGCGGCGGCGGCGCTGGACGCGCGGGGGGCTCGCGGCGGCGCGGCGCCTCCCCGCCCGCCCGCAGCCCGCGCCGGCGCCGGCGCCGCCGGGCCTCGCGGCTCCGCTCGCCGCCCCGCCGCCGCGAGCCCCGGGCGCCCGCCCCGCCGTCCCCGCCTCCGGTCCCGCCTGACGCGCTCGCGGCGCCCCCTTGCCCCGCGCGGCCCACAGAGCGCACTGCGCCGTTCACTTCGCATTGCAGCGTTTTATTGTTTTCTCGAGTTTTTGTCGTTTTCGTCTCGCTCCGGAGCGAAAAGTGAAAACCTGAGGTGGAGCCCGCGGGCCGGGCGAGCAAAAAACGCCCGGGCGCAGGGGCCGAGGGGTCTGGCGGGGTGGGAGCTTCTCCGGGGGTCGGGGCCCTCTCCCGCAGCCAAGGGCCTCCTCCCCACCCCCCAGCCCTGTACAATATAGATGCTCATGTAAAAGGAAAAAAATTATAGGCTATGAGTTAATCTCTAAATATTCTGTACACAGCAATGTACACCTTTGAATAAATTAATACCAATTTGCATATTCTGGGAACCTTAAAGCTTATTTACACAAATTACCATTTATTTCATAAATATCTTTTTATTCCCGCCCCCGGGGACTAAAGGCAGAAATGCCACTCCCTCCGCTGACCCAGGGGTGGGAGGGCCGCCTGTCCGGGAGAGAAGTGGAAGGACCAAAGGAACAGGCCCCTCTCAGCTCAAGTCTACACTGACTTCATCTTCACTGACCTCAGCTCCCCTCACCCCAGATTCTCCAGCAATGCGGGGCTCCAGGCTAGGGGGCTTTCCTCCCCTGACCTTCTGGCTCCCCAGACAGCCAGCCCCTGGCTGAGCCGGGGACGAGGCCTCCCCAACAGCGCTGTAGGAACCCGGAGAGGCCCCGCTGATGACACCTTGACACCGGAGCAGACCTGGACCAAATCCAGTGGCCCCAAAGCGACTGTGTTCCGGATTCCTTGTGAGGCCCAGGAAAGTGTCCCAGGCCCCGGCTGGCCTATCAGGGTTTCATTCCGGCTGCAGCCCGCTCTCTCTCCTTTATTTAAATAAATACCCATTCTGTGCTGTACACGTCCCAAGCAGCAAGGGAGGCAACCCAGGAGGCCTGCGCGGCGGCGGCGGCGGCGGCGGAGGAGCAGCAGCAGGGCGGGCCCCCTCACTTGGGCGACTCCCTGCCGGGGGAGAGGGCTCGCTGGCTCTCCAGCCCACTCACCAGTCTCTGAATGCTCTGCAGTTCACTGGCCGCCTCTTTGGCCGCGCCGCCGGGCGATAGGGCTACGCGGGCCGGGGCCCCCACTTTGCGGAGGGCCAGCTCCGGCAGCGGGCTGGGCTCCCGGCTGTTGCCGCCGCCTGCAGCCTTGGAGCCCTCCGCCGCCAGCCCGGTGGTGAGGAGGCTAGTGCTCGGTGGGATGGAGACCGGGATCTGGTAGGGGCTGAAGCGCAGGCGAGGCCGGGCACTGCCCAGAAAGGGGCTCCGGGACAGGGAACCGGCGGCAGCCGCAGCCGCGGCCGCAGCGCTGGTGGCTGGCAGAGCCGAGGCCGCCGCCGCAGCGGCCGCCATGTAGGTGTAGGGATAGGGGAAGAGGCCTCCGAAAGTGGGCATGGGGATTCCCTGCAAGAAACAAAACAAGACAAGGGTTAGGCATCCCGCCTGGAGTGTTCCTGGGGGTGATCTGGGTGCTGGCAGCAGGGCGACAACTGGGAATCCTTGCCCTACTGTTCAGGAAGACCTGCGCTCACATAACCTTGCTCCCCAAAGAGCGCAGGTAGGCATGAGCCACTACGCCGATGTCCAAACCCGGTTGGAGGGGAGCCCGCTTAAGGTTATGATTCCGAGAGGGCCCTACCGAGCTCTGTGCCAGGTATTACTCTAGGAGTAAGGGAAAGCCATCACAGGCTGCTGAACCGGCAAGGGCCTTGGAAGAAACAGGCCTGGCGGGGGGCCAGATGGCCAGCAGGTAACTTTGGCTGTGTTGGCAGGGAGGCGCCGCTCGCTTCCAACAGTGTCCTGCCCTGCCTTTCTATCCACAGATGCCCCGAAGGGCTGGAGACGAATAGGACGGGAGGAGCTTTGCTCACTCTCCCTCCTCTGCCACCTGCTCAGGGGTCTCCTGCCCAGGCCAGGAGAAGGCGCCAGATGCCAGTCCGTTTATAAACTAGCCTGAATGCAAAGAGCTCCCAGCGGCTCCCTAGTGTCAGCTGAAGAAGGAATGCTGTCTTTGCCTGTGGAAAGCCCAGTAGCTGGGAAACGCTGCACAGAACACCGCCTGCGGCCCAGCTTTTGGATTATCTGACCTTTGAGATCATGGAGTATGTGGGTATATAGGGAGGAGGGCAGGAGCTGACTGAGCTGGGCTTCCAGGGAGCCTCAGGCATGGCTCAGGCAGGGAGAAGGAAGAGAAGTAGCTTAGTCAGGGATGAGAAAATACCCTTCCCGAGAAGGTCAAGCCCTACTGAACATTCAGACTTGGCATCTCAGAGGAAGGAGGGAGACTTCAGATCTCCAAGGTTTTGTCTCTTTCTGATGGCCATAGGAAGATCCCCTGCAGGAGGGCATGGCCACCCACTCCAGTATTCTTGCCTGGAGAATCCCCATGGACAGAGGAATCTGACTGGCTACAGTCCATAGGGTTGCATAGAGACTGAAGCTACAGCACGCACAGTATGATGAACATAGGTGAGCGGCCCTGCCTCGAGAAGTTAACCACTAGCAGTACACCTAGTGATGCCTCCTGAGTGCCCTTGCCCTGGCCTTCCACCTGTTAACCAGGCTGTGTCTAGAAGTCCTGACTTCCCTGTGACCTCTGCGATGCCCATGCTCATCACCAGAATTTGTCTGAGGAGGAGGCATTCACATACACACAGAGTCAACCTTCAGGCAAATTAAACCTCCAGGCTCTGAACTCCACTTTCTGGAGGCTTCCTTACCAGCTCAGAGCCCCAGATATGTGATGCCAGTGCCTCCAATGCTCACTCCACACACCCCTGACACTGAGCTGTATTTAAAACTCATTTCAGAATCCCTTCCCCCACTTTAAAAATATTTGCTTCTGAACCGAAGGAGCCTTCTCAGACCTAAACTCCTATTTTCCTTCCCTTAAGATAAGATCTTAAGGGTTCAATTTGCCAGAAACCTCAGAGGGAAGAAAATGAATGTAGAGATTCCAAATCGTTCTACGGGAATATTCCACCCAAGCAACCAAAGAGGCCACTCTCCCCTTCCGATCTTCTTATTTTGCTGCTGCCCACAGTTTCATAAGCTCTCCCCTGGGAGCTCGGAATTTCGACCTGGGCCTGGAGGACTGAGATGTGTGGCTGGGGGAGTTGGGAGACTTAGTGTGGGGGAAGGAAAAGCCCCATCCTTTGTCCGGTTGCTTCCTGAGAGTCTGAAAGGAGCCTGAGACATCTGGGAGGTGGGTCAGTTTGGTGGTCAGTTATCCAGAACACACTGCAAATTCTCCTACTTTTTTTGTCCAGCCACTTTAGCCTTTCCGGGACTGACAGTGAGCCAGGGGTAGTTATTCATTCCCAAGGAAAATGTCCTGAGGCAGGCCAGGCAAGTGGACTTACAAAAGCTGGAGGCAGCCCCCGTCTGTCAGGGCAGAAAGAGTCTAATGGGTCCCAGTCAATTCTGGGGTTACAGGGAAGGAAATAGGCCCAGAGAGGGTCAGAGACTTGTCCAAGGTCACACAGGAGTCAGAAGCATTCTCCTGGCCAAATCCTGGACCTGGTCTTGGTCTCCCAGAAGCCAGGTGTGGTTCCGAGGGCCCATCGGGTCTCCCCAAGAGGGAGTCCTTGCCGGCTGGGAGCCCGAAGCGCCCTCGGGCTCTATGCCTTCTTCCTCTGCCCGCCCAGGGTTCCCTTCCCTTCCTCAGGCTGCTGCCAGCTCACAGGCCTTACCTGAGATGCCAGCATGTGCTGGGAGAGGTGGAATGGGAAGGGCCCAGCGGTGCTGGCCGCATTCCCCGCGGGACCCAGCCCGCCCGCGTCCAGCCCGGTGGCGGTCCCCGGCCCGCCGCCTCCGCCACCGCCGCCGCTGCCGGCCACCGAGGCTAGTAGGTGGCCCATGCCCATGGCGGAGAAGGCTCCGGGCCCCATGGCGAACTGTCCCGGGTGCAGGAAGAGCGGCTGGCCGGCCCCCAGCGGCCCGAAGAACTGCTGCCCGTGCAGGTGGCCGGAGAAGGCCAGGCCGGGCAGGTGTCCGGCGCCCAGCGGGGACGCGCTGTCCGTCTGCACCACCAGCGGCGCCAGGCCGGGCTCCTTGCCCTCGCCCGCCTCCTTGCGCCCTTCGTCCTTCCTCCGGGCTTCGGCGCGCTCCTTCTCTAGGCTCCGCAGGCCGAACGGGCCGTCCCCGCCGCTCTCGGCCGGCTCCTTGCCCCTCTCGGGGCTGCGCCGCTCCCTGGCGCGATCGGGTTCGGTCAAGCGAGGTGGGCTGCTGCTGTCCAGGGCGGGGCTGCGGCCTAGCGCCGGGCCCGCGCGCTCCTCGCCCAGCCGCTCGGGCTCCGGGTCACTGTCGGCGGCGCACGACTTCTCCTCGGCTGCGGGGAGAGAGGATGCGCGGCGTTACCGGCCCGGGGACAGAGCGCGAAGCCCGAGCCGGAGAGACGTGTGCAAGCCTGCTCTCGGGGAGACCACGTCGGAAGAACTCCTGGAAGCTCGGGGCAGTAGGGGTCACCCCATCCAATATCCCTTATTTACAGGGGGAGGAAAGTGAACCCGGCAGAGGAGGCCTTGCTGCCGCAGAGTCACGCAGCGCCAGGGCTCTAGCCCAGAGCCCAGAAGGATCGGCGGGCCACCAGGGACCGCACTCAGGGGAGGCCTGGGGTCGAGGCCCGTCCCAGACTCTCCCCTGACGCTCCCCCCAGGCCTTCAGTTAGCCAGATGCTGAGCAGCGAGCCAGCCCGGCGCCCGGGGGACACCCTCCCCGTCTCCTCCCGGCCCGACCCGCACCTCTGGCCCGGTGCAGGCGCAGGGGGCTGGGCGCCGTCCCCGGAGAGGGCGGCGGTTCCCGCGCAGGGGGAGGCTCGCAGGACGAGGCGTCCGACTCCGCGCCGTCGCGCTCCGGCTTGCAGTGCTCCTCATACAGGCGCAACGACGGCAGCGTTAGCTGCTTCCTGGGGATGAGCCGAGGGAGCGGGTCTGAGCGCCGCGCGCCCTCCGGCCCCCTCCTCGTCCTGTTCCCCCCAGGCGCCCGCCTCCAGGCCAGCCCGCGCACCCTCACCTTTTCTCCCGCCGGCCGTTCCCGGTGTCCCGGAAGCCTTTGGCAAACGGGTTGTTGTCGATCTTAAGCTGCGTGATCTGCGGGGACCGAGGGGGCGGCGCCAGGTCAAGCTGTGGGCTCTTCGAGCCTGGCCCGGGGCACCTGGAGGTCAGAGGCTGCCCGCCCCAGAGGAGAGCCCCCGGGGAGGGTACCCTGGGTATCCGCCCACCTGGGCCGGGCCGCTCCCAGCCACAAGGCAAGGTGAGGTCGGCGGGCGGACCTCGACGAAAGCGACCTCCAAAAACTATATTCGAGGTATAATCCCTCGACTTGCACACCCAAGCCCAAAGCTGTGCACCCCGAGTGGAAATCTGTCCGGGCGAGTATGCAAGCCCACCCAGCCATTCGAGTTAAGGGAACCCGGCGCCTGAGCAGGAGCACACGGACAGCAGAGCACACCCAGGTCAGCAGACACACATGTAGACAATCACACGCACGGGTCCGCGCACACCCAAGTACACACAGACAGAACAAGCGCCCAGGGAATCAAACGAATTAACGCGCCTCCACACGGATTCAAGGCACTCCAAATGGTGCACGCATATACCGGCCCAGGACAGATCGGTTCACGGTGACAGAAAAAAAGAAAAAAAAACAAAAACGGCCGGCAGGACACTCTGACACTGTCCTTCCTCCCAGAGTGGTGCACACGGACATGGGTCTTAGCAGGGGGGTTGCCTTGCCTCTCTACAGGGAGGGTGTAGAAAGATAGCAGCCAGGAAAAGCCCTTTCTCTTGAAGGAAACGCCTCCAAGCATATCCCAAGGGGTCCCGGGCCTGAACTGACCCAGAGAGGGAGTGGTGACTGACACCTGTCCCCCTCTGGCTCCCCCAGGAGAGGGAAAACTAGGCCCCGGGTTCCTAGCAGCCGGAAAGCCTGGGCAGATTGCCTCGGGCGCCCTCTTTTCATTTAAATTCCCATCCCTGAGCCAAGAAATAAACGAATAAAACGTAAAAATGTCAGCGAGGGCCCGGAGTCTTTGCTAATTGCTAAGTAAACATCCCCACCCCAAGGAGCGCCCAGCTGTTCGCGCGCCCCGGGGAGCGTGTGCGTACGTGTCGTGGGCCTGGGAGAGAGAGCTGGGGGGTTTCGCTGGGTGCTGCGCTACAGATGCGAGACTGGGGGCCCGGGAGCGGATCGTGAGGGTGCGGGGTGGGGGGGGCGTGCAGGCGGCCGCGGGCGGGTGTGAGTGGAGGGTCGGAGGCCGCCCGAGTGGGACGGCATCGGTACCGGGACTGGCCCCACCGCCGGCCCGCGCACCTTGTCGTTCTGGTAGGCGGTGACCGCGATGAAGTCAGTCTCGGGGAACACGTAGGTGCGGAACGTGCTGTAGGGCAGTTTCAGGATGTCGTTGGCTCGCACAATGTGGAAGCGCGGTTGGTACTTGTGCATGGAGTTCAGGATGGTCTGCAGGAGGGCGAGGGTCAGCCAACAGCCCCTGGCCTGACAGCCCCCCGGCCTGTCTCCCGAGCCTTTCTATTCTCTGGGGACCGGACCTCTTTCCATTTTTCTGTCTCTCTCACCGTTCTGCCTTTCCCACCTCACCCCCAAACCTTCCCTCCCCTTTCCTGTCTTCTCTGCTCCTTATCTCCCCATATTAATTTTTCTTTTTCCCCCTCTCGATTTTCTTTATCACAGTTTCTCTTTCCAGTTAAAAAAAAAATTACCCCAGCTGAAAACCGAAATAAAATAAAACCCGCTACCACTCCACTCTTAACTTCTCTTCCTATTCACGGCTAAGCCCCTAGTAAACCCGGGAGAGAAGACTGGAAGCTTTGAGGCCTCACCGACCTGCCCTACCTCCGATTGGGGTAGACCCTTTAGCCCCATGAACTACCCCTTCCCATTCACTGGGGCCCTGGCTCAGGCAGAAATTCCCTTCTCCCAAGTCAGGCATCTCCCCGAGGGAGGAGGGAAAGGTTTGGAGGGAAATTGTTTGAACTTTAAAATCTCCTCCTTTGGGGATGGGGATGGAACGGTCTTGAGGAAGGGTGAGAACCGAGGTCCTGGGCGAGGCTTCCAAGCTCAGACCCCAATGACCAGCGGCTCCACAACCCACCCCAGCTGCACCTGCCTCCTGCTGGACTCCAGAAGGGAGTTTGGAAGGCCTGAGATTTTGAGTTTGGACAGTGAGATTGGGGGCAGCCTGGAGCTTAGTGGCCACGAACCCCAACTTTCTCCAGGCTTGCAGAGCAGAGCCTCTGCGCCCAGGCCCAGCTGGCAAAGGCCACAGGGCAGTGATCTGGGCAGGGGCACTCTGGGGGTTCTGCGAGCACTCCCCTATGGGGAACCCTGGGGTCTCCTCCCCCCCCCACCCCCGCAGTGCTAGGGGCAAAGTCTTCCACCCCCATCAGCTCTTGGCCTGCACTCACGAAGCCGTGTTTGTCCGAGATGTTGTTGGTCAGCTTCAGCTTGTGGAAGGCCACCGGCTTGGCCATCCACTGCTCCCCCGTGGCTGGGCTGTCCGGGTGGATGTACATCCGCTTGGGCATCTCGGGGTCGGCCTTGCCTGCCACCATCCAGCGGGAGTTATGGAATTTATACCGGCAGTCATCAGCGGCCACAATGTCCATCAGCAGGATGTATTTGGCCTTCTTGTCCAGGCCGCTGACTCGCACCTTGAAGGGAGGAAACATCCTTCTGCAGGAAAGGGAAAGAGGGAGAGGTCAGGGAACCCGCTGGATCTCGAAGACCCCTCTCCCCTGATGCACGCCGTTGCCTGGAGCTTCACCACCCATGTTCCCCTGTGGTCCGTGCTCTGCCCTCTTAGGAAGGTCTGGGAGATTCCATTCCACCTGTGGTGGTTATTCCTAGGAGATCCCATTTCTGCCTGTCAAGACCCGCTCCTGTTATAAGGCTTGCCCTCAGCCCTATGCTCAGATCTAGTGACCCCCTTTTTCTCCCTCATCTGAGATGAAAGCCGAGCTCCAAGAAAGAGATCCAGGGCCTTTGTAAATATACTCGCTTCTCATGAACCTCCCTGAAATTCGTTCGTGGGAATATATCCACTTAGGGCCGAAGCTCTCAGAAGTGCATTCGGATGTTTGTTTGGGCGAGGAACTGGGTTACAGCAGCGGAACAAGGACCCTGACCCTGAAGTTCGGGCGAAGAGGGTGAGTGAGCCCGAGGCCTGGATTCTCCACGTCTGAGCTAGAGGCTTGAGCGGTTGGCGATTGTAGCTTTTCTTCCGGCTTCAGGGCCTAGGGAGCCGTGTGCCTCCGGAGCTCCTGGTTCCTCTGCCCGGACAAGGCTCACAGGCCGGGTCAGGCTGCGGCTGGGCCGGCTCGGGGCTCGCCGCGGAGAACGGCCGCGACCGGCGGGAACCAGAGGGCCGGGCTGGGCCTAGCGGGGGTGAGAGTCTCATTCCGGGCTCCGGGGTCGGAGGAGAGTGCGGGAGACGCCGCATCTTCGCGGAGCACCGAGCCAGACTCGCCTCCGAAGCAAGAGAGAGGGGTCTCGGGGCTGAGGAGCTGCGGCCGAGACCGCTGAGACCTTCCAGGGCCGAGCCGCGGGGCCTCCTCGGCTTTGGCACTCTGAGCGCTGGGGGACTATTCTTCAGGAGTACGTTTTCGTTTTCATTTGGGAGACTTCGATGCTCCGCGTGTTTAAAAAAAAAAAAAAATTCGTTCGGTCCCGAATGAGAAAAGTCAACTTGCTGGTCTGTGCGTGGCTCGGGGGCCGGAGCCGCGAGCTGGGAGCCGCGGGCGGAGGGCTCGGCGCTGGTCGGTGCTGTCGGATCCCCCTCCCGCCCACCCGCGCGCCCTCCGGCCAGCCGGCCGCCCTACCTCCCGGACTTGGTGATGACCATCTCGGTGCCCAGCTTGTGGAACTGGTCCCACAGCTCCTTGGCCTCCAGCGTCACCTTGGGGTCGTCCTCCACCTCGTCCTCGGGCTCCAGGCTCTTAAGCGAGCGCAGATGAGCGGCGGGCGGATGCGGGCCGAGTGCCGAGACGTGCAGCCCCGCCTCGGCCGCCGCCGCCGCCGCGGCCGCCGCCGCCGCCGCCCCCGCCAAGCCCGGGTCGGGCAGCGGCTTGGCCAGAGCGCCGGGCGGCAGCGCGAGAGCCGGGAAGAAGGAGGGCTGCGCCGCCGCCAGGAAGGCGGACATGGGGAAGTCGGCCGGCCGTGGCGCGTGGAACGGGTGGTAAGCCATGGCGCTGGCCGCCAGCGCCGGCTCTCTCATCGGGACATCCGGCCCAGGCGCCCGGGGGCCGGGGCCGGGGGCGCGCGGCTCGGACCCCCGGCCCGGGCGGCGGCGCGCACGGAGGAAGGGCGACCCGGGTGGCAAGCGCGGTGGCGGCTCCTCCCGGCTCCCCGTCCGGCGCACGGCGAGGGACGCGGGGCGCTGGGCGCGGGGGCGGCGGGGGCTCTGCGCGGGGCTGGGCTGGGCTGGGCCGCTCCGGCGCCGGGGACCACGCGCGACTGGTTAGATCTTGTCGTGATCTCTGGAAAACTGTGACTATCTCACATGTCCTGCCCTGCTCGGATCCCCTGCGCTAACGAGCCAGGCCCCCCTTGATTGCTGATTTTACGCTTTTTGGACCAATTGTGGGTCTCCGGGGGCGGGGTTTTGACAGCTCAGGCCAAGCTCGGAGCGGGAGGGGGGGCCCGGGGAGAAGGTGTCGGAAGCCTCAGCAGTAAGAAAACATGTCAACAGAATAAAATATTAACCAATGACGGGCCAGCGGGCCCCGAGACCCCTCCCCCTGCCCCGGCCCCCACCCCGCCGCCCGCGCCCACGGCTGCCTGCGCCCGGACGGGGAAGCTCGGCGGGCCGACCCGACCCGCCGAAAGGGCCTGAGGCGGGGGGCGCCCGGGCGCCAGGGCCTGCGGGGAAGGACCCCTAGCCGCAAGCCGCCCCAAGTGCAAAGCATTGACACGGCCCCGCGAGGAGAGGGGCGCCCTCCTTCTCCCACGCCCGGCGGCCCCGCAGCCCCGGCCCGCGCCCCGGCTTGGCCTCCGACCCCGCTCCTGGCCGCGGCGCCGCCCGTGCCCCTCCACTCCGGAGGGAGGCAGCGGGTGCTGCAGGAGAGGCCGGTGGGCGGGCGAGGCGGGAGGCGCCGGCTGCCGAGGTCCCGGAGCGGAACCCAGGTGGCGGGAGCCGGTGAGTGCGGCGGTCGCAGAGCCCTGGTGGGGCCGGCGGGGGCGGGAGGCGGACGCGGCCTTTCACTCGGAGAACGCGGGGACCCCCCCCCCCCAGCCCGCGCCGACCCCCTCACAGGAAGCCTCTGGAGGAACCGGGAGTTCCGGGAAAGCCCTGGACTCAGCCCAGTATCCGTTTGCGTCCCCGAGCTAATCGGAGCTCTCCCAGGAGAGCCGGTCCTCCGGACCGGGAAGGTGTGAGCGCACCTTCCACCGGGCACCGGGCGGCAAGACGCGGGCGGATGCCGCCCACAGGTTCTTGACCCAACGAATTTTCGTCGCATCCGGTACCAGAGACACAAGCATGCCCCGTCCTCAACACCGGCATCGTCTCTACGCCACTTTCCTGGAATTGGTTCCCAGCTCTCGAAAGCTCACGTCTCCCAGGTTCCGTGGTGCGGAGTAGCGAGTGTGGGGGTCTGAGTGTCTGTGCGCACCTGCGGTTGAACCTCCCTCCCCCCGCCCCGCAGCCAGACTTCGTTCTCCCGCAGGACCAGGGTTTTCTCCCGCCCTCGGGGTGTGTGTGCGCGCGCGCGCGCGCGCGTGTGTGTGTGTGTGTGTGTGTGCGTTTCGCGCCCAAGGTGGTAGTTCCCTCTGTGCTCAGCGGGAGTCGAACTTAAGGCGGGCGGCCGCACACCTGCCTCGGATCAGTCTGGAGCCCTGACGCTGCCTGACTCCTGGCGGTCGGAGGGCAAGACGGACCAGGCGGTGGACACGGGTGACACGGCTGCCCGCACAACCGATTCAAATGCGGGTTAGTTCGGCCGGCGCGGACTCTGCCCCGGCGTGGTGGGCGCGTACAGCCCACACCCACAGTGTCCATGCGCTGCGCACACCAGTCGCAGGGGATCTTTCTGCTGCACATGCAGACCTGGCGTGTAATGTCTGATCACCCCAGGCAGTGCAGTTTGGGGACCGGCCGGAGTGGTTTGGCCTCCTCGACCTTTTTTCTACTTTCCTGAGCCGACCCCAGAGATCTCGCTGCGTCCCTTTACCGCGCGCCACAGGGCGCCGCCCCCAGAGGGTTTTCCTTCCCGACCTCGCTCTCCACTGGGTCGCCCCTCTGTTAGTGCCTCCTCTCGGTCCAGAACGAATCTCTGACCACGCGCCGCGCAGTCTATGAGCCGGGGCCAGATCCGTTGTTGCTTTGCCCCGGCAAAGTCCTGCCGGCTCCATCTTAAGGCGAGATGTTGCCCCTGGGGAGGGATATGTGTGGACAGGATTGCGCAGCTGGTGGGGTGACCAGGTAACAGCCAGCGTTCCATAGCCAGGAATCCGGGCACTGGCCTGGGAATCCGCGCATGCATTTGCAAAGCCGTGTGTGTACGCGTACTTTCAAACTTAAGAATGGCTTGGAGAACACCTAAGTGTGTGCAATCTTAACATTTTCCTGGGGAAGGTCTGTACCTGGTAAAGGGGTCCAAGGCCAAGACAATTTGAAACACGCTGGCCCAGGTTGTTTGCCCAAGAAACCGCGCGGCGACGGTGCAGCGGCTGCCTTTCGGAGACCACGATCCCACCTGGCCACAGCCACTGGGCCAAGGACTTGCCCTCTGGCGGCCGCGGGCTCTTTCTCGGCCCGGACTCCATCAGCCGCCCTGCCCCGCCATCCCGCCACCAACCCGAGGTCTCGCTACAGCCGCTCTTAATAGTCTGAACTTCCATCCCCATTCCCCCCACCGCGCCCAACACCTCCCGCCAAACTCTCCTGCGAGGAATATCCTTGGCTCAACGAAAACCCGCGAAGGGGAGGCCCAGGCAGCCCCGGAGCTGCGCCGTGCGGCGCTCAGCTCCCGCTCGGCCCCTCCCTCGCTGGGTCTCCCCTCCCCTTCCCCTTCCAGGGAACAGGCGCCTCCGGGGGGTCCCCAGGGCTGAGAGTGCGTGTCTCTTTAAGAGGCCCCGGGGGGCGCCTCGCGAGCCGCCCGGGGCTGGAGGGGGAGGGCGCGGGCGGGAGCGGCTGGCGCCAGGCGGCCGAGGCTCCACAACAAAGCTCCGGCCCCTGTCACTTCGCATCGGTCGAGCCCCGCAGACGGGCGGGGGACGCGCGCTCAGCCGCGCCCCCCACCCTCCCCGGCCGTCCAGGGCCCGGGCGTCGGGCGGGCGCGGGCCTCTGGCCTCCGGCCTCCGGCCTCCGGCGCGTTGCACGCGCTCCGGAGGCTCTGAGCCTCCCGCAACCCGGAAACCGGGCGGGGGCGGCCTGGGCCGGGTGTGGCCGCGGCCCTGAGCCTGAGCGGGCTGCCGTCGGTCCCTGGCCCCTAACCTTCCGCAGGGTCAGGGGCCACGGCGGGGGTCTTCCCTGGTTTGGTCCCGCCGGTGGCTCAGGCTGTGTCCCTGGGCGGGGATCCGCCTGGAGTGATGGCCTGAGGGGCACGGGCCTGTGGCAGAGGGGACACGCGCCCCCCCGGGTAGCGGGGTGCTGGCCTGAGGCGGGTACTAAGTGCGCGGTGGTTTAGGAGTGTGCCCGGGCTGAGTGCGGGTGACGCGCGGGGCCCTGCGCCTGTGACCCGCAGTGGAGGTGCCACGGGGCGCGTGCATCCTCGCCTTGGCTTGCTGTGTGCGCAGGAAGGAGGGAAGGGGAGGACAGCGTGGCCTCCCATCCGCGTCTCCCCGACCGGACCCGCGCCTTCCGGAGCCTTGGCGCCAGCCAGCCCGGTTCAGTGGCCGGGCCCGGCTCCCCCGCAGTCCCGGGTCTGCCCGGGGTGGGGGCCGCGGCCTCGATGACCCCGGCCCGCAGCGGCCCGGCCTGTCCCGTCCACTTAGACAAATTGCGGCTGACAGGCGCGCAGTCTCTCTGGAGTCGCCGCCCGCCCGTCGCCTCCCTCCCGACCCAATTACCCCGCGCAGGGTCGGGCCAAGTGGCTGGGACGGGGCGGGGGGCGCGGGAGGCGCGACCTCTTCCCCGCCGGTCTTGAGCGAGGCCTTGCGGCGGGGCCCCTTCTTCCGGTCAGGTTCTGGGGGGTACCCGGGAGCAGCACGGCCCCTGGGGTCCTGTCCCCAGGCTTCCAGGCTGGCGGGAGTCCCGGGCTGGCAGCTCTGGCGTGGGACAGCCCCGGCCCTCGAAGGTGGTCGCTCCGCACTTTCGAGGGCAATCAGGGTCGCAGGGCCCCAAGACCCAGTGCGTGTCCCTGCCGGACTTTGGGCGACTTCCCCAGAGTTTGGGGGACTCCATCATCCCGGGAACTCCCGGGACTATTCTGTGCGCTGGGGTCGAGGTCCGGGGGTCGCAGCGGTCCACTTGGGATGCAGGGGTCGGTAAAAGCGAGGTGCTCCTCTGTGGACCCGCGCAGGTGTGAGTTCTCAGGTGTGGCTGCCCGGGGTCGTGGCAGAGTGGACAGGCCACGCTGCTCTGTGGCTTGAGTGAGGGGGCAAAGCACATGAAGGACCCCCTCCGCCTCCCGCTCCCCAGGACCAGCCCACCTGCGAGAGACGCGCGGGGCTGGCCTGCGGGGCTCACCAGGTTTTTCGTTTGTTTTCTGCAGAGACGCTTTGCCGGATTCCCTGGAGCAGCCTCGAGGTGTGTTCGTGACAGTCGGGTCTAGCGTGGCCTCACCCGCCCTTCCCTCTCCCTTCCAAAGAGCCACCTGGCCTGTCCCATAAACCTCTAGGCCTCCAACCAACCTTTTGCTTTTTTGACCTGCAGCTTCCTTTTGGATCTTGGATTTTGTTGCTTGTCTCTGCTGGGTAGGCTCCTGTCGCCCCATTTTACAGATGAGCCCAGAGGGGCAGTCATTTACCCAGGGCCACACAGGTACCGGTGGCAGAGCTGAGACGGGGCCCATGGACCTTCAAAGAGAGCAAGGCCACTCCTTAGCAAGTTAGTGGTGCCGTTGCTGGCCCGCTAGCTACACCTGCTCAGGGAACAAGGCAATACCGAGACTCCTGGGCCCCAACCCGCAGGCTGGGCTCTGGTTCCTCTGAATCCAAGACAGTCCAAGATGCTCTTCCCTTTTGCCCCTAGAGTTTCCCGCTCTAGGTCTGCAGGAGGGGGCTGCCTTCTCAGTGACACAGGGACATAGGAGCAACTTCAAAGCCAGCCAGGGGCCAGGGCTGGATGCTCTTAGGGGTAGGGCATGGGGGAGACCGGGCCAGAGCCTTGGATTGTG
This sequence comes from Cervus canadensis, assembly GCF_019320065.1. Classification (NCBI taxonomy): domain Eukaryota; kingdom Metazoa; phylum Chordata; class Mammalia; order Artiodactyla; family Cervidae; genus Cervus; species Cervus canadensis. The sequence goes on along the minus strand of NC_057386.1, from coordinate 48,491,780 downwards.
TGGGGGCCCAGGACGGGGAGGTCGATGCAGAACAGAGCCCCCTAAGGGAACCGGCCAGGGCATGTGAGGCAGCAGGGAGCAGACAGGGGTCAGCAGATTAGCTGGGTGACTTCTTAACCTGGGACAAGGGCTCACGCTTCTCATCTGCCAAAATGAGGACTGAACAGTGCTCTCTGGGGTGCCTTCCAGTTTAGCGATTCTCTGATCTGTGAAAATCAGAAAAATCAGCAGCGAGCAACCATTTCCAGTCTCGGGCTGGCAGCTGCCTGCTCTGGCCGTGGCTTGCTTGCAGAGGAGCTGACATTAGTGTTGGGGACAGGTTGGTGCCCCTGAATTTGCCGTGGGGCCACTGGGTCATGGCTCTAGTCAATCCGGGGCCCTGCCTCCCTCAGCTGCCACCCCAGTTCCCATCAGCCTCCGCGCAAATCATGAAGGTATTTCTTTCCCTCCATCAAATTGGGAGAAAGTCCATAGTAATTTGCCTGTCGAGCGGGTAGCACTGGAAGAATCAGGGAGGTCACATGGCTTCCTCAAGGTCACCTGGTCAGGCCATAATTAGATGCATGTTCTCCTAGGTGATGCCATCCTGGGGAGGGAGGGGCGCGGGGGAGGGGAGCTGTTGGAGGTGAGGCAGAGATTGCCCTGGGAGTTATCTCTGGAGGACGGCAGGCTGGCTGCTCTGGGGCCAGTGGGCAGTAAGGTCCCCCACCCAGGGACCCAGTCTCACTTCCAGCTGATTACAGGCTGTGGCAGGGTCTATAACCTCTCCAATTAGCCGGAGGCCAGACCCAAGGCCTCTCTGATAACCCCAGCTCCAGTGGCAGCCGCCATGGGGCCAGCTTATCTGGCCTCTCTTATCCTCCCCCCTTCCCCCACATACTCCAAGAGTTGCCCTGGCTGCGAGCAGATGAATAACCAGATTGTCCTGCAAGCTCAGCCGACAAGTCCAGCCCTACACCCACCACTTTCCCTGACCGAGGGAGGCCACAGCTGTTTTTTGCACCCCCAGGAGGGAACGGGCTGAGCCGGGGAGGACTCCTGACTCTAAGCTGCCAGTCAGTCCCCTGAGTGGTTGGGGAGCACTCCTGGCTCTCCATCTTTGCCCTGTTGTCTGTGTGCCTGAGGGTGGGTGCAGAGAGCTGACCCTGCCTGGAGCTCTGGACGCATCCCCAAGGAGCCAGCCAGTAGGCACAGGCACTCTGGGGGCACCCCTCTCCCTCCCGGCCCCCTTTTGACTGAAACATGGCTCTGGAGGGGTGGGGCTGTGCCCGGCGTATGTGTGTGTCCAACTGGGCCAGAAAGGGGAAAGCTGCTGGTCACCGTCAGCCCCCACCGGCCGGGCCTCCTTCCATTCACGGCATGTGATCCTCGCCCCGCGGGTTCCTGGGCAGGAGGGACTGGCTTCAGCCACCCTCTGCAGGGCCAGCCACTCAGCCTTCAGAGCAGAGCGTGGTTCGGGTCCTCTCTTCCCCCAGCACGCCCAGCTGGCTGGGCACTGAAGATTAAATCTGTCCTCGGGCGCCAGGGCTGGATGGGGTGCGTGTGAGCAGGGCCGGGCCCCGGGGCTGCCCTGCTCTGGCTGGACGGCTGGAAGGCAAGGCCTGCCTGTTTGTGAACTCACTTCTTCTATGGCTGTTGCATTAAACTTCACCCTAAAGCACGCCTGGCTCAGTGGTTTCCTTCAGTCCCCCCAACCCCAGGCCTGTCCAGGGTCTCCGTGGAGGCAGGATGGGGACTTGCATCTATCCCCTTCCAGCTCAGCACCCTCTCTTTGCTCCCCGCCCCCCGCCCCGCTCCTGTCTCCTTCCTGCCCTTCACCTTAGGTCCAGGACTGGGAGCGGGGAGGGGACCACATCTAGAACTTGTCATCTAAGGTTCCGACTATTCACCTTCTGAGTTTGCAAAAAGAGGTACAGGACTTCCCTGATGGTCCAGAAGACTCCCAGCTTCCAATGCCAGGGGTGTGGGTTTGATCCCAGGTTGGTTTACTAAGATCCCACATGCCTCAAGGTGCAAAGAAAAATTTAAAAATTAAGAAAAAAAAGAGATATATTCTTGAAAAAAAGAGAGGTAATGACAGGGAGCCTGTCCCAAAGAGAAGGCCAGAGTCTTCATCAGGCTCTCCTTCCCACAGCAACCCAGCAGCACGTTGCAGGGACCCGACCGCCACAGCCAGGGAGGCCCGGGGTGCCCTCCAAAACCCAACGGCTCTGGTGACAGGCAAGGAGGTCAGAGGATGGGTCTGTCAGATGCCACCCACACTCCAGAGTAAACATCCTCCTCCTCCTTCCTCGGGAGGAAGGAGGCTCCCTGACTCCCTCACACCTGCACTTGTCCAGGTGGGGGTGCTGGGAGCAGGGCCGCGCGGTCAGGCTCCCAGGACTCTGCTCCGGGCTGGGAGAGGACCCTGACCCCAGCCACTTAGGGATGGACACCAGTTGCAGCGTGATTTATTGAACAAGACGTGCACTTTTTGACAGGGCCTCAGAAACCACGGTTTCCTTCACTGAACAGTACAGGATCAGGGTACAAGGGCTTACAGACAAGAAAGACAAATCCTTTCCATGAGCCGAAGGGGAGAGAAAAGAGGAAGGGGGGCTTCTCTTTCCTTCCTCTTCCCCTAATACTCTGGGCCTCAGTTCAGCGCCAGCGGGAGGCTGGGCAGTGTGTGCTGAAGCCGGGACTGGATCGGGGCTGGCCACTCGGGGCCAAGATGCCCGCTGAGCCATCTACCCTCCCCACCCTGGCCCCCACCCCCCAAGGGCTGGGTTAGAAAATACAAAAGCAGGTCCGACGCGGGACATTGTGTGCAAACGGAGGCGGGGACGGAGCTTCTGCAGAGTCTCGGCCACGGCCGGCCCCACGATGGGGGCAGAGGTCAGCGCGCGCCAAGGTGCTTTGGAGAAGGGTCTCTTCTCTATCCAGGGAGGCTGGGCGGCTGTCGTCACGAAGCTCGGGGAAGGTGGTGGGTTCAAAGAGGAGCGGAGTCTGAAGGGTAGGAGCGGACGGGGGGGGTGTCTCCCCCTCCCTCCGGCAGGAGAGTGGGCAGGCCAGCCCAAAGGCTGCTGGGACCTACGGGAAGCTGGTGGGGAAGAGGCTGAGGGGCTGACTCTCGTTGGTGGGCAGCGGAGACCGGTAGCCGTCGAAGTTCCTCGGGATGCTGCCGCTGGTGGATCCCGAACTGTTACTCAGGGTCTCGATGCTTCCCTCTCGCTGGAGTTCTGCAAGACAGGAGGGAGGGCCAGGCCCGGTCAGGGGGCATTCTCGGGGGCAGGCGGGGGGGCGTGCGCTCTGGGCCGACTGCCTGCCATGAGGCACCACGCTGGGTCCACTGACATCCTTCTGCGGTGGGAGCTCGAGGTGGCAGCCTGGGTCTAACGGGGAAGCCCCTGGGCTGGCAGGCTCCCGTCGCTTCCTCACCGTGTGAACCCCTTTAGCCAGGAGCATGGCTGCCCTGATGATGCATCTGGACCACACTGCCATTCCCGGGGCGTGTGCCCAGGCCTGACGTGGGCTCATGCTCAGCCAGCTTGCTTCCCAACTCCGTGAGAGGCTCCTGTCCTGGAGCTCCTGGTCTGGGAGGAGGGGAGATGCCGGGAGGCAAGAAGGACCGAGGCGTCCCTGTCTGGTCTGTCTGCTCCTTGCCTCCCCTACCAGGGACCCGGGCTCAGCCTCACTTGCTCACACATCCTCACCCACACCATCTGCCTGCCCGCCAGGGCCCTCCTGTGCCATCCCCCTGCAGGGGGGAGTGCCTGCTTTGAGAGGGGCCTACTTGCCTGGAGTGCCTCCCTTCCCCTTCCTCTGGGCTCCCAACTGTCCTAGAGACCCCCCCGGAAGGGACGTGCTCAGGGTCCACCCGGGAGTCAGGTCGGGAGGCTCCCAGCCCTTCCCCTGGCATCTTGGAGATGGCACCTGGCTCCATCTCATTCCACTACGGGTGCCTTCCTCAACTGCCCTGCCATCTCTTGACTCAAGACAGGTACTGGGGTGGGTGGGCTGGCAACAGACTTCCTGGCATGCTGAGTGCAAGGCAGAAAGAATTACTTCTTGGCTTTCTGAGAGTGGTCAGTCCCTATCCCCTCTCCCACAGTGGGCTCTGATATGTGGGCACACATATCCCTTGGCAAACTCTGGGCCTCAAGCCAAGATGAGGTACCTGTAGTTTCTCCTTCCCCAAGGTAAACTGCCTGGGATGGAGTGGGAGGGGCGTCTCGCCTGTCTACCCCGGGAGCCCAGGCTCTCAAAGGGGTCATTTGAAACAGCAAGGTGTGCTCAAACGTGACACGTGTCTGGTCTCCTGTACCTGCAGCCTGCGCCCATGCCCAGGGCCCCTGCCACCCTCCACATGCAGCACAGCTGGCTTTGGTTAGGGGATGGGTCACAGCCTTCACTCCTGGGCTGGCCATCACTGGCCAGACAGGAAGTGACCACTGACCCCCACTCCCCGTGGGTGACCCCGGAGCACGCTGGTGGCCCAGCAGCAGCCACAGAATGGGTTGGGGGCGTCTGTGCTGGCCTCCTTCAGAGACGCCTCCTGGTTCCACGTGTGAGGTGTGAGGCACCAGCCGTGTCTGGGGCCCAGGCTGGAAGGGTGCGCCTGCAAACCAGAACCTCTCAGCAGGTGGGGGTCTGTGGACGCGGGCTGCAGGCCTGACGCCGGGCCCTGACTGCCAAGGGGCACTGGCTGCTCTGTGGGGCCTGACCCTGAGATTAAGCTGGGAGTCATCTAGATGCGGATGGAAAACCCAGACCCCCGCGTAGGCTCTCTCCTTCCCCACTCAGCCTCTAGCCTCCCCCTCATTCGGGGGCTGTTGTGCCAGGAGGGACAGGACAGGAAAGCAGGGAGCAGACCCCCAGGTTTCAACGTGAAAGCTTCGCACTCCAGGAAAGCTCTCCCCATCCCCCTGGTTTCCCCTGAGTGCAGCCGGGAGGCCCTGGCCCCGGGGAGCCGTCCCGGCGCTAGGGGGCGCCGACAGCAGGGCCGGGAGGGAGAGAGGCGGCGAGGCCCCAGCAGGGCGGCAGGGGCTGCCGGGCCTCTGGACTCCAGGCCCTGAAGAGAGCCCCGATCGAAGAAGCAGGAGAGGCAGCAACCCGGGGCAGGCCCAGCGTTCCTGACGCAAAGTGCGGGCACGTCCACACCGCCCCGGAAGCCGAGACGCGGGGAGCCTGGGACCAAGCGGGGGACCCCCACTTCCTGCATCCACCCCCCAGCAGCGCAGGGACCCCGCGAGTCCGCACGGCCGCCCCGTACCCCATCCTGTGAGAGTGCGGGGACAGGTACCACAGGGATTTCAAGATGACTGGGGCTCCCGGGGCCATGGAGAGACTGCGCTGTCTTGCTCGTGTTTTCTCTTCACCAGTGAGGCTGCGGGTGAGATGGAGGTGGCCACTGCCTCCCGGGTGACCAGGCTCCACTGGACTCACGTCCCGGGTGCTCCCCCGGGCTCGTCCCTCCTCTCCTTGCCGTGGCTGCTGCCCACTCGGATAACTCCCAGAGCTCCCTACTGGTCTCCAGACTCCCAGAGCCCCCCAAGCCACCGCATCCCAAAGCCAGAGCACTCTGCCTGCAGCACAAACCACATCTTGCTTTTCCCCAGCTTAAAAGCTTCACCCTCTCCTAAGGGTCCTGAGGGTAAGGTCTCTCAACCCCTCACCTCTATCAAACTGCCTTCCATGACCCGCTCGTCTCCAAGACCCCACCTCACTAAAGTGGATTTGAGGAATCCAGATAATGAGCTTGGGCAGTCTGGGGGCCTCGCAAGGCTGCTCCAGGCCTCTGGGTGTGTGCTCATCTGGGGAAAAGCCCTTCCCAGGCTCCTGTGGCCCCCAGGACACCTACTTATCTTTGAACCTCAACACGCACGCAAGCCTGTGCTGTCGCCGTGGTGGAATGGCCAGGCCCCACCGTGCTCTGTACTGACTCCTGCCTGGGACCCCCTAGCATGCTGGGCGTCATCTGCTCACACACGTGTCACTGTCCATGTGGGGGGGGGGGGTCCCTTGGAGGTCGGTTCTGTGTTTTATTCCCTAGTGCCAACCACAGGGCCTACAAAATAGTTGGGTGTTCAAAAAGCAGTTCTTGAATGAATGAATGAGTGCAGAGGGAAGCGGATGGGTCACTGCTTCTGCAGCTCGGCCACCAGTGTAAGAACCCAGGGCCCGGTTGCTCCTGGGCCGTTGCCTACATGCCCCCGTCAAACCCCTTGCTCTTCTGCTCCCCGAGACAGGACCGTGTGAGTGTGCGGAAGCAGACGTGGACGTGGCGGAGGGGTGCACACACGGCCCCCCGTAGGTCACCCAGCCGCCCAGCCCTTCGGAGCAAGCGGCAAACCGAAGTGTGTGGCCTTACCTTCCTCCATCCTGAACACACGCTTTGTTACTGTTGGGTTGTTCGCGGGCGCTGGGCGGTTGGCATTGTTTTTTTTTTCCTTTTTTTTTCCCTTTTGAAAAGAAAAGCATTGAGGAACCTTTTGGGAAAAGATCCGGACAATGATGGAGAACACTGATGTCGGCAAGCAGGAGGCGAGGGTACCAGGAGGTGTGGGCGCTCACGCCGGGAGAAGGTAAGCTGGGAGCAGAGTTCTGCAGTGACATGCACGTGTGGGGGGCTGGGGGCCCCGGAGATGGAACTGTGGCAGAGCTGAGACCCCCTTCATCAAGGGGAGGGGGAGAGGGTCTGTCCCCAGAGCAGGAGGAGCAGCTATGGGGAGGGGAGAGGCGGGCCGTTGACCCATGCAGTGCCCGTGCAGGTGGGACCCAGGAGAGGACAGGAGACAGAGAAAGCCTGCAGTTTCCAAGGATGCCTCCGCATGTTCGGACTCAGTGGTCCAGCTCGGGCTGCTGCCCTCCTCCCCCAATTCCAAGACCCCCGGGTCTGAACGGCAGTCGTGCAGCTGCAGTGGACTTGCAAGGAAAGCCCACCAGAAACCTGCAAGGGAGAGCGAGCTGGGGGCTCTTTATGTGGGGGCCTGGCAGCCTCCCCACTCAACACAAGTATGTGGATTCTGGCTGGTGGGAAAGAGCCCGCTCTTACGGAGGCTGCTCTCCAGGCCTCTAAGATAACGGACTGCACTCAGACGGAAAATCTTACTGTGACCTCACGTTTCCCAGAGCCTCTGTGCGCCTGGGAGGTGGGTGCTGGTCCCCCCATTTTGCAGGCAGCTAAACCAAAGAAGAGGAGGAAGCCGCTGGCTCTAGGTATACAACCCCTCGAGAAAGAACTGGGCTGATGGTGACGTGACAACTCCAGGCATCACTCTGACTGGTCCCAATGCCCTCCACTGGCTGTGTCCACCCGTTTGCTGCTGGCTCTTTTTGGAAAATGGGGCCTGCCACCCAAGCTGCCCCTCGAGGTCACGGGCCAGGACAGGGTAAGCCACAGGGCGTAAGGGGTGATGGACTGAGCAGCAACTCCAAAGGAGGAGCCTCAGCTCTCACAAAATAAGCAAAGGACCGAGAAAGCTCAGCTCTCAGGTCACCCTCACTCTATACGGAGCCTGGCAAATCTCAAAGGTCTTGGGAGGGCCAAAGAGGTGGCTGGCCTTGTCAGGGAGAAGCGACCCTGGTTCCCTGGGTGTGTATGCCAAGGGAGACCCAGGGGGAATGGAAGGAGGCAGGAGCCTGGCTGCCAGCAAACGCTGCCCCCGTCTTGGGGTGGGCCGCGCAGATGAGGGAGACGGTCTTCCCTGGCCCCTTGACTCTCAGCAAGAGACTGCGGCCCCCTCGGCAAAGGCAGGGGCAGCAGAGACTGGCTCCTGGGAGCTCTGGGTGGGTGCTGACGGCCAGGGCCGGCTCCACCCGGGGAGAGGCAGAGGATGAGGCAGGAAGGGGACACACAGCCCAGGAGACAGCACGGGGGGCGGGGCATGAGGAAGCCCCTCCCTCTGGAGTGCTGGTCCCCAAAGCTGCTTCACCCTGGAGGGCCTTCTCCCTGGGGCCTGTCCTCTCCCTGGGGTGCAGACCCTTCACTCCTTCGAGGCCACTCTACGCCTGGCAAGGCAGGAACTTTGGGGGACACCCTGGATGCAGGTCTCTCAAAAGCAACGGTCACCTTCCTAAGTGCTGTGGTCTTGGCTCCCCCATCCCGGGGGAGGTGGTAGAACACTGAGGATGCAGGGCCTCTGTGAGTTTCAGGGAGAGCTGGGGCGCCCAGGAGGGCAGGGGACCCCAGGGCGGGTCAGGAGAGAAGCACTACCTCAGGCTTGGCCTTCGGGCCTCTTCCAGGCCAGATGGCAGTGGGGGTGGCTGGAAAATCAGAGCCCCCAGGGAAGCCCCTTGGGTTTCTGGTGGGTGGAGGCATTGTGGGGAGCCCTGGTCTCTGGGCTCAGAGGGAGGCCTGTTTCGGGGACCAGTGAGGGCAGTGCTGTGCTTTGGGGAGGAGGATCCCTGGGTCCCCTGGTTCAGCCCCCAGAGCCCCCTGGCACTTCTCTTACCACGAAAGGAGCAGCGTTCGCCGAGGGGCCCCTCTGGTGTGCTCAGAGGCTCCAGCCAGCCCAGCTCTGCACGCTGGGCCTCGCGATGCTGCTCATTAAAGGGATTAGCAGAGCACTTTTATTGGGCCCCCGGCTGCAGCCACACACCCCATTCCCAAGCTAACTGCCCGGGCAGCCTGCGGGAGCAGGATGAGGCCTCAGGGTGGAGTCTCAGGCAGCACTGGCCACAGGCTTCCAGCAGAGAGAAGGGAGGGGTCCCCCACCCGCCCCTTGGCTTCAAGGCCCAGGTTGGGGAGGCAGGTTGGGGTGGTTCAGAGAGCCGGCTCTGGGCCCTGCGACCTGGGAGACTTGGGGCAAGGTCCTCAACCCCTGTGCCTCAGTTTCCCGCACAGGAGGCTAGCAAGGTCTGTTTCATAGTGCGCTTGTAGAATTAAATAATGCATGCAGAGTGCAGCACAAAGTGCTTAAAGCCTCCAGTCAGCAAATGTGAGTTACTCTCATTGCTGCAACCGTATTAGTGATTGTGATTATCCACAAGACCTTGCTGGGGGTGCCCTCTGGATTCCCTCCCCCCGCAGGTGTCTCTGCCATCCAGACCCTCACTCCCACCCTGTCCCCACTGGAACCCTGGGAGAGTCTTTCTTTTTAATCAAGAAATGGCCTGAAGAGGAAGATGGCAGATATGTGTTTACAGCTTTTCATTTCCCTCCTTGCCTCTTTGGAAGTACCCTCTTCCAAGCTGGAAAATAAATTTCCAACCCTGTTGACATGCATTGATTTTTCCCTCCTGCGTGCACCTCCCAGTTCTCCCCTGTCAGCAGGACCTGTGGTTAAGCCCCCTGTCTGGGTTGGGCTCAGTGGTACCTCTGGGGAGCGATGGGGGTGGGCAGAGCACAGAGCAGCCAGCCAAACTGCCCATCTTGCCCAGAGCCTAGCTCAGAGGAGGTTTGCAAACAGAAGTGATCTGGGTTCCCTTCCGTGGTGAGGGGTCTTGGCTGGGGGCGGCGGGAGGGATCCCCTGACCCAGATCTTCAGCATCTTTCCTGCAGCACCCCCGGGGATATGCAGGGAGGAGACCAGGGGACCACAGGATGGCTTCGAGCTCAGCAAATGGTTCCAAATGGGCTCTGGCCCAAGCAATGGACATTATCAACAGGGGGCCTGCCAACGAGGGCCTGGGACCCACTGTGTAGACTGAGACGTGGAGACAGAGGTGCAGAGGAGGTGGGGGTGGGGTGGCTGACTGCCTCCTGCGGGCTCAGCTTCTGGTGCGGGAAGAACCCAAAGAGATGAACCGGATGCCAACTAGGGGGTGATCCTGGGGGACGTGGCTCTGGGCTGCTTGTCTCACAGCAGCCCTGGGCCTGGAAACTACTGTCCTCTCTTCCAGAGTGTCACTCGGGGAGGTGGGAGGGGGGGGTCTTCAGGGAGAAAGAGGGGGGAGTTGGCTGAGATCACCTCCTGAAACTCGGACAGCTCTGTCCACACTGTGGGCGGAGCTGGCCTCAGCCCCAGGGCATCTTTCAGGAGGTGAAAAGGGCCACAGTTAAAGAGGCGGCCTGCAGGGGGGCCCTGATTTTCTTCCCACTTGGACACCCTTGCTCTTCCTGCCCCCTCGGCCCTTCCGGGTCCCACCCTCAGGCACCCCCACCAGGCTGCAGAGATGCCAGCAGACCAGGGACCCTCACCCACACCAGGTCTTAGGGGCTGGGTGGGGCTGAGAAGGTGTCCTCTTTATCTTCCAGCAAGGGGTTTCTGCTCCCCTCCCAGGCTTGCTTGTGGAAGGAAGGAGGGCAGTTTCCTATAGTCGAGGGGCTGAGGATGAAAAGGCCCTTCCATGTTCAGATAAGGGGAACCCTGCTCTGGTCGATGGAATGAAGGAGTGGATGAAAAGATGGCTAACAGCCTTGGACTCTCCGGGCCTTCGCACCTGTGTCTGAGCACTGAGGCCGCCTACTTCCAGTCCTCTTGCCGCGCACTCAGCCTGGGGTCCCTGAGAGCTTGTGCCAACTGCCCGAGTCCTGCAGCCAGTCTGCAGGTACACACCTTCCTTCCTGGCAGGAGTCTCTTCCAACCCAAGTGCTCCTGCAAACCTGCTTTCTTATCTCCCTGCCCAGCTCTTTTTCCTGACCTTCCCGCAGGTACTGAGACCCAGAACATCACAGGATGAGGCCAAGGTCACATGGCCTGCCTTGCCCCTTGCCCCTCCCCTTCCCCAGCTCCAAACGCTAAGGGCAAATAGTTGCTGCTCTTGCCTTGGGTACTTTGAATTGTTTCCCTTGGCCACCGGGGCCAGGCCTGGGTGCCTAATAACCTCAGGGTTTGGGGGGAGACTTCTTCCCTCCATGAGGACAGGTCCTCAGGCCTGTGGAAAAACCCTACTCATGAGAGCGGGCCAGTCTGGCATTAATACATGAGGCAGGGGCAGAGAGGTAGGCTAGATCCTGGAGTTCCTGGTGGGCCCAGTGGGGATGACACAAGAGGCACATGCTGTAATGCTGGGGAAGAAATAATCAAAGAGGAAAAAAGAGGGGGCGGGGTGGAGGCCTGAAGAATGAGGCAGGGTCTGTGTTCAAAAGGCATCCTCCATCTGGAGCCGGGTGTGTATGCGCGTACACATGCATGTACGGGTGTGCACACACGTGTGTGTACACATGCACGTGCATGTGTGTGCGGGCATGCGTGTGTGCTGGGGATGGGGCAGGGAGCAGAGCACCAGAGTTCCAGGCAGAGCAGCTCCCTGCCCAGCCTTAGACAGGGGGTTACCCAGGAGGTAGGCTGGGGTCTGGGGGCTGCAGCCTTTCCCTGAGGCCCTTCCCACCACAGCCACGACACGGCACCAGCTCCAGGCAGGGAGAGACCCACTCCCAGGAACCCCTCGTGACCCAGGCCTGCTCAGTCTTGGCTTAAGGGGAAGAGGGCAGGACCCCCCATCCGTCCGCCCAGCAGCACCCCGCGTGCGGGGACCCTCTCGGGGCCACTACCATCAGTCTAACTGTAAATCTGGGCCCAGGCAGACTGAGTCCTGTCCTGGCGTATTATACATGGGGCCAGCAAGGGCGGAGCCCATCTGGCTCATGGTCCCGGTTTTGAGTGATGTGATAAATCTGGCTGAAACGTGCTTGAGATCAGCCAGACAGATGAGCAGCCTGGAGCTGACCCTCCCAGTGGCTGTGAGGAAGAGGCGGCCGAGAACTCGCCCTAACTCCCGCTCTGCCGCAGACTGAACGACCTGGGCAAGTCCCCACAGCCCTCCTCCGCTTCACCACCTGTCAGGCAGGAGGGCAGCGGCTGCCCTGGCCACCTCACGGGCCGTGTGAGGCTCTGAAGAGAGGAGGATGTGAAGGTGTTTCGAGAAGCAGGATAAGCCCCGAGGGCGTGGGAGAGACTGTCACTGCAGTGGGGTCCTGGCCAGAGAGCTGGGGGTGCTGTCTCCGAGGCCCCTGGAGAAGCGGTCCTCACCCAGGAAGGCCTGAACTGCCCCCTCTAGCCCCAGGCCAGCAGCACAGCCTGCGGGCAGAACCTCGGCAGATGGTACCTGAGACAGCCGTGGCGGGTGGAGGGGGGCGTGGAGCTGAGGGATGCCTGCCCGGCTCTGGGAACAGCCTCCTCTGCACGCGCCTGCACATGGCGCCCCGCGAATGGGCCACTCAGCACGGCTCCAGGGAGGACACAGGGCTTGGAAACTGTCCCAGCGAGCCAGGAGTCCGGCAGCCAGCCTCAACCCGCCCTGCCTCCTGAAGCAGGGTCTTCTCGAGACCCTCTCTGGGGCTGTGAGATGGCGCAGTGGCGGCCTGCGGACCGCAGGGGAGACGCTGCTCCCCGAACCTGGCTGGCTTGATGGGCTCGAGCCACATCTGGTTCCCATTCAAACGTCCAAACGTAATTAAATTCTCTCTGACGCAGCGGAAGAGTTTGGTAAGATGTGGCTTCCCCCCTTCCACCAGGGTTAAGAAATCACTGTCTCACACTCCGGCGGCTGACCGGCGCTCCTCCCGGCCGCTGATCCCTCCTGCTCCGCCAAGGAAGGGCCTGTGCTCAGCTCTGTTTTCTCGGGGCTGAAGGGGCCAGGGCACTCCCTGCAAGGAGGAACAGCTGAGGCCAGAGCACCTGCAGGCTTCGTAGGGGCAGGGAGGTGAGCCACCCTGGGCACACAGCTGTGGGACCCAGGCTCGCCCTGGGGACACACCAGTATCTGGATGTGCGGGGTCTTGTGACACCCTGCCGAGGGATTCCCCTCTCTGTAGCTCCTCATAGCATCTTGCATCTCTGGCCTGCCCTGGAGCCCCCTGGGGTCGGGGGCGGCTACCCACCCCCCACGCATGGAGGAGGGATGCTGTCAGCCAGGGGCAGCCAGGGAGCCCACCTGAGGGACCCCCAGGGCCGCCAAGTGGCAGGGGCTTGCTGGTCACCTCTGGCCTGTCACAGCCCCAAACGGGTTAATGGGCAGCTCGGTCCAAGGTGCCTGGCCTTGGTGGGATGAGGGTGGCCCCTTCCACAGCGAGGAGGCCCACTCACCCGAGGCGTTGGTGCCTCTCCTGGCCTCCTGTTCAGCCCTTGCCTGAATTCAAGCACAATTCCCTGGGCTGGCTTGCCTTTTCCAGCTTCCCTTCCCAACTGAGCACCTTGAGCTCACGGCTTCTTTTTACTTAGGGATTTACGACTTTCACCATAATGGGTTCCATTCTACTTCCTCTATGTCTATTTTTCTAATCCTTGTGGTATAGGCTTTATGAGACTTTTTTTTTTTTAATAAAGTAAGTCAAGGTATTATTCTTTTTGAAATAATCTGTCCTGCGAGTTAATGATTTCAAGAGGGTGTGGATGCTCCCCAGAGACAAACGGGGGCTGGGGAGCGGATAACTCTGGTGGGGGTAAGCGAGAATCTTTCAGATTCAAGAGAGGTCCCTTGATGACTCTAGGCCAGATTGCTCACCGACATCCCTATATGAGCTCTCAGACCACTTTTAGGCTCACAAGGCATTTCCACACCAAAGAACGCTCACCCGGGAGGTGGGCCCAGCACACACGGCAATCCCAGTATTGCTGACCTGGCTCTAAATAGGAAGAATCTTGTATATCTGGTTCCAAATGGTTAACGGTTAGTAATGGATTTAATTTAATTTCTGGGTGGCATGACCGCCAAGGCCATGTGTCTGGTGCCTTCATATCAGTGAAGGTTTTAAGGAAATAAACCCAGTTCATGGATCAGTCGTCCTAGGCCAAGCCTAGCCAAGACACTGGCGCTGGGGTCAAGGTCTCTGTGGCCCCCGTTAGGGTCCCAGCCTAGGATCCTGAACCCATAGTTACGAGTCTCGATTAATTGCCGTGGTGCCGCCCGTGGCAGAGGAGAAGGTGGGCAGACGCTGGGTTAGCCTTTGTGCTCTGTCTGTGCAGACTGCCTGCTGGTGCCGGGGCTCTATTCATTATTCAATTCAGCTCGCTCAGACGGGCTTTTCCATTTGCTCCTCCAGGAGGAATAACAAATCTAGAAATGCAATTCCACTTTGCTGTATTAAGATATTGATTTGCCTGTCGAGTGGAAGTGCATTTGTTCTGTCAGCCCCCCCCCCTCCTGTGGGCAGGAAGGGGTTAACCAAATGTTTATCACAAGGCTGGCTTCAGAGTTGAAAGTAATGTGATCAGTAATGAATTTTGTGTTACATTAGGTTGTATAAATGGACAGACAAGCGCAGACAACAAGTGGCCAGGAGTCGGGGCTAATCTAATGATGTAAAAATAGAGACAGCACCAATTATACTAGGGGCCAGCTCCAGGCTCCTGCAGGGACTGCAAATGAATAGGTACAAATCAAATTACTCACTAATAGACGCACTACAAGAGGGGCAGTCAATGGTAAATGCATTAGAGCCTAGTGACCTCTCTGCTCTGCACTGCAGAATCCGAAAATTTGACTTCCATCTTAAAAGTGGGGGGCGGGGAGTGAGGTTCTCAAAGAAACTCTTGTTGGGGGAACAAGGATGACTACTCCCCACCCCAAACCAGGCCACGGCCAGAAGGTACTCCCCATCTGAGTCGACCTCCTGCCCTCGCTCCGATGCCTCCCAGAGCCTGAGCACCAGGGGGTGTGGGGGGTGGGGGTGACCCCGGCGGCGGGGGACGACAAAAAAGACCAGGGGATGAAGCCCTGCACGTAGGCAAAGACAGGAAGTTACATACCAACACACTTCACAGCCATGTGTCTCTCAGGGGTGGTGGTTTTTACTGCTACGTCAAGGGCTGTGTCTGTATCGAAAATAAAATATTTCTTTAAAGAGGATTGCAACACGGACCCTGCAGGGAGCAGCCGGTGCCGAGATCAAGGGGAGGAGAGATCAGAATCTGGTTTGATCACTGGGAGCTGTGCGGGATGCTTGTGGTCTGTTCTGAGGCTGGGCGCGTGCAGGGTTTCATCTATTTTCCACCAGCCCAAACTGGTCTGTCCTCGCCCCTCTGCTCCTCCTCCCAGTCCTGCCTGGGGATGGAAGCAGGGAAGGCTGTGGAGGTCCTGCCAGCTCGTGGGCAGCCCCTTGGGTTTTCTTCCTTCTCTTAGGCTCTATGAATGGAGAGACCAGGCCTGAAGTTCCTACCTGCTGGGCAGGGTGAGGGGGCTGCTTAGAGAAGCCTTCCAACGTGCCCTGATGCATGAACCATATGCTTACGTCCAGCCCCCAGTGGCTTGGGGAGGCATCAAGTATGAAACCCAAGACCCTCCAAGCTGTCGTCCAAGGACCTGACCCACGCCCGCATGGAGGCGGGGGCCCTGGTAGGCCTGGCCCCACCTGCTCCCGGTTCTAACCCAGCCCGAAGGCCAGCACCCATCACACATATCAAAGTGGGGCGTGCACACTGGTCCTGGCCAACTGGAGATGAAGGGAACAGGCCAGGAAGACGAGGCCCGGCCCCTAGCCGGGGCGGGCACAGGCACCGAATGGAAAAAAAGCATCCTGAACAAATGAAGCAACAGGATGTCAATTCTCTGCAAACTCAATTAAGCACATGGAGGGGTGGGATTGCAAGCTATCGGGCTACACTAAATAAAACATGTGTGAAGGGGTTGGGAGAGGTCTGGGAAGCCTGGAGGATTCTGCCAACACATCTTAGAATGCCTTCTGGAGTGGGCCTGAAGGTGTCTGGCCGCAGGGTTGGGGGGTGCAGAGGTGGGCTTCAGAGAGAAGTGAGCCGGAAACAGTCACCCAATGTCAGAGGGTAGACAGCTGACTCTGGTGTGGGTGCTTGGAAACGCCTCCTTCTGTTAAACCCAGTCTGATGGGCATGGCTTGGCCTTCTCGGTACGGGCCTCTCTTTTGCTTTAAGAGCTCAGGCTCTGGTTTCCTAAGGGGTCAGAGGGCCATTTCCAACGTTCATTGTCTGTGTGTGTCTGTCTTTGCTCCGTCACCAGCCATCCCACCTCAGGGGTGGTCCAAACACCTCAGACCATCTTCTGAGGCATAAGGGCAGAGGTAGGGGCCGAAGGGAAAGATGGGTATTTAACCATCCATGACTGTGTTCAACTTTGTTCAGATCTTACACCTTGCAGAAAGGTCAACGGTTAAAGGTGAATTCTCTGGCAGAGGAGGAGGAACAGAGAGAAATCCTCCCTTTTGTTAACCATTTACCCATGTTCATGTCTTCAGAGGAGGGCCCTTATCTGGGGGGTCCAGTGGCTCTTCTCCACCCTTTGCCCAAACCTGTCCATTTCCCACAGGAATCTCTGCTTCCCTGTTGAGGCAACGCCTGGAAAGGGGGCTCTGCAGATTCACCAGTGAGGTCATGGAGGCACTTCCTCCTTGTAGATAGGAATCGGTGTGCTCTGGTGAAAGAATTCAGAGTCGACTTTGGGCAACTGAGAAGTGAGCAGAGATGCTTCTCAGCCCAAAACTTCCGCATTATAGCTCTGCTTTGCCTGGGGCTTTCAACAGCCTTAGAGAAGAGAGGGGTGTGCGGGGTGGCGGGGGGCAGAAGGAAGGGGTGGGCAGGAGAAACTACCCACCTAGAATGGGCCAGGAACCAACAAGTGTGTCTTTTAAACACAATCCCTTTTCCCATTGCTCTGACTGGCTTTCATTGACCTCTCAGGAGCCACAAAAACCCATCCAGTCATTCAGCAAACATTAACTGGAGTTCAGCTTGGCTCTGCTCCCAGTGCTGGATGCTGGTCAGGGAAAAGGCTGCTGGTTAGAGGTAACAAAGATGAACTGGATTCAGTCCAAGGATCCGGAATTGGGCTAAGACACACCGGACGGGCAGTCTAGCTGAGGGAGGGGCTGGAAGGACCACCGGAGCTGAGCCTTACCCCAGTGGGTTGGAGAAGGGAATACGCCACAGCTCACTAATGTTAAAGGCAACATGCGTGGCCTGTCCTGGGCCGAGCGTCCAGTGCACACGCAATGCAGAGAGAGGGGGAATTAGAGCCTGGTCTAAAGGCGGGCTGGGTAGGGGCGAGGGCAGCAGACCCCTGGACAGGTCAGCAGGGCTCGTGCTGGGGATGATGGGCGAGGGTGTCAGCACAAAATATGAAGGTGGGGTGACTGCGGAGGGGGTGTTGGGGAGCAGGCTGGGAAGGTACGGGAGACCGAAAGGGACTCTGAAATATGACGGCAGGAGCCAAGGCGGTCAGCTGTGGGCCCAGGAGGGCTGACAGGGAGAGCAGGCCCTGACATGAGGGTGCCTTCCTTCTCTGGGGTTCCCCTCTCAGGAGTAATGGGCGGGAATGACTCAGGTGACCGGATATTAAGAACCAGAAATTCTTTCTGGACATCTCCTTTTAATCCCACAGCTTTGAGCTATGATTTCCCATCAAAGCTTTCATTTTCTCCTCCTCTGTCTGTCATAATAAGGGACATCTGCCGAGCGGTGGTGTGACAGGACATTTGCACGGTGGCATGGAGCCTGAGGCGTCGAAGCCGTTTGGGAGGTGGCGGCCTTGAGGACAAGAGACAGGAGGAAATGAGGCGACCAAAGCGCTCAGTAGGGGAATGGTGGCGGCCAGGATGTGAAGGAACTGGAGGCCAGTGGTGACTACACTTCGTGGCTTCCCTCTCCCAGGCCTTAGAGAGGAGGAAAGTGAGGGAGGGGGAGCTTCCTCTCTCTCTGGGGGCAGGAACTGTGCCCAGGGGCACCTCGGAGAGCCCGCCTACAAGCGGAGCCCCAGAGAGACGGCAGGGTCTCCAGAGGAGGCAGTGGAGGGGGGCCCTGAAAGCATTTGTAAAGACACCGAAGGAGGGAAAATCTAGGGCCCAACTGGGTAAAGCACAGAAGGACCCACGGGACTGGCCAAGTTGCTTGGACGACGTACTTGCTGGAGGGAGAGTAGGGATGTTTAATAGCTAAGAGAGGCCTTTGCAGGTGGCTCAGTGGTAAACAGTCCGCCTGCCAGTGCAGAAGACACGGGCTTGATCCCTGATCCGGGAAGATCCCATGTGCCGTGGAGCAACTAAGCCCCTGCACCACGACTGAGCCCACGCACCCCAGAGCCCACGCTCCGCAACAAGAGAAGCTGCTGCAGTAGGAAGCCTGTGCCCCGCAACCAGAGAGTCGCCCCTGCTCGCCCCAACTAGAGAAAAGCCCGCGCGGCAACAAAGACCCAGCACAGCCAAAAACAATAAATAAATAAAAAATTTAAAAGCTAAGAGAATTAATTCAGCCCCCATGCCTGCAATTACAGTCACGTGATCACCTGGCACCTGAGATGGGAGGGGTATTATGGCTCCTGCTGCCTTAGCAGGAAAACGTCCCCGAGCCTCAGCAGCAGGGCAGGCAGGAGTTCCAGGTCAATTGAAGGGGCTAATCCTAGAGGAAGGATGCAGGGTCCAGCGAGCTGGGTTATGTTTTGGGGTGCCTAGCTGGTCAACTCCAGTACCAATAACTAACATTGGTTGACAGCTGAATTCCTACAGTCCTGAAATGAAAGCTATGAGCATGCACACACACACACAGTGCTTTGAGTCATCTTTTGCAAAACGTAGGTTGTCAGTGGATATTTATTAATTCACTTATTGAACCCTTCCTGTGATCATTTAAAAACTTCACACTGCTCAAAATGTGCTTTCCACGTTAAGAAGGAAAAAAGGTACTTTTCAAAGTACCTTTATACCTTTTCAAAGAGTAAAGATAAAGATTTCTGACAGAAATCTTTGGAAGACCTTTAGTTGAAAATAATCTCATAGCCTTTTTGGCTTAGTAATTAATATACATTCAGGAAAACTCAGAGGATTTAGCAGAATAAACTTGAGCATTGGTTTCCAAACTAGATTACAATTCATCAATGTGTTGTAAAATCAATTTAGTGGGTCCAGACTGCATTAAAAAGAATGAAATAAAATAATCCTAGAGTGCTTTGCCCATACTACTGTTTTCTGAAAGTTTTATTTGAGTAAGAAATATTTGAGACAAAGTATATTTGAGTAAGGAAGTAAGTTATTTCTGATGGAAGGTAAGAGGTAAAGATTGAGCCCCTAGTATGATCCCCAAGAGTAACTGCTTCTTGACTAGAATAGAGTCAGTTAAAGAGATACTGGACACAGTTCCCTGTGCTATGCAGTAAATCCTTGTTTGTTATTTTATATATAGTGGTGTATATATGTTAACCCCAAACTATACTCAGTATTTTGTAATAACCTATATGGGAAAAGAATCTGAAAAAAAATATGTATGTATGTATAACAATCACTTTGCTGTAACTGGAAACTAACAACATTGTAATCAATTATATTTCAATTTAAAAAATACTTTATAAAGAAAGAAAGAGACGCTGAACAGAAAAAGTTGCAGCCTCTTTCCTACCCTGAGTGCTGTGATCAAAAAGGAGAATGAAACAGTGTTCCCAGGACTGTAGGAAGCCACAGTCATGGGGAAGAGATGGTCCCTCTTGACCATGACTGCTGACTTAGTGAGCTCCTAAGAGTCAACAGCAGCCAGGGGAGGCAGCCTGCAACAGACACGTGTCAGGAATATTTAAAGCAGCTGATCACGACCTGTGAATTAGGCCTAAGGGCTTTTGCTATTGGATGTGGGAGAAAGCCAAAAAAAGAAAAAGACAAGGTTTAGCTAAACAGTGATTGAAAGAGTTAAAGTCTAAAGTGACAATGAAATTAATATGTATCCAGGTGTTTATGAAAATTTTTTTGTATTGTTTTATCTTTGTTGTTGTTGTTTAGTCGCTAAGTTGTGTCTGACTCTTCGAGACCCCCATGGACTATAGCCCACCAGGCTCCTCTATCCATGGGATTTCCCAGGCAAGAATACTGGAGTGGGTTGCCGTACCCTCCTCCAGGGGAATCTTCCTGACCCAGAGATCGAACTTGCATCTCTGATGTCTCCTGTGTTGGCAGGCGGATTCTTTATGGCTGAGCCACCAGGGAAGCCCAGGTTATGTCTGCCCTCAGACACAAAACGACTGGAATAAGTAAATGTTTTGCTTATGGAAAAAAAAAAATCCTATTTTTCTAGAAAAGGCAATATTGAAAGGAATGTCTGCTAAGCAGGAATTAGTCAAGTTATTTTGAGGGGGAGTGACGGAGAAAGGAGGGGGCCGCGGGAGACAGCATTCCAGGCCGAAGGAGAAGTATGTGCAGAGGCCCTGCAGGCAGAGAGAGCACGTGTACTCAGGGACCCTCCGGGGAGTTCAGCAGGGCCGGGGCTCGCCCAGAGCAGGGACAGGAGCCTGGAGAGAGGGCAGTGGCTAGTCACGAAGGACTTTGTGCACGACAGGCTGTGAATCCAGGAGAAGGACAAAGCTGAGGGCAGAGGAGTCATGGGCAGGGGCCTGGAGAGATGGGCTTGGAGATCAGGAGAGAAAGTCAACCTGGAGATGTTTTGGAAATCATCGGTTTATGGATACTAACTGAGGCCACGGAAGTGGAGGAGATGGCCCTGGATGGAGGGAGGGAGGGGAGAAAGGATCGAGATAGGGCCTTGAGATATGGATTTAATAGTGACAGAGGAAGAAAACTCAGGGAAAGGATGGAGAAGTAGCTGGAGGCAGAAGAAAACCAGAGGCGTGAGGTAAGGCAGGAACCGCAGGGAGATCACTCCAACATCACCGGGCCTGGCTCCCCAGGCCAACACTGGGGCAACATGGATATTCAGGGGTGCCTCTGGGGAGGATGGGTGTTGTGGTTGGGCAGGCTGGGGGCAGGGACTGCTCCTCCTCTAGACAGGAGGAAAGGGGAAGGTTTTTAGGGTCTGGGTGCAGGAGGCCAAGGGATTTCTCAAATGCTGACCATTCTCTTCTGAGCGGGAGAGACAAGCTGGTGGGGTAGGAGATTTGAGGGGAACAGGAAATCTGAAATATGTCCATGAAGAAGGAAAGAGACCGATTTCAAGATGGTGGATGGATGGAGCACAATTTCCATACTGAATAAAGAGCAGACTAATTCATACTTAATAGACAGCAATAACATGAGACAAATAATAAAACACAAACTCTCAGAGGACCAGAGACCTGGAGAATCTCTAAGGGAATGAAAGCAGGCTGGAGACCATGGCAGTAAAGCAGGGGCTACTGCAAAACTGCTAACATAGAGGTTAAATGCAGGATCCCATTCACCCAGCAGTTACTGCACACCCACCACGTGCCAGACACTGTTCTAGGCACTGCTGTCTCCTGTGAAAGATGAGCGCAAACTGAGAATCAGAAGAAATGCAGAAAGACTGCCTGGGCTCACTGGGGAGTAGAGACCGTACACTGGCAGAGGGGCGCAGACCCATCTGAACAGTTCATGACTCTTCTTCAGCCACCGAAGTGTGCAAGCAGAGTTGGCTTGACCTAAATTTTGCTTTGTTGAATGGGGACAGTGGAAAGGTAACAGGTGCGAGAGATGTGATGATGTTAGAGAGAAAGCAACTCAGTCAGTTATTTTCGAGCTGGACTTGCCAATCCCACATGTGATCTAATTATTCATCGACTACTTGGTCAGCAGCCATCCTGGAGGACAGAGCCAACACCTGCCTCATAGTCAACCATGTTTTAAAACAGATCTTCTCTGACTCTTAAAAAAAAACAAAAAAAAAAAACAGATCTTCTCTGACTCTTATATGCATGGTGAAAGTGAAAGTGTTAGTCGCTCAGTCGTGTCTGACTCTTTGTGACTTCACGGACTGTAGCCCGCCAGGCTCCTCTGTTCATGAAATTCCCCAGGCAAGAATACCTGAGTGGGTTGCCATTTCCTTCCAGGGGGCCTTTCCCAAGCGGGGAACAAACCCAGGTCTCCGCATTCCAGGCAGACTTCACTGTCTGAGCCGCCAGGGAAGCTCCATGCACAGAGATCTCGTCCAAGTGCAGGTGCTGATTCAGCAGGGTTCGGTGGGGCCCGAGATTCTGCATTTCTAATCAGCTTCTGGACACAGATGTTGCTGCTGGTTCACATACCGTTCTTGGAAGAGTAAGGTTTTGAAAGGTTTTGCTTTACTTTGGGGGAGACCTGTTTTGTACTATGGTGCAGCTTACCAGTGGAATGCTGGAGCTGGTTGACTGTTACACTTTCAGGAATTCTGCTAGATGACTGACATCATGTTGACAGCCTGAAACTGGCTGTAATGGGAGCTTCTGTGCTATGGAAATGCCCAAATGCTATAAATCAGGACTTTCCTGCTTCCCTTTGCAGAGCCGGCTGTTAAACACTTACTAGCACTGCTGCTGCTGCTGCTAAGTCGCTTCAGTCGTGTCCGACTCTGTGCGACCCCATAGATGGCAGCCCACCAGGCTCCCCTGTCCCTGGGATTCTCCAGGCAAGAACACTGGAGTGGGTTGCCATTTCCTTCTCCAGTGCATGAAAGTGAAAAGTGAAAGTGAAGCCCCTCAGTCGTGTCCGACTCTTAGCGACCCCATGGACTGCAGCCCACCAGGCTCCTCCTTCCATGGGATTTTCCAGGCAAGAGTCCTGGAGTGGGTTGCCACTGCCTCTCTAACTTACTAGCACATCACTGGCTAAATCTGTATAAGAGTGAAACATGGATACAGTGGGTTTTGGCATCAGGGGTCATGAAAGCATGCGCCATTCACACATTGATAAAGAGGCCACCTGTCCCAGATGTACACTAAACGAAGAACCTGCTGGAGGCATGACAGGAACTGATCGTCTCGGCTGCCTCGGAGTAACCAACAGAGGTAGATGCCTGGGTCACCCTGTCCTCCACCCAGAGAAGCAGGCTGTGCAAGGAGAGACGGGGACTGGTAGGCTCCTTTGAGCAAAGGGTGACTTGCAGGAAATTCTCAACCACATCGCACTGTACTTCCCTGGCTATCCCCGGGCAGCAGGCTGACTCTGCTGTGGGTGTGTCAGCCTGCCCTTTCTAGGACCCACGGCTGCCCTGCTAGGCTGATACTTTATCTGGAGTTGCGAAATGCGAAGACCGAATCTCAACAAAGGCAGAGGGGAACAGGTTAATCTTCCATGATATCTGCTTTACTTAGTGACCTTTAAAATCAAGGCAGAGATGGGACTTCCCTGGCGGGCCAGTGGTTAAGACTTCGCCTTCTAATGCAGGGGGTGAGGGGTTCGATCCCTGATCAGGAAGCTGGGATCCTACATATCTCAAGGTCAAAATACCAAAACACAGAAGAGAAGCAGTGTTATAACAAATTCAATAAGGACTTAAAATGGTCCATGTCAAAAATAAAAGATTTGAAAAAATAAAAAACCAAGGCAGAGTTTTATATATATATATATGTGTGTATACACACACATACACACACATGCACACACACATGTTTAAGTAAACCAAATGAATCCCATTTGGTGACAGTTTGGGGAGGAAAATGAAATCCCTCAGCTCTCAAAGGGCGTCTCCTATTTTCTGACCTGTGGGTCAGGCAGTTTTAATTTCCTCTCTCCCTCTCTCTCTGTTTTAATTTCATGAACCCGCTTAAGGCCACAAAGACTCCTGAACCCCTCAGCTGTCCAGCAGATGAACCGCTGCCAGCTTCTCTCAGGTTACTGATGCTCTGTGCCAGGCTGAAGCTCCCCAGCCCGGCCTGAGCGCGCCTTCCCGTCTGACTGCTGGGTGATACGGCCGGGCTCTCCGGGGTTTCCGGGGAAGGCGGCTGGGAGGCAGGCCGACCCTGAGCTGCTCTGGCCCTGGAAGAGTGGCTCCTGGACGTGTGTCCGCTGCCACTGGCCCTGCTGGTGTGAGCGGGGCTCGATGGAGCCCCGGGGGTGCAGGGGAAAGCTGGGCCGCGAGCGAGGTTCACGAAGGGAAAAGCTTTTCTTCCTGCCGGCCAGCTTCCGAGCAAAATGGGGTTAGTAAGTGTTAGTCCCTCAGTTGTGTCCAACTGTGACCCCATGGACAGTAGCCCGCCAGGCTCCTCTGTCCATGGAATTCTCCAGGCAAGGATACTGGAGTGGGTAGCGATTCCCTCCTCCAGGGGATCTTCCCGACCCAGGGATCAAACCTGGGTCTCCTGCATTGCAGGCGGATTCTTTACCATCTCAGCCACCAGGAAAGCCAAATGGGGTTCAAGTCCCCTGATAATGGCTCTGCACCTCATCTCCGGGTCCAGGTGGGAGAACAATGGTGTGATGACCTGCCATTCACAAGTCAGAGGGTTTTACAAGGAGGGCTGAGAGGTGGTGTGCCTGTGTGTGTGGGAGTCAAGGGGGCAGAACACGGTTGGTTGCAGCTTCCAAGGCCTGCATCTTTCTTTTCAGGGAAGAAGGAGGCATGGAGCAGGGGGAAGGAGGGGTTGGTCCTCAGAGACGACGGTCTCCCGTGGCTGGATAAAGCACCTCTCCATCTCTAGCCAACTCCTTCTCTTGCATCTGTTCTGTTCGTTTGCCAATTATCACATGAGCGCTATGCGCAGGCATGAAGCTAGTGCTGTGGAGATAGAGTTGAGGACAATATGTCTCTATCCTCTTAGGACAGAAACAGAGGAACTGAATGGGATGGGAAAGAAGAGAGGGAAAACTTAACCACTAAACCCAAAGATCTAAAAGACCTAGAGGTTCCCCAGGGAATTGGGACTGCGTGATAACGTCAGGTATTCTGAGTTCTGCCAAAAATGCTTTGACTCTCAGTCTTGCTGGTCCTGCTTCCTGCCCCAGGCATGTCTGTTTCTCCTCCCTGCGATCCTCTCTCCAAGGAGGCGTGTGGAGCGGGGATGGAGCGGTTCACGGTAAAGGACAACAGGCTGGAGAGGACTCAAGCAGGCAAGAGTGGGAAGACCTGCAGCCAGGATCTGAGGATCTGCGCTCCATCCCCTGGTGACCTCAGAACACCTAGAAGATGCCTGTCGGGTGGTTCTCCTCGGACATAAACGCTGAGCTAGAGCCGTCACTAACCACACAGATGTCTAGGAGGAGCTTTAGAAAAAAGGAGAGGCAGGCTGTGTTGTAATTCTGTAGAGATGGAAGGGTTGTGGCCTTTCCTCAGTGCATACATGTGTGTGTGTTTGTGCTTAGAGCTGCCTGCCAGGGGCAGGGCTCACCCAATCATCTAAGGACGCAAGAAACTGCCCGAGCCCTCAATTGCCGGACTCAGTGGCAGACAACAGTGCCAAGGCCAAAGGCAGCGTAAGAAAAAGCTGTCTGGCACAGGTGGGGGCGGGGGGCGGTGGTCACACCAACCCTGCCTGCTTTGTCCTTGCCCCCTCGGGGCTCGCAGGGCCCACTGACACTCGCCAATCTATAAAGCCTACAGCAGGACAGAGGAAGGTGCAACCTTAGCATTCGTCACCCAGGGGCTGCTGAAACCTTAGGGGCGCAAGACGGTCCCTTCTCCTGGAGAAGGCTGCCTCCAGGGCACCGCCTATACAACACAGTGGTGGAACCACAGCAAGTCTGTAGGCATCGGTCCATGGAGCAGGGGTTGGTTCCATGGGAACTCCCCTCTGCACCAATACCAGCAGCTTCCAGAATGGATGGCAACCAGAGTGTTAACTAGAGAAACACGGGACGTTAAGACAAACACACGCACCCTCTCCCAGCAGAGAAGCTCCACACCCACAGGCGCCGCTCATGACCAAGTCAGGCCAGGGGTGCGAGACCACCTTTACCTGCTCCGGGTCCCACCACGTCCCGGCTCGGGGACTCAGCCATGGCGTCGGCCAGCCGCTCCCGCAGGCCCTCCTCGCTGTGCTCCATGGAGGCCATGTGCCGCAGCCCAAAGCCCTCTGGCCAGCTCCCGCACACCTCCAGCAGGGTCACGCTCCGGTCGAAGGTACCTGCAGCACACGGGGACATCCGACCTGAGTCACCTTGCCGAGGGCAGGCTGTTCTCGGCGCTGGCCCACCGCCACCTCCCCGCCCCTGCCCGGGGCCTGTTTCAGCCCTTCCTGAGGACGGAGAAGGGAACACCACGAAACACAGATGCTCAGGGCAGAGCAAGACAGCTCATGCCACCAGCTCAGGGCATGGAGACCTCCACGGTGTGGGGCTAGTAGTTTTTGAACTGTTTTCTTTTTCTTTTTTTCCCTACTGAGTGGCTTTTAAGACCTTTATTCCCTGACCAGGGATTGAACCTGGGCCCTCAGCAGTGAAAACATAAACAGTCCTAACCAAAAAGAGTCCTAACCACTGAACTGCCAGGGAATGCCCTGAACTGTTTTCTGAGGACCTGCAGGGTTCCTCTGAAGTCTTCAGGGAATACTTCAGGCTGGAGGTCAAAGGCAGCGAACTCCTTGCCCAGATTCAAGCAAAACTCCCCTTACTTGACTCTGGTAATGCAAGAGTCAAGGCTTCCCCTAAAGCTTCATTTTTCAAATGGCTTACCTAGTCCACATTTAAAAAAAAAATGTTTTCAAAGCCACTATAGCCTCTAACCTATACCAAACGTCCTCATTTTACATCTGAAGCTCAGAAAAGTTACATCCCAAGATTCAACAGCAGGTTTGTGGGCCGGTTTGGTTCAAGGACTTGGATGGCCTGACAGCTCAGTCTACACCTCATTCTCCTCCACTGCACAGAGTTCCCCAGGACATGAGCATCACGGGGCACTATTTGGGGTGGCAGCAGCAGGAGGGCTGGGTGACAGCATTTCTACAAAGATCTTTCCTCCATCGGAAGCTGCACCCCAGTTCCAAAGAGTACACGGTGCTCTGCTGAACGCCAAGCTTAGACTTTACGTGCACAATTACTTCAAAGGTTACCTTTAAATGATTTGACTTTATTATACAGCAAATCTTCTGTGAAAGCTTATTTCAGCCACTCTCTCTTGGAAGGAGATTATAGTCATGCTCTGTTACTTTAAGCACATACTCTCTCCCCAGTGATTAGGTAACTGAATCCACCACATTTATTGGGCTTGGTTCCTGCCAGCACCAGGAAGATGGGGGAAAAATGCAAATGCCAATGTTTCCCAAAGTTAAAAGTACACCAACACACACTCTTTTTATCGGGCCTTGCTTCTCCTCTTTGATCAGCCGTCAGAAACTATCTTCCCTCGGCAGTCTGGACTGGGCAGCGTCAGCGCACACTCTCTGCCAATGACAGGTGGTAATAGAGAGGGTGCGAGCCCCAGCCCCGGCAGGCGGCCCTGCCTCTGATAACGGCCCAAGCATCAAGGTGATAACCATTCGTAAACACTCCGACAGCCGGTGACTCCATACATCAGCAAAGAGGGCCAGATAATCCTGGGCTCTCCTGACCAGACAAAGGCCCTTGGCCAGTCCGCTGGGATTTCTATGTGTGGCTGGGGTCACTCCTGGCTCCTGAATGTCATCAGCCAAGTTTGGCTTTGATTTATCTCTTGCCTAATTGGAGGGTGGATTCCTGGTGCCGGAGGAATGGGCAGCGTCTATAAATGCATCTCCCCGGGAAGGGGCCCACCTGGGGCGGGGGTTGCCGGGGATCAGCTTGCTAGGTGGGACCCTGGAACGGGGACCTGCCCCATACACCGTCCTCTCCCCATCGGGCAGGGTCAGGTGATGGGCCTGGGGAGCCAGGCGCTAGGCAGTGGGGCCCGAGTGCTCAGAGTGTCAGCCCTCCAGAGGCCTGGGCTGTGCTCGTCTTGCCCGGGAGCCCACATTCAGTATCAGCGTCAACCACGACTCAAAGGTGCCCAGTCCCCAAGGAGACACACGGACTGATGACACCCAGCGGCCTGGGAGTCCACCGTCCACTCACTAGGTGGGGAGAGGCAGGCCCCTGCTTGTCCCTTTTCCATTTCTGAAGTGGAGCTAATAACACTTTGCCCTGTGTCAAAGGAGGGGAGAGATTAAGCAAGGTTCCTGCCAGCTCTCCTCCAGCACTGCCCCACTCTTAGTTGACAAGATCAAGAGCTACAGCACCAGTGTTCCTCTGAAGGGTCTGCCTGGGACGTCTATGCCTAGTAATTTACAGAAGAGGAGATTAACAAGAATACATGGGCACACTCCTCTTCCCTTTGCGCTCAGGGCCGAGGTGGCAGCTGCTGCTTCTTTTTTTTAATGGACAGAGATGTCCCAGAGCCTGGGAAAGGAAAGAGAACCACTGTTCCTTTTCTCATTTGCAAGAGCACGGTGCCTGCCTTGAGAAAGGTGCTCTGTTAAGGTTTGTATGGACTGTGTTCAGAAGTCACGGCAGGTAAGCTGAGAGCAGGACCAGGAGGAATATCAGAAGCCAAATGAAGACAACAAGACAATGCAGCAGGTGTTAGAGCAAAAAGTGTGCAGGACAGAGGCTGTGACAGAGGGTGAAGGCCAGAGGAGTCTGTGATATTTTAAGGGACAAAGTGACAGGATACAGGAGAAAAAGATCAGGAGTTAGTGTTATAGTGGAGAATGGAAGCAGAAATATAGGATCCACACAGATGAGCTGTATGTGTACTGGCTCTGGGCAAGCCGATTATCTTTCTGGGCCTCTGACTCCTCATCCATAAAAGTGGAAAAACAATACGGTCTCACAGGGGTGTTGCAGGGTGTGTGTTAGATAAATGGCGTATGGTGAGTACTCTGCACATAA
This sequence comes from Cervus canadensis, assembly GCF_019320065.1. NCBI lineage: Eukaryota > Metazoa > Chordata > Mammalia > Artiodactyla > Cervidae > Cervus > Cervus canadensis. The sequence continues at coordinate 48,463,465 of NC_057386.1, read as the reverse complement.
CTGGTATGCTCATGTATATGTTAACAATAACAAGTTTACACCATGTGAAGCATCATCATAGATGTTGACTATCACGATCCTGAGAGGCAGGATGGGTACCACTCCAGCATACGGAAGAGGAGCTGAAAGTGCAGAGAGATTCAGGGGTAGGCTCAGGGTCTCTGAGTGACAGATCTGGAACACAGGCTGCTAGTCCTTAGCTGGGAGCTCATTCTATCAGCGGCATCTGCCCTGGAGAACTGTTCTAGGGAGAAATCACCCCTGTCTTCCTTAACTTGTTCTGGGAACTCCTGTCACCTTCAACCATGACCTTTTAAACATGCCTCCCATTCCCAACCTGCCCAAGTTTCTTGGAGTATCATAATCAAAGCTATAACAAACCTAGACAGTGTATTAAAAAGCAGAGACATCACTTTGCTGACAAAGGTCCATCTAGTCAAAGCTATGGTTTTCCCAGTAGTCATGTACAGATGTGAGAGTTGGACCATAAAGAAGGCTGAGTGCCAAAGAATTGATTCCTTCAAACTGTGGTGCTGGAGAAGACTCTTGAGAATCCCTTGGACAGCAAGGAGATAAAACCAGTCAATCCTAAAGGAAATCGACCCTGAATATTCATTGGAAGGACTGATGCTGAAGCTGAAGTTCCAATACTTTAGCCACTTGTTGGGAAGAGCCGACTCACTGGAAAAGACCCTGATGCTGGTACAGATTGAAGGCAGGAGGAGAAGGGGATGACAGAGGATGAGATGGTTGGATGGCATCACCGACTCAATGGACATGAGTTTGAGCAAACACCAGGAGACGGTGAAGGTCAGGGAGGCCTGACGTGCTGCAGTCCATGGGGTTGCAAAGAATCAGACACGACTAAGCGACTAAACAACAAACAAATCATGATTATGCTGAGGAGCCATTCTGTATGTTGGATGGCACCCAGGAGAAAAGAAAAATTGATAGGGGATCCAATCTGCTCTCTCTTAGCAAGGGTGCTGTGAGGAAGCAGGGGGTAGGAGGCTGGAGATACAAAAGGGAAGTGAAGTGTTAGTCACTCAGTCGTGTCTGACTCTTTGCAACCCCATGGACTGTGGCCTGCCAGGCTCCTCTGTCCATGGAATTTTTCAGGCAAGAATACTGGAGTGGGTAGCCATTTCCTTCTCCAGAGGATCTTCCCAACCCAGGTCTCCCACACTGCAGGCAGATTCTTACCAGCTGAGCCACCAGGGAAGTCCCTTCCCAAGCAAGTGGTCAGCAAAGGAGCATCCGATCATTTCTACTATCCTGAGAGGCCGCAGCGGGGATGTACTCAGTGGTCCTGCTTAGAGGGTGAGGAGGAGTCCCAGCAGAGGCTCAGCAGTGCCCCTTCCTGCCCATCCTTCCACCCCTCCAGTGCAGATGAGGGCAGCAAAGGAGCTCACGAGGTCTCCTCGTCCTGGAGCGAGAGAAGGGCTGCAGGTGTGTGTGTGCGTCAGCAGGCGCCGGGGTGAGAGGCCAAGCCCTGGGGAGAGTGAGGTCACCTCTGGGCTCTTAGGCAACTGCATATCTTGTCAGCGTGGTCGACGCTGCCATCATTCATCTGGCCAGCCCACAGACACTCCATCAGATGGGCTGGCCCTTTGAGCCCCATTATGGGGGGGAAGGGTCAGTTTCAAGGGGGAGAAGACACTTAGAGCAGGCTGCTGGCAAAGCACAAAATACACGTACTTAGCAACTCAGATCTTCAGCTGAAGCAACCCTCTGCTGTTTACCAAGCCCTCTCACGTTGGTTATTTTCGTGAACTCACACATTCATCAAATACGGATGCGTGTCCACTGTGATATGAGGGAAGCACCGTGCTGAGGGGTGGGGATACAAAGTGAGCCAAAAAACAAAAAAAAACAAGGCCCATAAAGCTCGGGGAAGCAACCGTGATCACCATTTCACAGATCTGCATTTGACTGAGACTGGCAGCGGTGAGAAGACTGAAGGTCCTGAGTGTGACAGTCTTCCCTGATACGTCCTGGGAGCCCCTTCCTTCAGGCCCACCTCCCACCCTACTTTTCCCAGAATATATTTCCTAAGATTCAGTTTAAGTCCCACTGGCGCAAGGAAATGTTGTTATAATGATAATCGAAGTTATCAGGAGCGCTCTTCCACGAAGTTTGATTGTCTACAAATGTCTTTACCTGTTGGGGTGAAGCTGGTGAAAGCAATAAACTTACCACCCCCCAAATGTGCATGTTGGCAAACATGAAATGATACAGGCCATTTTGGGGCACTGATGGATGCCTCTGAAGCTCATCCTCAGCTTCCCAGGTTAATGAGGCTGGTTTCATGGCATCCTTCCCATGCTGCCTGACATGATTCACACGATCTGCTCTTCAACCTAGTTTAGAAGCCGCTTGAGGGCATGGATTCCTCCAGAAGCCACAAGTCTGTAATAAGCACCGGACTGTGTGTATTGCGCTTGCTCAGAACATGTTTATTGACTGATTACAACCATCTGAGAAATTTGACTGTCGCTCTGGAGTCAATATACCCTTTGGGCATATTGTCCCAGAGATTATGCCTTTAGGGCCAGCATGGGGAGGGGGAGAGATGGCGGTGGGCAGAAAAAGAAGCTAAAATTAGAGGAAGGAAAAAGCTAAGTAAGTGAGCAGAAGAAAATGCTGCAATATCACTTCCTACTGTCTTCTCTGCACTTATTTTAGAGCCGAGATTCTGGGAACTGGAAGAACCAAAACAATCTGCCTTGGATGACAACAGAGAGTCAGGCTTGTACAGGTGAGTCTCCTGAATCCTTCATCCCAATTGGGCATCCTGTGTTATACTGTCTCCCCAGAGGAGAAATAGGTCAGGTTCTTGGGTTTCACAAGCCCATTAAAGGCCTGCCAATGACAGCTGGTGAGCCAGCAAGGTCTGGGGAGGCTGGGGGCACACGTGCTCTGTCTTTTGTGCACCACTGTCAAGGGGCAGGGAAGACCAGCGGGTGAGGCAGCATGGGGGAGCTGGGATGTCCTCGGAGCTGATAGTGTCTAATCACACCCTCACTGTTTAGCACTGTTTAGGAGACTGTGGCTCAGCCTCCTCTTTGAACTTTCATGAGAGCCTGTTGATCTGATTTCCAGCCACCAGGGAGGCCTGGTACCAAGAGTAAAACTTGTCATTAAACAATGCTCTTCAAGGCACAAGCCCTCGGGATGAGAGCGCGTGATGATCATGACATCCATGATAACTCAGAGATGATCCCAGGTATGATGAGACCAGCCACTGGAGAGTCTCCCCACCTGCTCTCCAAACTAAGCTCCAGACTGGTGCTTTCTCTACGCGACAGGTGCTTTCACGTAAGCACGGGGTGCAGATATTAGCTTCCTGGTTACTAGGTGTGGCTGCGGGCATGTTTCACTATGTCAGCATGCGCTATGCCATGGCTGACAGTCATGGGAAGGGAGGTTGAGGGCAGAGGAGGACCCCACCTGTCCCTCTCAATCCTTCAAGTCACTTCCCAAGATAGCTGTAACCCACATTCACCGACGGAGTACAGAGCAATCTTGTAGGACTCAGATTATCGAATGTTCACCAAACTTGTGGCCAGGTACCACCTCTGTTCCATAGTCATCCATTTGGCTGTGAGGTTCAGATTTGGGAGTTAAGTCATTTTTAAAGGCTCTACTTCTCCAGTTCAGAAGTGAACTTAGGAAGAGAAGGGAAAGGTACCAACCAAGCACAGAAACACCTAGGCTGATGCTGGAAGCCAGGGGATGCGTCCAGATGAGATGATGGCACGTCTGTCCTCACGGGCCCTTGGGGCCACAAGCAGGAAGGGACTATTCACTGTTCATCAGAGGTCTGTGAACAGACAGCTGTGAGGGACCAACATGTCAAAGGCACCTGAGCCAGGGAACAGGAGTTCAACAGTAAGGGAGACACCAAGAATTTCTTTGTAATGTAAAATAGAGGAGTTAAAAGCAATGATACAATGATACAAATGATACAATGATACAAATGAAATTATTTACAAAACAGAAATAGACACACAGATTTAGAGAAGGAACTTATGGTTGCCAGTGGGTAAGGATGGTGGGAAGGGATAATTAGGAAGTTTGGGATGGACATGTACACACTGCTATATTTGAAATGGATAGCCAACAAGGTCCTATTATATAGCATAGGGAACTCTGCTCAATGCTATGTGGCGGTCTGGATGGGAGGGGAGTTTGGGGGAGAATGGACACATGTATATGTATGGCTGAGTCCCTTTGCTGTCCATCTGAAACTATCACAACATTGTTAATCTGCTATACTCCAATATAAAATAAAAAGTTTTAAAATAAACAGATAAATAAATTAGTGAATAGGAAAAAAAAAGTCATTTTGACAACTACTTGCCCAACTGCAATGTTTGATCACAACTCATACTTTAAAAGCTTATAATATAGATGACAAATCCAGACATCCAGGCTGTAACTGGAATTCTCCCATTGGCTTTTCTGCTTAGTCTAGGCCTTTAGTTCCCCCACTTACCACATGGAGAATAAACGAGTGACTCTCATTTAAGGGGTCTGCTAATATCTTCAAAGTAATTCATAGTAACGCACTCACAGAGTAATGGTGAAATGATGTTTGAGGTTCCTAAGGTATCCAAGGGCACCAAATTTCATTTTCTGTGAAAAAGTGAAAGTGAAAGTCGCTCAGTTGTGTCTGACTCTGCGACCCCACGGACTATACAGTCCATGGAATTCTCCAGGCCAGAATACTGGAGTGGGTAACCTTTCCCTTCTCCAGGGGATCTTCCCAACCCATGGATCGAACTCAGGTCTCGTGCATTGCAGGTGGATTCTTTACCAGCTGAGCCACAAGGGAAGCCCAAGAATATTGAGTAGGTAGCCTATCCCTTCTCCAGGGGATCTTCCCCACCCAGGAATTGAACTGGGGTTTCCTGCATTGCAGGTGGATTCTTTACCAGCTGAGCTACCAGGGAAGCCCTCATTTTCTGTGAACCAGTTCCACTAATCAAACAACCATCCCTGTAAAGAAGTCTTGTCTGGAAGAAGCAAGGAAGGATTCTCCCACCAAACTGTGGTGGGAGCGCAATGCTGCCAACACCTTGATTTTGAACTTCTGACCTCAGAAATATGAAAGAATAAATTTCTGTTGTTTTAACTCACCAAATTTGTAGTAATTTGTTACAGCAGACTTACGCAAATAATACATCTATAAAACAGGGAAATGAATATCTGCCTTCCAGGGCTGTCATGAGCATCTGACCAAGCAGTACATGAAAGGTCTTCCCTGGTGGTCCAGAGGTTAGAGTCCGCCTGCCAACGCAGGGGACAAGGGTTCGATCCTTGGTCCTGGTTGATCCTGCATGCCAAGAAGCAGCTAAGCCTGTGCGTCACTACTGAGCCTGTGCTCTAGAGCCTGAAAGCTGTAACAGGAGAACCACTGCGATGAGAAACCTGTATACAGCCACGAGAGTAGCCCCCACTCACCACTACGAGAGAAAGCCTGAGTGCAGCAACGAAGGCCCAGTGTGGCCAGAAATAAACAAATATAGACAGTGCAGGAGAGTGCTTCGTGTAAGCACAGGGCCACCGGGCCCCTCCAACATAGCGGACAAGCCGGGGGCTGTGTGAGCACCTCTTCTTAAGGACAGTGGGATCTGTGAAAGGCTTAGAAAGTGAGCGGGGGCACTTACAGGCCAGAAGACAAGCAGCTTGAGGAAGATACTGGGTGGGGAGGGGAAAACAGTCATATCAGCTCCTAGTCTGGTCAATGCCATCGTGAAACCTAAGTGCATCTGTGTCATTACGTATCCAGGGCCTGTGATGGGGAGTCACAGCATCCACACGGGTGTGTGTCCCCGCTTCTCTGAGGATGCCTGCAGGGGGCACAGGGGAGCAGGACAGGTGGCCTCGGCTTCAAGGTCAGGTCCTTCACATCCTCTGATCTCCTCATCTGAGGGGGGGACAGGATGCTCGTCACCCTAAATTCTTTAATGAATAAACAGGACTGTAGTCAACATGGGTAAGGATGAAATGAGATAGACTGTTGCTAATGGGAATACTGGGCTTCCCTGAAGGCTCAGTGGTGAAGAATCTGCCTGCCAGTGCAGGAGACACGGTTTGATCTCTGGGTCGGGATGATCATGTGGAGAAGGAAATGGCAACCCACTCCAGTATTCTTGCCTGGGAAAGCCCACAAGCAGAGGAGCCGGGCGGGCTACAGCCCATAGGGTTGCAAAGAGTCAGATATGACTTACTGACTAAACAACAACAACAACATGGGAATATTATAGATATAAATCATCCAAAGGGCAATGTGGCAATATGTATAAAGAGCCTTTTAAAAACATGCCCAACTGCTGACCTGGGGATGCCACTTCCAGAAACCTAACCCAAGTAAATAAGATGCCAACAACCTTCATGCACACAGACGCTCACTGCCACTTTAAAAACAGGCTATTTGTTAGTAAACTATGCTTCATTGTGGCAGAAGAATACTAGGTAGTCTTGAAAAATGATGTTTATAATCGTAGAAGTTCTATAAGAGATGATGTTAAATGATTTGAGATCAATAGATACACATTACTAGATACAAAACAGATAAACAACAAGACCTACTGTATAGCACAGGGAACTCTATTCAATATCTTATAGAAACCTACAACGGAAAAGAATCTGAAAAACAGTATACAACACACATATCTGAATCACCTTGCTGTCACTGTAAATCAACTTTAATTCATTGTTCTTAACAAGAGTAACACAGGGACTTCGTTGGTGGTCCAGGGGTTAAGAATCCACCTAGCGATGCAGGGGACATGCGTTCGATCCCTGGTCAGGAAGCTAAGATCTCACATCCCACAGGACAGCTAAGCCCGAGCGCCACATCTACTGAAGCCTGTGTGCTCTAGAGTCTGAACTCCGCAACAGGAGAAGCCCCAGAGCTGCAATGAGAGAAAGCCCACGCGCTGCAACAGACACCCAGCGCAGCCTAAAAACAAATAATATATTTAAAAGAGTAAAACAGAACCGTATAGTAAGTACTACCAAACAATGTAAAGAAATCATAAAAAAAAAAAAAAAAGCACTTTACATGATTCCTGACAAAATGTTATTAACCGTGGTTGCCTCTGGGCATTTGGGTTATATGGGACTCTTCTGTTCCTTTACGCCTTTTCTATGTGCTTCTTATAACTTCCATAATCAGTGTGAAACAAGCCCACAGATGCTGGGAAAAAACTGCGAAAACAATGCCCGTGGCAGGAGCACTCATGCCGGGACCTGGATGCGGAGCCTGTGGAATGCGGGGACGGGAAGCCCACAGGCGTGACTCCCGGGGCGACTGGGCCCGTGGCCCCGCCGCCCACACCTGGCTTCTCTCCCAGGGGCCTGGCTGGCTGCACGCGATGTTGACCCATCCTGTGTACCTCTGGCATGTTTCTTATTAACTCGTATCAGGAATGTGCACCAACCTGCGTGTGACAAATGGCAAACAACTCCACCTCTGTACAAATTTCATACATCAGATCAGAGGGCCGGGGGGCACCCTGGAAGGAGTCGGTTTTCACATCAAGCTCCTTTATCTGTCACTTTCGTTCCCACCCTGCCCTGCCCCCCAAAACTCCCACTATCCTTTGGATGAACAGGATGCAGCTTCCTAGGAGACACCCTTTCATGTCTGCCAAGGAAGGTTCGAGCCCCTCATATATCATCAAGAGGTCACCGAGCCGGGCCCTGCCTTCTATCTGGGAGAAGGGTTTAGTCATCTCAGGAAGGAGAACTTCCACTGGCTTCACACTCAGACCAGACCCGGGGGTGCCTCCAACAGGACAGCTTTCCGAGTCAGGCTGACACTGGCACTTCCCAGACAGGATCTCAGAGACCCTCTCCTCCTCTGCTTTAAGAGAGGCACAGTCAAGATTCGTCCCCTTCCAGGTGGGAAGAGAAGAATCATTTTACAGCTCGACAGCAATGAAAATATTCCCTCGGGATGCTTGGACCACTTCTGAGGGTGGAGAGAAAGCTCACACACAGCCTAGTGTCATCGGACTCCTAAGGCAAGGCTCAGAATACACTGCAGGACCAACAGTATCCTTGGAAACCTAACAACTTCTTGAATGGAAAAACTTCATGTCACTGTATCTCTCAAGACAAGTAAGCACACAGGCTACGTTTTCTATAATAGTCCTGACTCTATCTAATTAGTTTGGTGATCAGGTATTAGGAAACGGAAGAGAATAAATATTTGTTGAGTGTCTATTTTGTGCTGGGATCAGCCAATTCACGTGGATGAGACATTGCTCCAACAAATCTAAGAGGCTGATGCTAATATTCCCATTTTACAGATCAAGAAACTGAGGCAGAGGGAAGTAACTTTTTGCCCAAGGTGACAATATCAAAGGTACAGTCAGGATTCTGATTCTTCCTTTAACGTCTGTACTTTCCTCATGAAAATCCAGGCTGAATTTTGATTTTGAAAATGTGGCTGCAGGAACAAGAAGGGTATTTTCAGTGGAGTCTGTCTTCCTAGTCCAGAATTTTAAAGTGGTTCTTGAAATTGAGCTGTAGTGGGTGTGGGGGCAACAACCCCACTAAAATCCTGTGTTTGTCTTAAAAGAGATTATAGTGCTCCACAAAGAAGCCGAATTTGAGGCTCTCAACTGAGGAGAACATTGAAGTTGGAACCTGGGGCTAAGACGTCCTCTATTTTTATTAATTAAAGATGATGTTTCAAAACCATCAGATTTATCATGACTGGATTTCAAATAAATGCACAGGCAAGCATGGCTTGTCCTTTGGGTTATTTTTGCTCCTCCCTGAGGATCTGTATTTCCTCACACGAGACTTCTCTGCATCCTGGGCTGGCTCGAGGTGAATGGAGGCCCAGCTTTGCAGGCCTGGGTCCTGCTAACCTCAGGGCTTTTCAAAGGCCAGAGAGGGATGGGTGTGCACAGTGGGTCCTACTGCCATTTGCTCCTGGAAGCAGTGGTAAAGAATTCACCTGCCAGTGCAGGAGGCATTAGAGACATGGGTTCGATCCCTGGGTCAGGAAGATCCCCTGGAGGAGGGCATGGCAACCCACTCCAGTATTCTTGCCTGGAGAATTCCATGGAAAGAGGAGCCTGGCGGGCTTCAGTCCATGGGAAAAATCACAGAGTCAGACATGACTGAAGCGACTTAGCACATATGCATGCCCCAGCGGCAGAGGCTGGGGGTGGGGGGAACGGGAGCCGTCCACCCCCACCCTGTGCTGCAGGAGGCTCCTGAATGAGCCTGTGGGTCCCAGAGCTGACTGGTTCAACATCCTGGCCATTTTTCGCTTTGTTATTCTGGTAGTCATCGAACTCTGTAGCCTTGAAAATGGTACCCCCAGCTCAGGCAACTGGCATTTCCATTAGGAATATGTGATCAGCTTCTACCAATCTCTACCACCAAGACCCATCAGCCCTCACTCCATGGGGTAAACCTGAACCAGATTTTCTGCCGCAGGCGTCTTGGGATGAAGCTCTGGGCCTGGCCTGCCATTCTGATGTGGACTCAGTTATATTACATGACAGGATCTCTACTTGCCAGGCCCTTGCAATGAAGCTGTTCAGCAGACTTGGCCTCAGGGCCTTAGAGGAGCAAGATGAGAAAAGCACTCTTTGGACAACACAGGACACCCACCGGAGCTGGGGTGGCCAGGGACGCCTTCCATCCGAGGTGGAGACGGGTGGTGGACAACCCAGAGAGGGGAAGGGGTTGGGGGGGTGTATGTCTGAGCACAGAAATGAAAGCAGGGATGTTTCTCAAGTGGGGGCCATGAGTCAACTCCACAGGAGTTGGAAGTCTCCCATGAAGAATGAAGCCTCAGGCAATTTCACAGAATTATTGCATATTTTCACAATTATTTCACTTTGACTCTGAGATCATTCTACAGTGGTACCGTAGACAGGACAGACACTGTTGCCTCCATTTTACAGAGGAGGATACTGTGGGTCAGGCTGGCTCGAGGACTTGCCTCAGTCACCTTGGTCTCTTGCTCACAGTGGGGCCATGGAGCTATCTGTTCCGGTCGTCCATGAACAGACCCGGACATGTCAGCAATATCACTGTGGCTGCCTGCGGTGGGAACAGCAGTGGGATCAAAGTGGGGGCGGTGAGCCACCTTGCCGGAAGCTTGGCTCGGGTTTTGCTGGGGTCCCCTGTCCTTGACTTCTGGCCTCATTTCCTGGCCTGGTGGCCCAAGGGGGAGGAGGTGGAACTCCGCCTGGTATCTCTTGAATTTATCACAGAAGGGTGTGTTCGGGGCTTGTTCTGCAACTGAATCAGTGGGGTGCCCGGGAAATGTCATTTCCTGTCTTGACATGTCCCAGGATTTGTTCAGCCCTGGCTGGTGACCATGACTAGCAGCCCAGGCCTGGAGACCAAGGAGGATGGAGGAAGAAGTCAGGCGGCTGCTGGAACACACAGCGGGGAGCAATGAAGCAGAGAAATCTGCACGATGACGATAATCCCTTACATTCACACCGCCTTGCCCTTTACAAGGTGCTTTCACAGGCCCTTCCCCACTCCGATCACACAACACCCCCAGGCAGGAAGGCAAGGCAACTGTTACTAGTCTGCATTTCACAGCTGAGGGAACAGTGCAGGGAGCTGAGTGGGTGGCAGAGAGGAGACTGGGGAACCACTGGCCTCCACACCTTCCATTCTCGGAGCGTGGGCCCCACCAGGGGCAGCAGGACGCCCATCAGGAAGGGAGGCTCTCAGGCCCCACCCAGAGAGGAACTAACCAGCACCGGGGTTTAAGTCAGGCCCCTAGGGGATGCACGCTCACCGTGAAGGGGAGGCTGCTGCCGTCAGCGCTCCCCCCACCACCGGCCCTGTCTCCCTGCCATTCCTAGAGCCTAGCTGGGTCAAGCTACTCATTTCGAGACAAAGACCTGGAGGCCCAGGGAGGGGTTGGGTCCCGGGCCCTGAGAGGAGCAGGAGCAGACAGAGCCTTGGTCGTGCAAATCTGTCCTGGGTCCCCCACATCCAGCGGATGCCCGAGGGCCGTCTCCCTCGCCTTTCCACCCCCTGCCCCGCCCTACGCTTCTACCCTGAGACCACCCTCAGTGGCCGGTCCCTCAGCCTCTCCCCTTGGTTCCAGTCTTGTGTTAAGTGTTAACACAAGTTCTAAGGCCCAGGGTTAACCCTCTATTAAAGCAACAGAGAGGGTCGTAGCTTGTGCTAAGTCTAGGAGCCAAGTGGGAATGTGTGCGTGTGTGCACGTGTGTGTGTTGGCAGGTGGGATCAATGCTTGGATTGTCTCTGTCCATCCCCCTTGGGCCTTCCTGCCTCTAGGAGAAGGCTGGGGAACTCTTGTTTGCCTGTGAAGGAGGCTCTGCTCACGCTCTGCAAAATACCTACTTCATTACTAAGTGTGAAAAAGCCCCCCAAAGTGTGTTAATCTGGTTATGATTTCCCCTCTGCTCATTGGTCACGCTGTGTGCCAAGTTTGGCGCCTGTGGGTAAAGCGATTCCTATGCTGTGGCTGGAGACTGGGGCCAGGATTCCCCCTCCTTTTCCTCCACTTCTGCTCCGCTGGGGCCAATCAGGATGTTATTCATTTCCCCAGTTGAGAAGCGAGTTCAAAAAGGCCAGCAGAGCCTCCTCTGCCCCTTCCCTGTATAAGCAACGCCAACCCCTCCCACGAGGAGGAAGCGACATATTTTGTTTCTGCTTCACTCACGCAAGAAGCAGGTTTACAGAGTCGGCCCAGAATGAGCGTGTTTGTTGAAACCTATCTTTTCATCTTTAGACCTAGGGTACACAGTGAATTAGAGGAACAGCAGAGTCATCATAAGGAGAGGGTTGGGGGGGGAAGTCAAGGCACCAAGAAGCCCTTAGGAGGGGGCTGGAGACCTCATGTTACCACGTCAGACAGACACGGCCCTGTCATCCCCCCTTGAGTCAGAGCTAACAGCTGAATGAGAGAATTAATTTCTCATTGTGCTTCATCTGAGTTTTAGAAGTGCCGTTAGGGTAGAAAAGTTATCAGAATAGCTTTCTCATATGTCTGGGACTGTTAAGAAAAAAAGTAAACAAATAAAAAACAAGCCATCTTTCTTATAGAAATACTTACCACACTGCTCAATGAACTTGCAAACTCACCAACATCCTCTTGGGTAAGTCATTAATGAAGAGGTCTGGATATGAGCTCGATAATCTCCTAATGGGGGGGGGGTGACTCTCTAGTTCTCAAGAGCCAAGATGGTGGGGGTACCCTATGGATTGGTGAACCACCCCTCTTCCTCCTCCCCCTGCCTGCGGTGTCTGTCTTCAAGGCCCAACAGTAACTCGTACCCTCTGAATCTAGCGGCAACCTCTTCTCTTCATGGGGCGCTTTGTATCTTATTTTTAAAACCAGGGGGAGGGGCTTCCCTGGTGGTCCAGTAGCTGAGCCCACCCTGCGACGCAGGGGACAGTGGTTCGATCCCTGGTCAGGGAAGATCCCACAGGCCACGGAGCAACTAAGCCCCGTGCCCCACAACTGCTGAGCCCACGTGCCACGACCACTGAAGCTTATGCGCCCTAGAGGCCATGGTTCTCAATAAGAGAAGCCACCAAAATGGATGCTTGTACACCCCAAGTAGAGAGTTGCCTCCACTCTACTAGAGAAAGTCTACTTGCAGCAATGAGACGAGGCACAGCCAAAAAATTACTAATTAAATAAAACAAAAAAAAAACAACAAAAAAAACCATGGTGAGATGAGAGCAGGGGGCCAGATCCTTTGGACAGATGAGGCGGTTATAAGGTCACTGAACTCTGCTGGCAGAAAGAGCATGTGGTTAAGAGTGGGCCAACTCAACTAGTTGAGCAGTGGACTCAACTACTGGACCACCAGGGAAGCCCCTCCCCCTGGTTTTAAAAAATAAGATACAAAGCGCTCCATGAAGAGAAGAGGTTGCAGCTAAATTCAGAGGGTACAGGTAAGTGCAGGGTTTGGTTCTGGTCTGTTCTATGTGACTTTGTGGGCTTCCCTGGTGGCTCAATGGGAAAGAATCTTCCTGCGATGCAGGAGATGCAGGAGACATGGGTTCAATCCCTGGGTCGGGAAGATCTCCTGGAGGAGGGCATGGCAACCTACTTCAGTATTCTTGCCTGGAGAATCCCACGGACAGAGGAGCCTACAGTCCATAGGGTCACCCAGAGTCAGACACAATTGAAGCGACTTAGCACGCACACACGCATGTGACTCTGTGCAGGCCCCTCAACCTCTAGGCACCTGAGTTTTCTCTACTGGGAAAGAGGAATAACAATGCTAGTTATTATGGCTAGTTATTCATAATTTTCAAAATCATGTGAAGATTCAAATGACAAGGTACGAGGCAGAACCTTCAAGACGATAATGTGTAATCAGCTTGCAAAGTACTGATTCTGCTCTCAGAAGTCAGATGGATGGCCTTAGGCTGGTGCTTTCACCACTTCCCTCCAGCTCCTTGGAGACATAGGGAGGATGTCTGAGCTGTGTGGCTTCCTGTGGTGTGGGAACATTCACATAGTTTAGCTGGGTTGCTCATTTCTAAACCAGGAATGTGAAAGTCCCCTGTAACGTCTTTATTATAGCTTTCATGTTGCACAAGATCCCTCACTGCTGCCCTCCAGGATCAAACGGGCTCACCCTGCAGTTGTCCTGATGTCCCAGAGATACCTGAGAGCCAGGGGCCTGCAGCACAGATCTTGCCACATAACAGGTGCCCAGTAAATGTTTATTAAATGAATGGATGAAATGACAAGGCTTAGTTATCTTTCCATCTGAAGTATGCATGTATCATGGGTCTGAAAGGGAGCTCCTACTAAAGGCATTTCTCCGCCACCCTCCTACCTCCAGGCAGCATCACCCTTCAATCTTTCTTTTTAAAATAACTCCAAAAAGGAGAGGTCCCTATGCTCCTTAGAGGGACACTCCTGAACCCTCAACTCAGTAGCCGCCTTCCGCCTGCAATATTAATCTAAGTATAATCAGTATCTCTATGCTGGAAAGATCATATCCCAAGGCCAATCGTTTAGGAAAGATTATTTAGCTTGGTCATTTATTAAAGATGATGTTTGAATTTTATAGATTTACAATTTCATACACAGGGCATAGGCCCTCTGAATAGCTTCTATGCTTAATAAGAAATACTTATGGTAGGGACAGGGTTTCCCTGCTGCAGGAGATGTGCGTTTGATCCCTGAGTTTGGACTATCCCCTGGAGAAGGAAATGGCAACCCATTCCAGTATTCTTGCTTGGGAAACCCCATGAACAGAAGAGCCTGGCAGGATGGGGTCGCAGAGTCAGACATGACTTAGCAACTAAACAACAGCAACAATGGTAGAAGCATCTATACATTCAACAATCTATACACTGTTGAGAATAGATGTATTAAGCATATTTCATGGATTTCACTGCTGAGTCAGTGAGTAGTTTTAGTTCCTAAACCTGTGTGTGAGTGAGTAGAGTCGGCTCCTGCCATGGCAATAACTTCAAAATGTCTTCTTTGTCTAAATGTGGTATCTCTTACAAACTTCTTTAATGGTCAGTTTTTTAGCATATGGTGTTCTTTTTTTTCAAATACTGGATTACATTCAGATTCATTATTGCACAAAGTGGAACTGGCAATCAGACTGTCTATACCAGAGGGCAGTGAGGGTGTTCCAGTCTAAATGCTTTCAGGGAAGTAGTGTGGATCAATTATCTGTCTAAATGCAGGATTTCCACTGGATTCCCGAATCCTCAGACAGTTGTTCAGAAACACTCCTTCAGATCAGTGAGTTAGCATTTCCATCTCCACACATCTGAGGAGTCCCACCAGTCACAGCGGCTCCTGACTATAGGGACTCTTCAGAGCTTTAGGTCAGAGTCTGGGTGTAGGGTAGGGGCATGGTTGATAAATAGCAGGAAAAGCACCCATGTTATATGATGGAAGAACCTCTGACCTGGAACATCATTCTCAAGACTTTCCTAATAAGAAGAATCCCCAGGGTGCTTATTGTAAAAAAAAAAACAAAACAAAACCATTCTTAGGTCTGTCTCCAAGATGTTCTAATGCAGTAGACATCAGATAGATTAGTAGACCCTGGGAGAGGGTCTGATTCTTACCTGGGAAGCTTGGGAACCAATGCTCTAGAGAAGCTGGGGCTCAAATCCAGCCTTAAGAATCTCTCAAGACTGAAAAAGCAGGTGACTGTCCCCCGCACCATGATCGTGGTAGTTCACTCACAACCATGTGGCAACTCAGATGCTATAAAGGAAAGGTGACTGCTCTAAAGAAAACTTGCAGGCTGCTCGCATTCTCCCTGTTTCCTCTGATTTTCCTCCTTCCTCTCCGACCACCCCTCAAGCCTCTCCAAGGCCTTGCTCAGCTCTCTCTGCTCTTCAAATGTTGCTGTTTTTCAGGGTTTCATCATTAAGCCTCTTCTCTTCCTTTTCTGTGCACTGTGCCTGGGCGAGCTTATCAGCTCTCAGTCACAACTACCACAGACATGCGACCGACTTCCAAACTGGGCTCCTACCTCGGTTCTCTCATGGTCTCTAAAGCCACTTGTGTCAGACTGAACGCATTCCCCAGGCACCTTCAAGTCACGTCCAAAACAGATCCATCACCTTACTGCTCCGGAATGTGGCCTTCCCTCTCTAGTCCCTAGACCAATGGCTACACGGTCTTCTTTGTGGCCCTAGCCAAACCCCTCCTCATTCCACCCCCACTGCCAGTTGACCAGGAAAGTTCTCTGGGTTTTACTTCTTAAACCTCTTTTATAAAATTAATCAGTTAATTCATTTTTTTGGCTGCACCGTGTGGCTTGTGGGATCTTAGTTCCCTGACCGGGGACTGAACCTGGGCCCCGGCAGTGATGGTGCCAAGTCCTAACCACTGGACCACCAAGAGATTCTTTTCTTAAACCCTCCTGAAGCTGTCCCCCGCTCCACAGCCACTGGGCTCAGGCCCTCATCAGTTCTCATGGAGAAATGGCAACGACTTCACACTGGTCTTCCTGCCTCTGTGCAGAGTTTCCCTTCTTTTCATTTTCCTTAGTGCCACTCTACAATACAAATCTGAACATCTGCCTCAGCGAGGCCCCGGATAAAGCCCAATCTCTCCGGCACCACTGACCCTGGCCACTCTCCACACTCTGCACCGCGCCCCCTGCCTCCAGGCGCTCTGCCCACTGCGCCTTGGAAGTTGCTGCTCCTGCTGCCTACACTGTTCTTCCCTGGTGCTAGTGCTAAGTCGCTTCAGCCCTGTCCGACTCTGTGTGACCCATGGACTGGAGCCCTCCAGGCTCCTCTGTCCATGGGATTTTCCAGGCAAGAATACTGGGGTGGGCTGTCATGCGCTCTTCCAGGGGATCTTCCTGACCCAGGGATCGAACCCCTGTCTCTTATGCCTTCTGCGTAGGTGAGTTCTTTACCACTAGCGCCACCCGGGAAGCCAAGTCCTGTTTACCCCTGAAGACTCAGATCAGCTGGGAAGTTGCCTAGCATTCGTCCTCCAGGGTGGACTTAGGTCTTCCAACCTAAGACTTCCTGGTCTTCTCCCCAGCACCCTGGGCTTCCCTTCCTTAGAACCCCACGTGCAGTCTACACAACAGACCCTTTTGGGGGTCTACTGGGGCTTCCCCGGTGGCTAAAGAGCCTCTTGATGAAAGTGAAAGAGGAGAGTGAAAAAGTTGGTTTAAACCTCAACGTTCAGAAAACTAAGATCATGGCGTTCGGTCCCATCACTTCATGGCAAATAGACGGGAAAACACGGAAACAGTGACAGACTTTATTTTTTTGGCTCCAAAATCACTGCAGATGGTGACTGCAGCCATGAAATTAAAAGATGCTTGTTCCTTGGAAGAAAAGCTATGACCAACCTAGACAGCATATTAAAAAGCAGAGACGTTACTTTGCCAACAAAGGTCCCTCTAGTCAAACCTATGGTTTTTCCAATAGTCATGTATGGATGTGAGAGTTGGACTATTAAGAAAGCTGAGCGCTGAAGAATTGATGCTTTTGGAGAAGACGCTTGAGAATCCCTTGGACTGCAAGGAGATCCAACCAGTCCATCCTAAAGGAAATCAGTCCTGAATATTCATTGGAAGGACTGATGTTGAAGCTGAAACTCCAATCATTTGGCCACCTGATGTGAAGAACTGACTCATTGGAAAAGACCCTGAGGCTGGGAAAGATTGAAGGCAGGAGGAGAAGGGGGTGACCGAGGATGAGACGGATGGATGGCATCACCGACTCTATGGACATGAGTTTGAGTAAACTCCAGGAGACAGATGGTAAAGAATCTGCCTGCAATGCAGGAGACCTAGGTTCAATCCCTGAGTCAGGAAGATCCTGGAGAGAAGGGAATGGCTTTCCACTCCAGTATTCTTGCCTGGAGAATTTCATGGGCAGAGAAGCCTGGCAGGCTAGAATCCATGGAGTTGCAAAGAGTCAGACACGACTGAGCAACTAACACTTTCAACTTATGGTCCAGCCACGGTGCTGAGTGCTGGGAATTTTGGTAAAGGTGACAGACTACAAAAAGAACAATATTTTTGACCTATTTTCCCATTAGGGTATAAGTTTCTGGAGGGCAGCATCTGCTTCTTCTTCTTTAAAAAAAAAATCTCTGTATCCTAAACGCAGGCAGGAGGAGAAGGGGACAACAGAGGATGAGATGGTTCAATGGCATCACTGATTCAATGGACATGAGTTTAAGCAAGCTCCGGGAGCTGGTGATGGACAGGGAAGTCTGGCGTGCTGCAGTCCGTGGGGTTGCAAAGGGTCAGGCACGACTGAGCGACTAAACAACAACAACAATCCTAAATGCACAGCACGGGGCCACAGTAGGAAGGAAAGAGGGAGGGAAGAAACTGAGGTTGTTTAACCTGGAGAAGAGATTCAGACAGCCGAGATTCTAGTACTCAAACATTTGAAGAGCAGCTTTACAGAATAGGGGAATAGATGTGTGTGTGGGGGTGGAGGGGCCAGGAGGCAAAACAGAACCCACGGGAGAAAACGACACGTTGGCATGTCTCAGACCAACACGAGGGGAGGGGCCACCTGATGCAACAAGCTGCCCCCTGCGGCGGACACAAGGCTCAACCGGAGCCTGAGCTCCTCGGGAAGCCTGTTTGGAGTCACATGGTTGGGGACTGGTCCCTCGGCTGCGTCCCCACTGCACACGCACACCTTCAGTGATGGGACTGTGGTCGAATGAGCTCTTTGCATGTCTTCCCTTCAACTTAGCACTGTGTTTCATCTTATTTTTGTATTCAGAGGCCAACAAAGGCAGGACAGGAAGTGGTGAAAGGCTCAGGCATATACTAGTAATATAATATTGGGCAAATCAGTTAATGCTCCTAGTTCAATGTATACATCTATAAAACAGGAATAAATAAAAATAGTACCTGATGCAAAGAGCTGACTCACTGGAAAAGACCCTGATGCTGAGAAAGATTGAGGGCAGGAGAAGAGGATGACAGAGGATGAGATGGCTGGATGGCATCATCAACTCAATGGACATGAGCCTGAGCCAACTGTGGGAGACAGTGAAGGACAGTGAAGCCTGGTGTGCTGCAGTCCATGGGGTCGCATAGAGTAGGACATGACAGAGTGACTGAACAACAAAGGCTTAAATGAACGTGCCTGATACAATAAGTGCTTAAAGCCCACTGATTATCAAAATGACCCTGCCAAGTTCTTCTGTTTCAGAAAGAAGCTGTGGTATAAAGACACTCTGTATTAGGCCAAGGAGCTGACCTCAGGGCCAGGATTTGAGACATCTCATATAGTAATCCTTTCGGGCATTAAAAAGAAAATTTTCTCCATGATTTTTCAATCATACTAAAATGATCTGACAATAAAAGGAAGTATTGTCTTCATCAGGGGAATACAAATGCTCTTTGTGAATGACATCACCTCTCCCAAAGGAATTATCTGACCAACCAGGGGAGAAGTTCAGAGCTCACACAGTCTCTAGAACAGCGCACTGCTTCCTTGCCGTGGGGCTCACCAGACCTAAGTATCAATCCCGAGACTTCAGAGAGGACTATGGTGCTACACCCCTGTCACGGTCTCAGCAAGTCCTGCCAAATGCTGAGAATGTGGGGTGCTCAGGTGCCTGACCAAACCAACCTCCTTGGCTTCACAATTCTCTGACCTCTGCACACCAATGACCTTCACCTTCATTCTAGCCGTTCATTCACCTGGATCCTTGCAATTGGCACTTGTAGTGTTTGAAGCAAGAGACCCTGCATCCTGATCATGAAACTGCCTAATCGTCAATTTCGTTCACTTCCTTATTTCTATTGGGTTGGCCAAAAAGTTCATTTGGGTTTTTCCATAACATCTTACAGAAAAATCTGAATAATCTTTTTGGCCAACCCTATCACTTCATGGCAAACAGATGGGGAAAGAATGGAAACAGTGACAGAGTTTATTTTCCCAAGCTCCAAAATTACTGCAGACGGTGACTGCAGCCATGAAACTAAAGGGTACCTGCTCCTTGGAAGAAAAGCTATGATAAACCTAGACAGTGTATTAAAAAGCAGAGACATGGAGAAGGAAATGGCAACCCACTCCAGTATTCTTGCCTGGAAAAGTCCATGGACAGAGGAGTCTGGCGGGCTGAAGTCCATGGGATTACATGACTGAGCATGTGTGCACAAGGGTGGAGGGAAATGGGTTGGTAGCAATAAAGTGGTAGAACTAAAAAAAAAATAAATAAATAAAAAAATAAATAAATAAAAAGCAGAGACATCACTTAGCCAACAAAGGTCCATATAGTCAAAGTTATGGCTTTTCCACTAGTCATGGACAGATGTGAGAGTTGGACCATAAAGAAGGCTTAGCGCCTAAGAATTCATGCTTTAGAACTGTGGTGCTGGAGAAGACTCTTGAGAGTCCTTTGGTCAGTAAGGAGATCCAACCAGTCTATCCTAAAGGAAATCAACCCTGAATATTCATTGGAACGATTGATGCTGAAGCTGAAGCTGAAGCTTCAATACTTTGGTCACCTGATGGGAAGAACTGACTCACTGGAAAAGACCCTGATGCTGGGAAAGATTGAGGGCAGGAGGAAAAGGGGGTGACAGAGGATGAGATGGTTGGGTGGCATCATCGACTCAATGGACATGAGTCTGAGGAAACTCTGGGAGATGGTGAAAGACAGGGAAGCCTGGTGTGCTGCAGTCCATGGGGTCACAAAGAGTCAGACACAACTTAGTGACGGAACAACAAAATACTAATGATACTTTTCAACCTCACGAGTCTGATAGTCCCTGAAGCCCTCCCTAATATCTCAAGCCACTAGCTCCCTCCTGGTGATACTTCACCATCGCTGACCCCCTGCCACTTCTCCTCCTGGTTTATCTGCCCCTCCTGCTTTGCTAGAGGCATCCAGAATGATCCATCCAACCATCAAATTTCTCTGCTCCTGGGCTGCTGAGCTGTGCTGCAGAAAGTTGACTTGTGTCAACTGGCACCATGACAAATTTATCAGGCAGGCTCTCCCTGCTCCTCAACCTTTTAAAAAAATTTTTTTTTTATTTTCCCATTTGTTCCTGGTCGGCTCCCCCCTGGATTTCCCCCTCTCTTCAAGCTCCTCTGTCCTGTCACAACTCTCTCCCTCACTCTCCGCAGATGACCTGCCAACTCACTGCCTTTGGGATTTCCATTTGAGTTCTTTCTTTTAAAGATTCAGAAGGCCATGCCTCTTAAAAGCGACCCGGGGCAGGAGCGACAAGCACAAAACTTGGCCCCTGAAGAATCATCAAGCCAGCCAGTCAGGCAGAGTGGAAGCAGAGTCTCCTCCGGATGGACAAAGTGGGCGTGGGGGTGTCGGCTGGGAACAAGCCCGCAGCTCTCCCTGCCTCTCCTCTCCCACCGAACGCGTTCTGCAGAGTTTTTGATTTCGCCCTTGTCACTTCCATTCTCCGTCAGCTTGCTGGTGCCGTGTGAGGCTGAGTGCCATCCTAAGGTGGATGGAAAGCTGATGACAGCCGGCGGGTGAGCTCCTGCCCCAGGGCGGGTGGTTTATAATCCAGATTACCCGGGGCTGCCTCCGGACGAGGAGGGACAGAACAGTAATCATTCCGGGGAGACTTGCGTGTGAGTGTGTGTGTCTATTCACTGCAGAGTCATCCCCGGATTTGGAAAATACCTGTCCAAGGTAGCAAACAAGAGGCTAGTGTGTTACCGCAACTCCCGGCCACGGTGGCCAAGCTCCTTGGTGTCCCAGCCTGGCTCGCTCCCCCAGGCTTGTCTCCCTGACTCCCTTGTCCCCTGGGTTACGTGTGATGAACCTCTTTTACTTCCTCGGGTGGACTCCTCCCTCTCGCCTCTGGGCCTTCACGTCCTCCCTCGATGACAGCTTGAACAGAGCTGGGCAGGTCCGGTGCCCCTCCTATGCGCTCCCATAGCAGAGCCCCGTGAACCCACTTGATCACATTCACTCCACGGGCGCTGCTGGTTTTTTTTCTACAACGTAAGCCCACAAGGATGTAGAGATCATGTCTTGCTCTTTACCATATCCTCAAAACCTAGGATCTACCTATGCCAATGTCTCGAGACTGAGCCCTGAGAATCAAGAGTTTTAGAGGCTAACAGAAGACTAACATCAGTGCATAGAAGGGAAAGAAAGTCCCAGAGAAAATAACACTGAAAGAGGGAACCGGTCTTGACCAGAAGGCCCAGAGTAGACTGCTGCCTGGTTTCCTGGTGTAATGGCTCCGACTTTCAGCTCAGGGTCTTGGATAAAGAGGCCCGTGTCTCTGATGAAGTAGAAGAAACAGGTAGGAGGTCAGCCCTTTAAGACCCAGAGGATTTGGGGCCAAGGCCGATGAGGGGACGCAGGCTCCTCTCTGGAGAGGGCACGTGTGTATTCCAGCTCCTTGCAGCTATCACTGAGCCTCTTTCCTAGGGCTCTTTGGGACGGGAGTTGGGTGTTTGTCTGGTCTGCACCCTCAGCCTACTCTCCAGGCCCTTGGGCCCCATCTCCTGCTCTCTGATCTTATGACCGACTCTTGCCTGTCTTAGCCCACCCGGCACCTTCCTGCCAACCACATTTCACCAGGCCAACTCTATCCAAGTCTGCATCCAACCAGGCACTCAAACCAGCTGGAACAACCTGCCTTCACCAACGAGGCACCAAACAAAGCCCTGGACTCGGTGGCAGGAAGAGAAAGTGGGGAGGTGATGCAGAAAGGGTGCCCCATGGAGGCTGCAGAGCTGAACCGAGCGAAGCACACTGCCACAGATTTGCTTGTCTCATTCCAGGCAAAATGCCCAACTGGCACTGTTTTCAGAGGAATTAAGCTGCTTTTGACTTAGACTGAGGATAATCACAAGTTCCTGGAGGATAACGCTGAGAAGGGAACTGTCAGAAGAGACATTTGATCACACTTAGACCTGGTGGAGGAATGGCCGTGGGCAGCTGGTTATCTTGCCATCCAGCTGTTTGGCACAAACCTCTGCATACGCTTCCTCTAACAGTACTTCTCATCAGGGGCTACACATCAGAATCAACAGGGGAGCTTTTCAAATATACGGAGGTGCGAGTCCCGTCCCTGATCACAACCCGAATTTCTGGGGCCTAGGATTGGGGGTCCTGGGCATCTTTATCTTTGAAAGGCTCCCCTAACCCTATCCTCTAATCTGAGCCCTAACCCAGGTGACTCTGAGGCGTTCCCTGTTGCCAGGCCTCTCCTCCTGTCTAAGTCAGGGTGTCTGCCTGAGACCATTACCATGTAGAGAGCAGGGCACACACATCTGTAATTCTCTCTACTCAGAAGCCACCCCAGTGCCATTTCCAACAGAACGCTCACGGAACAGCTTGTGCCCCAGCTGGCATGTTCAGAAACACGACCATCCCCACCCTGTGGGGCAACAGCCTTGGCCAACCGCTCCTGACAGCAGAGAGAACTGATGGAGGCATTTGGCGCCCACCCTCCACAATATCGCCCCTCCTCAGTGGCCCCGCAAGCTGTGAAACTAGGGTGAAGTGGCTCAGAACTGATGACTGACTGGGATACGCAGGAATATTCTCATTCTCCTTTAGAAGAAAAAGCCCTTCATACACTGCATGGATAAAAACCTCCAGCCCTCCACTGCATTTATTTCTGGAGTGCAGTGTTCTTCACTGCATGCTCAAAACTGTAATGAAGGTGATCAACACAGCCTTGCTAAATGGATAACAATGGAGACTGTCTGCCCATGTGGGTGGCCAGCCCACTAAGGGAGGAGGGGTGGGGTAACTTGGCGTTTGGAAGATTCCTCAATGGCCATACAGCTCCACTCATTGTGCCTGAGAATTGAGAAGGAAACATTTTCATTACTATTTTTTTTTATTGCAAGATATTTGCTTTACAATGTTGGGCTGATTTCGGCCATACACCACTGTGAATCGGTCACAGGTGTACATATGTCCCCTCCCTCATGAACCTCCCTCCCATCTCCCAACCTGTCCCACTGATCTCGGCTGTCCCCCAGCACAGGGTGAAGATCCCTGTGTCACACGGCAAACTCCCACTGGCTGTTCATTTTACATACGATAACTATATGTTTCCACGCTACTCTACCAACGCGTCCCACTCGCGCGTTCCCACACTGCGTCCACAAATCTGTTCTCTGTGTTTGCGTCTCCACTGCTGCCAGAAGGAAACATTTTAAAGAACTAAGCTCTGAACCACCACCCTAAGTTCATGATTTCCATCATGGCCAATTGCCTGCCTTCATCTCTCAGTAACATTTTTTGTCCATCATTGCTAGAAAGGCATGTTTTAGCACACCTAAATTTCTTAAAACTAAAATACTGTGTTATTTCTAGTAGGAAATTGTCTTCCAAATCATTCCTGGAAGGGGCCTGTCAACTTGTGTCCCATTGCTGGCTGCTACGTTTAAGATACTTTGGGTTCTATGGAGAATGGTCCTTAACATCTAGGTCGACCCGAGAGGGCAGGGTATAGGTCAAATGATCACCACTTCCCCTGGCCTCTTCTTGGGTGCCAAATCTCAGGCTATAGAGACAGCATGGGAAGAATAGTCAAGACTTTGGATCAAGTGTGTTTTTATGGGTTCTGTGGAAGGACTGCTGGCCTCCCGAAGGAAGGGAGAACCACGTGTTGAAAAGAACACTGGACTTGGAGTCAGAAAGCCTGGATCCATCACCGGCTAGCGGAGTGTCACTGCACAAATACTTCATGTGAAGGACACGTCACTTCACGTCAGTGTCCTCAAGTGTAAAATATCTGCCCTCCCTGGGTGAAGGTTTGTTGGAAGAATCAAATAAAATTGGAAGTGTATATATGCTCTCTATAAATTCTAAGAGAAGTGTTTGGTAGTCGCTCGGTAGTGCCTGACTCTTTGTGACCCCATGGACTATAACCCTCCAGCCTCCTCTGCCCATGGAATGCTCCAGGCAAGAATACTGGAGTGGGTTGCCATGCCCTTCTCCAGGGGATCTTCCAGACCCAGGGATCAAACGTGGGTCTCCTGCACTGCAGGCAGATTCTTTAGCAACTGAGCCACCAGGGAAGCCCCTGAAGTGATGATATAATTTGAGAAATGCCAGGTTCTCCTCTGAGGACCTGGTTTATCCAGCAGTCTGCTCCGGATTCTCTCCCACATCCCTCAGCCCCTGGGAGGCAGCCAGCATCCTCTGGCTCCGCCCAGAGGCAGGCATCTCTTCTCTGTTTCGCAGCCGCTCTGCTTCGGCTCCGGGGCCCTTAGACTAAACAGCCACGCCCCCTCCTCCAAGTCCCGCCCCGCCCCCCCATCCCTCAAAGATTCCCCGGGTTCACCATCATGCTCTGCATCACAAACCCCGTCAAAAGTCACCCAGATGGTCCTTCCAACAACTTTGCCTCTCAGCTTCTGAACCACCTCACCGCTAGTTTACTTCTACCACCTGGTGAAGAATCTGTGTGCAATGCAGGAGGCCTGGGTTCGATTCCTGGGCTGGGAAGATCCCCTGGAGAAGGGAATGGCTCCTCTAGCCTCAAACCTCCGATACCTTCTCCAACTTTTTCATCTTCGGCTAAAGCCTTATGACTTTGCTAAGAAAACGGATGCAATGAGAAGGGAATTGAATCCACCCACCCCCCTGCATCTGAGCGTATGTGCTCACACGCCAAGACCAGTCCCTCCATGTGTGAGCTGGACCCCACAGCCTCTTGCCATCATGCTGCTAGTTTTTCTTTCCTTCAAAGAAAGGCAGACTCTTGGGACCCTCCCTCCTCTAGCTGCCCCCTCATTTCTCCCCTTCCCTTAAAACTCCTTGAAGGAGAGGTCTGGACGTGCTGTCTATAATATCCTCCCTTCTCATTCTCTCCTGGAACCCACTCCAATCAAGGGGTTGCACCCACCTCCCCAATGAAATGTTTCCTCCAAGGGTGGTGACCTTCCCGTTACTAAATCCCACGGCCGCTTCTCTGCAGGTCAGATGTGCATTTGCCATGTTCGATCCCTCTCTTCCTTCGGCCGCGACATGCCGCTCACCTGGTTTCCCTCCCATTTTCCAGCAGTTACTTGTCAGTCTCTTTTATTCTCCCCTCCAGCCTCTGACTGTTAAGATGCCCAAGTTCACATGCAAAGCCACAGTCTGCTCAAAGAAGGATTAGAGGGCATGGGAAGCCCTCATTACAGCTCCTTCCTTGTCTTCCCACTGTGTACTCATCACCTAGGTGCTCACTCGCTGCAGCAAAACCTTTTCTCCATTAGCTTTGCTGGTGTGACCTGGGGATGAAGGAGAGGTGAACCCTGGCGGGATAGGTGGTAAAACAGACCAAGGGCAAGGGCGGCGGCCACTGTTAAGACTTGGTGTTTAGGCTGAGAGCTTCAGAACATGGTTGCCAGCCATCAGCTTTGCAACCTCCACCAAACAACCTTCCCCAGAAGTCATGTGTTGCTTCTTGAAAATGGTGACTAACAGAGTCCAAAAGAACATGAGAGAATGGGAGAATCAGATGGGTTTTTGCAAGCTTTCTTTTTGGAACGAAGATGTTAAACTGCCTTATTAAGAAATTGAATACGAAGCTGGATGTGACTACCATGAAGGGGAGAATCAAGGGTTCATTTTATTTGTTATTTTTCCTTTGCTTGTGTGTGTGTGTGTGTGTGTGTAAGGGTACCAGACAGGCTTCCCATTTGAGGACTGAAAAGGATTTGCATTAGGACACTGAAAAAAAAAAAAAGCCCACAACAAACTTTTTTTTAGCATCACAGGGAAAAAAGCCTTCTTCCTGGGAAATGGGAAAGGCACTAGTCTGCATGAGGGCAGAAGGACCTACTCCCCCATGGGCCTGAGTTTCCAGATCCAGTGGTGTCGGGCTGCCTCCTACCCCAGGGAGGGGACTTCTCCTTTCAAGGCTGGGCTTCGCCTGACTCACAGTTCCAAAAGCCCCTACCTCCACTCAGCCAGCAATGCCAGAAAAACATCTGCTACCCCTAACCCTCCACTTCCCCAAAGAAATGATTAAAAAGTTAAAGAAACACTTCCATATGGAAGAATCCACTCCCAACAGGTCACCACAGAGATACTTCAAACACAATAAAACAGGAAGGACTAAAAAAAAAAAAGAAAAAAAAAAGGCAGAGAAGTTCACAGAACCCACACAATCTTTTATACATGGCGGGGGTCGGGGGTGGGGGGAAGCCACCCGGTAACTTTACAGAATTCAGAACAGCATTTGGCAGTTAAGTATGTCCTTAATCTGCTCGATTTGCTCATTACAGTAAAAGGTTAGAAGAATTTGAGAGTGGTGGCCAAAAATACTGCCATAATCTCTATTCCTAAAGTAAACTCACAAAGTGAATTAACTTCTTCAACTGAAATATTTCAAAGTTGAAAGTCCCACCTCCCCCTACCTAAAGACCGGCCACAGGGAAGACACGGTCACTTAAAATCAGAAGCACTTGAGTGGATGTACGGTTATCCATCCAACGAACATTTATTGGGCATCTAAATACAAGAAGGTCCGGGACCAGACACTGGGATACAAAATGAAGCGTGACATTCAACCTACTTTTGAGGCGATTACGCCACGGAAGGGACGCTGTGGTTTTCAAGCCAGAACTCAGACCTTCCACAGAAGAGGCTGAATGGAAGCAGCGGAGAGAGACACAAAGTCCTGGCTTGAGGTCACACAGATCCAGGATCTAGCTGTTCATAAACCTTGGCCCTGCCACGGCTGTGTGACATCGGACGAGGCCCTCACCGAGCCCCGGCCTCCTCAATGATAAAATGAGGTGAGAACCAGCTTCCTTGTAGGGATAATACACTAATGGTTGAAACCAGAGAGACTTTTTCCATCTTGAAAGCCCTGTGACAAGCTGAAAGGCTTCGACTAAGAGCCTTGGATTTCTTTAAGGCCAGAGGAGAAGGAGCAGACAGAAAATGATCTCCAAGGAGTGAAAGTAAAAGAGAAAAAGGAAAAAAAAAATGATAACACTACCAAAAGAAAAAAGAAGAAAAATCCCACCAATACTTAGTTTAGGTGGACTAAAATAGTGATTTTCTTTGGAGAGGAAAAAAAAACAGAGGCGGTTTACACGGAGCTTGGCAAACCCAAGGCTGAGGGAAGCCCGTCGGGAGCTTGGCAGAATGGTGACCGGGCACTTTGTTGCTCCAAGGGGCAGACTGGGCCTCCCTTCCAGGAGGCTGAAGGCTGACTTCTTTGGCTACCTCCCCTGGGCCTTAAATTGCTTCCTGAGGCAAGGACCCGGCTAACGGTTTATTTACAACAGGAAGAAGCAATTACCTTGGAGAACATGGAGTCGTCTACCCCACCATTAGCCAGGAACACGGGCACTCTCCACCAATAACGCCAAAGATATACGGAGCAGCGACTGCCCCGTTTAAAGACCCAGCCCCTGCTCTCCTCCCCACACCACCCTGGGAGGCAATCGCGAATCAAGTAGGAGAAAGGGAGCCCGGCCAGCTACACCAGGCCTTGAGTTGGGAAGGTATAAAGTCATTTTTGGTTCTGCCGCTGCCTTATTGTGTGATGCTGGGCCTTTTTGGTGAGACCCCATCATGTCTGGGGGATAAACCACAACACATTCATGCGCCAAATCTAGCTCTCCCCAAAGAATGCCATCGGTCATGCTAAAACAGGGCTTCCCCCGTGGCTCAGCGGTAAAGGATCTGCTCGCAATGCAGGAGATGTGGGTTCGATTCCTGGGTTGGGAAGATTCCCTGGAGGAGGGCATGGCAACCTACTCCAATAATCTTGCCTGGAAACTTCCATGGACAGAGGAGCCTGGAGGGCCGTAGTCCACAGGGGTCACAGAAAGTCGGACATGATTGAGCATGCACACACACACACACACACACACACACACACACAATGTTAAAACAAACAAAAGATCCTTGTGGATGAGTGGAACAGAGCATTAGGACAAAATCCTCAGGACTGGGAGTGCGGGGAAGCCAGGCTTGGAATGAGCACACTGCACCTTGAAACTAGAAAGTCGGATGACCCATTAGGGAAAAATCGACAGGAATGCCACCAGGGGAGCTGGGCTGGGGGTGAGAATAGATAGGCAAGGTTTCTAGAAAGCCCCAGAGGGAGAACAGGAGGAAAGCTGGGAGCTCTCTGTGGGAGGAGGCTGACAAAGACAATGGGAAAGAAGCCTAAGGGAATGCAGGCTGTCTGCTCTGATATTTAATATCCGAGAACGAAAGGCAGGAGAGGTGCAAAAAGCTTAATAGTATTTGTAGTTCAAATTAAAGTGTTCAAAGCCCCGTTATAGAGCAGGGTAATGTATGCAATGACATCTGGGACTGTAATCAGCAAAGCGCTTTCAAGAGCTGCCAAAGCAAACAGCCAAATAACAAATCCACTTTACAGATCATCAATCTGGTCCTGGACTTGCCAAGGTAAATAGTACAAGGCTGAAGTTTGCTTTGCAAACCAGGGAGCTGAGAGTTTAGTGAGGCCTCGATCCAGAGCAGCACCGTTGGGGCAGGGCCTCTGGAGCTTCGCTCGCGTCAGGGGAGTCCGACGAGACCGACATCTGAGGAGAAGGCAGGTGGGGGGCCGCCAGAGCCCCCCTCAGTCTGCAGGCAGCCAGGGCTGCCAGGCCGGGCTGTGCCTGCTTAGGTGCCCACTCTCCAGCCCAGACTCGGGCCAGGCTGAAGTCTGTAGACTTCTAAGAAGAAAATCCAGCCTAGAGTTGGTTTTTTCTTTTCCTCCCTTTTCCTAGTCACTGTGAAGGGCCATGAATTCCCAACACGGGAAAGGTGTCTCTCAGAAGTCAGGCGGTGTTTGCAGGAGGCGCAGCCCTGGGCAGGGGACAGGGGGCACGTGTTCCAGCTCACAGGCGCCCAGACTCCCTGCTGCTTCTGAGTCTGCAGCAGCCCTGAAGGATGGCAGAGGTTGTGTCCTGTGGGTACTGCTCAGAGTCTCAGAGAACAGGGGAAAAGGGGGCTGGCCTTGCCTTCATTTCCACACCCAGCTGGCCTCAGCAGCCTAGAAACACAGCCGTTTTGCTCCTTTCTCTTCTACCCAAAACTGTCTTGATGCAATCTGCCTTAGTCCCTGAAGGGCAAGAGAAGGGACATGTGTAATTCCATATTTATTTATATGATTCTTTGTTTAATGTCTTTCCCCTCCTAGACTGGGCTAATGACTTCCTAATTGCCTAGGTCTCTGCATGACAGCATCCCCAGAGCCCCCTGTAGAGTCTAGTCCATACGTGTGCTCAGTCGCTCGGTCCGACTCTTTGCAATCCCATGGGCTGTAGCCCTCTAGGCTCCTCTGTCCATGGGATTTTCTCCAGCAAGAACAACAGAGTGGGTTGCCATTTCCTCCTCCAGGGGATTTTTCCCACCCAGGGATTGAACCTGTGTCTCCTGTATTGCAGTTAAGATTCTTTACCACTGAGCCGCTGCGGAACTTGAAAAGTGCAGATTGTTGCGGTCTATCTAGTCCATAGGAGGCCCTCAATAAATATTTGGTAGCTCTAAAGGCAGGTGACCAACAACTACCAAGCACTGAGCATCTAGTCTGGGAAACTCATGTAAAGACAGTTTAATCCTTAATGAGAACTATATGAGGTATTATTACTATACCCACTTTCCAGATGAGAAAACTGAGGTCCATTAAGCAAAACAGCCATTTAATTAAGTTTCCCTCAATGTGCTAACATTAATTACTTGGCAACAGGAACTCTAGTGGTAGGGATACAGCTGCTTAGATGGTCCCTATGCCTTGTGTCTTTGCATTTCTCCTAGTGTGGGATTCAGAGAAGCAATGAGGAAAGTATCTGTTGAATGACTAGCAAAGAAGAGTAGAGTCCACTTTGCTTACATCTTGTTCAGTTGGCTAAGAAGTTTGTTCTGGTTTTTGTGCAAGATCGCATGAAAAAACTTGAACAAACTTTTTCTGGGCTACTCAATACCACTCAGTTGTTGTTCAGTCGCTAAGTCATGTCTGACTCTTCAGGGACCCCATGGACTGTAGCCTGCCAGGCTCCTCTGTCCATGGAATTTCCCAGGCAAGAATACTGGAGTGGGTTTCCATTTCATTCTCCAGGGGATCTTTCTGACCCAGGGATCGAACCTGCATCTCCTGCATTGGCAGGCAGATTCTTTACTGCTGAGCCACCAGGGAAGCCCCACTATGCTAAGGGCATGGGGCAAGAACAGCTGATTTGGGTGACAGGGGATGAAGAAGAGAGAGTTCCAAAAAATCAGTGCCTTGACTAAGGACACATAGTAAGTCAGCCCTGGAAAGCAGGACTCAGCAGCGAGGCCAGAGGGAACGTCCTTGCTGCCACGAACTTACAGGGTTTTCATGGAAACAGACTTGACTAAAGGAAGGTTTGCCCAGGTTGACTTGGTGAGAAGAAGAAACGGGCTGAAAATGATACAAGGCTATGAGAGGCAGGCAGTGATGAGTCTGAGGGAGAATGCCTCAGCCTGCTTTAGGACCTTCTGTGGTAACAAGAGTGCTGGCGCCATCAGAGCTTCATTCTTAAGGCCAAGGTCCAGAATCGGGTCAGGCATTTACTGGGCACTAGTGAATACTACTTGCTGTTACAATAAGTCATCCCTGTGACACTCATGCTTTCCAAAAAGGACAATTCAATAATCTCTCTGGCCCTTCTGCTATGATTTATCACGTGCAAGGCATTGGCTTGATGCTTGAATACACTCTGTATTATCCCTACGCTGAAACTCTGCAACATGGGCTTTATCATTCTGCTGTACAGACAAGGAAATTGAGGCTCAGAGAAGCTACAGAACGTGCCCAAGGCCATCCAGCTCACCCTTGTCTCCCACATGCCTTTCCCTGACTTCCAAGAAGGATGCCCATGTTCACCTTCCCTCAACAGCTCTCAGGGGACACAGCTTTGACAGGAGCTGAGAAATACTTTGTTGATGTTCCCACTGAATCATGATCATCTGTTTACACATCTGTCTGCCTTGCTAGACTATGAGCCTCTGAAGGGCAGTGAGATTGTGTCTGATTACCTTTTGGAATCTCCAGGGCTTCGGGGCCCTAGAATCTGAATCTTGAGGACTCATCAACTTATATGTTGAATTTTTACAGAGGAACGAATTGATGAGTGTGAGCATGTGTGCTGACCTCATATCTCAATCAGGGAAACAAAGGACCGGAAAGGTTCAGGAACTTGATGAAGCTGTATAGCTATTCTAGTGGACATAAAAGGGGCTCTTGGGCTTGGGGAGGACGTAAGAGCTGGCATGATGGTGTGTATTCACGGGACTGGTGATGGATGAGGGCAGCAGGGTGTAGGCTGAGAGGCCTACCTGCCTCACAAAATACCTCCAGTTTGACCAGGGTCTGGCTTGAGGTCATAGACAACTACTATCGCCTGATGAGAATGGGTACTCTGAAGACTACATGTGGAGACCAGTGGTCATGTACAAACCCCTCTGAAGATAGAGCTTTTTCTGTCTTCAGAGCAGCAGTGGCTGACAGAATCTTTGAGGGTCCCTGGGCAGTGACTGTGCTTGTTCTTCTCACAAGGATTTCACCTTTCTGCTTAAACGGTCTTCTCCCCTGACCCAGATGCCAACCAAGGTCCAGAGATCGGCCTGAGGTGTCACCAGGAAGACAGGAAGAGCCTTGTAAAAGCACCTTGATGGGGCTTACACAGAAGGGCTTGAGGGGACCCTAGGCAGCAGCCTGCAGTTTGGGGGAGGACAGAATTCTAGAAAAGAGCTCTGAATCTGGAGTTAGGAGGCTGGGATTTGGTTCTGGCCCTGCCTCTTACCAAGCAACAAGACTTCTCTGTACTTCAAGGAGACAATTCCTACTTCAGAGGGTGGCTGTAGGAATTAATAAAGGTACTGACTCTGAAAGAACTTTGTAAAACTGTAACATGCCTTTCACACGAAGTTTCTTCTTCTACTGTCAAATGGTTCCCCTTTCTTCAATCTGCAGCCATGAACTCTACCATAACACAAACATAAACCCCGCCCCATCACAAACACGACGGGCAAGGGTTCCATCTTGCTGGGGAAGGAAGCGGATTTCTAGGACGGTGAAGGGAGCTGAGAAGAGGAGGCTGGTAGTCAGGGCAGGGAGTTTGAGGCCTAGAGGGCTCCCGATGTGAGCGCCTCATGGTGCGGCTAACAACCGGGTACACCGTAGGCCTGCCGTCCTGGTGAGACTGCTCCAGGGGGGCCCCCAGTCAGTATCTGTTCAAAGAACCGCTTCTTCTCACAGCCCACTCAACTCAGAAGAGAAGCCCATCTAGGTTCCTCTTCACAGAGCCTTTCCAGAGAGAGGAGGCCTAACAGGGGCTGCCCTCTTCAGAGAGCTGGTCAGTGGCTCAGCTCCAGGGCCCGGCGGGCTGGGCAGCGACTCACGGCGTTTGTCTGAGGCAGCCTCACCCTCTCATGGGAGGTCGAGACGCACATGCCAAACCAGACACATATGGAGAAGATTAGCCTGATGTGCAAAAGAAACAGAATGGCACAGGAGGGTCCATGGAAAAGGCTGGCTTGGTACAAACCAAAAAAAGAGCACACCCCCCAAGCCCATGGTGGGCCAAGTTATGGGCAGGTAAAGCTCTTGTCAGCCCTGGTGACGGGCTGAGGGTTCAGAAGGGTAGTCACCTGGGGTCAGTAAACACAGGTGTACACCTGCTGTGTGCTGAGTACACGCTGACAAGCCCGCATGGGACAGAAATGACAGACACGGCACTGAAATGAGCTCCTTGCTCATGGGTTTCTTGACAGGAATTCCCTTTCGTTTTCCTGGGAGAGTGGGATGTAGGAAGGGTTGTATTATTTGGACCTTTCCTTTTTGCCAAGGTGGGCAGTCAGGGCATTCTAGAACAAAAGGGGAGGGGCTGCTCAGTGCCTTCCAATCTGTCCCCAGCCCAAGGAAATGTCAGAAGCTCCAGCATTCGCTCTGTCAGAAAGTGATTCAGAGAACAGGACGTTCTGGTGTCAAACAAGCCAATGGGATTGTCATATATAGAGGCAATGTCTCTATATATGAGCAGGAACCTTTGAAAACGGCCTAAAGAACCCACCTCTCACTTCCAGCCTCCACTATCTCCACCCCTTTGTCCTGATGCTTCTAGGGGCTGCTGCTGCTCCACGGATATTTCTCTTGCGTTTCAGAAGGTCTGGAAGCTCCTAGAAGGCAGGATAAAGTCTTACGGGCTTCTCTCACCTCTACCACACCCAGCACTTGTAGTAGGCTGTCAACAACGAACACATGTGGAAAACCTACCCTGTGCCTGACACCGTGGCTTCAGGGACCATCACGGAGACGGCGGAATTGTTTCAGCCGTGATTGTAGGAGGTCAAAGCTATCGGGGACCACTCAGCACCAGCAGCTGATCTTGCAAATGAGGAAACTGAGGGCCAGAAAGGGAATATTAGGTGTCCTCTGGGTACTCATCAGCTTGTGTTACTGATGACTGACCAGGCAGGCTGGGGGACTCTCTTTGGGGCTGACTTTTGAGAAGCTGTTGGGTCATCGGTTCAGCCAACTGGCCACAGACTCATGCGTCTGCCTCCCCCATAAGACCTTCTGCTGAGGGGAACAGCCTGCTGCCCAGTCGATTAAGGTGTGGATTTGGGAGCCGAGGACAATTCAGGAATGAATACTTCTCATGGGACATTCCCCCCAACTTGTGAAAAGAAGCTAGAAATTTCAGGAACTTCCTTCATTGAACTGAAGGCTTTTCAACTGGGAAGAGACCTCAGGGCATCCAGACTTAACTCTGTACCACGCTCATTTGTTTCCCTGGCAATTTCTGCCCCTCAACAGTAAGTTTCTTCAGAGCAGAGACTGTACCTTATTCACTCTCTCCACTAGGCATCTCCAGGGCCCAATGATGGTTGATTACAGATTGTCAAGAAATGCTCATCAAACCAACATCCTGAACTTGATGACGGGGAGCAGCCTCCTAGAAGAGCTGGCACTTGAGCATGGTCTTGCAGGACCCTGGCGGCTCAGTGGCCAAGAACTCGCCTGCCGATACAGGAGATGCGGGTTTGATCCCTGAGTTGGGAAGATCCCCTGGAGAAAGGCATGACAACCCACTCCAGTAATTCCTGCTTGGAAAAGTCCATGGACAGAGGAGCCTGGCAGACTACAGTCCATGGGGTCGCAAAAGAGTGGGATATGACTAAACAATTAACGACAACAACTGCAGGATCCATAAGGAAGTGTGGCTGAGGCACATAAGTGATAGCCTAGAGCAAGAGAAAGTAGGAGTATAGAGATCTTCCTGATCACCACCAATAGGCACTCCTGCCCCCTCGCCACGTTCTTCTTAAAAATCTTCACTCTCATTTCCAATTAGAAAAGTCATATATGTTTTTACTGCAAAATATACACACATAAAACCTCATAAAAGTGAGAATTCTTTTTTTAACTTCTCCAGATAACTACTATTAACATAGTTCTGGTTTCTTTGCTAGCAATAAAATGATATTATACACACTGCTTTTCAACTGCTTTTCATAAAATCTAAAACTGTTCTTCCTCATACCTACCTGCTATTGCTATAATAAGGTACATACTCAAATTGACTGTTACCCACGCCTGTATTGATCGACAGCTGTGTTACCTACTAGTTTTTCTTTGCTATTACAACAGTGCTTTTTCCTGTACCTTAGTAATTTGACTGATATTTTTATAGGATAAATTCCTAGAAGATAAGTGGCTAGGTCAAAATGACTGAACTGTTAATATATATATGGTTACCACCTAACTGCCTTCCAGAAAGGGTGACTGAGTTTTACACGCCACTGCCAGGGTCTGAACAAGTACCGCAAGTATTAAGTAGAGTCAGTGTCTCCCGCTGAACTGCTGTGAATGGACCTGTGGCTCTCACCCCCACCGGAGTTCCTGGGTCAGTTCCCTCATTCTCTATGGGCTCTGCTCCCTCAGCGCTACACACTTGGCTGTCATCTAACTCTCAACACAGTCTCATCACACTTCTACAAAATCATGAACATTTACATTTATTATATTAATTTGTAAATGTCTCCCCGCCTCTCCAAATAGATCTGGGGCTGCCTCAAAGAAAAGACCTCTATTTCCGCCCTTTGTCATCTCCCAACCTCTCTCCCCATCCTTCTCCAAAGTAACACTGAGCCCAAACATCTCTTCTGTGCTGAAGACCCATAGATTCCACTCCCCAGAAGTGGAGTCCACATCTTGACATCTCCATAAAAGCTCAAGTCGGAGCTGACTTCTCCACGTGACTGGCGATTCAGTGAATAAAGTAAAAAGAGGAAAATTAGTCAGAAAACTGGGGAGTGTCCTTAACCTCTTTTCTCTCACTCATACTGATTCCATCACAAAGTCCTCTGACTGCATGTCCTAAATATCACTGCTGTCTGCCTGCTGCATTTTGTCACTGATACCAGCCTAGTTCATTCTATCACCTCCTACTGGACTTCTGTGGAAGTCGGTTTTCCAGCGTGATCTCTGCAAAACTCATACATGATCCTATCACTCTGAGGGAAATATATTTCCTGTTGCCATGGGGTCGCGAAGAGTCAGACATGACTGGGCGACTTCCACTTTCACTTTCAGGATCAGACTCAAATCCTTCCCGTGAGCAGCTAGACCCCACAGCCTCACCCATGCTATTCTCCGCCTTCTCTTCCCTTGAACACTGAGCTATAGCCACATGGGACCTCTTTCTTTCTTTTTCAAGTTAATTTTTATTTGAGTGAAGTTTGTTTAGAATGTGTTGGTTTCTACTGTACAAGAAAGTGATTCAGTTATACACTCTTTTTAGATTCTTTTCCCATATAAGTCACTACAGTGCGGAGTAGAATCCTCTGTGCTACACAGGAAGTCCTCATTAGTAATCTATTTAATATATAATAGCGTGACTATGTTAATTTCAGTCTCCCAACTTATCCCGCCCCCGACTTCTTCCCTTGGAAACCGTAAGTTTGTTTTCTATATCCACACAGGCCTTCTTTCACCTTGACCACTCCCCACATCTCTTATACCCCTGCCCTCTTGGCGGACTTAACTCACCCCCCTAGGGCTTAGCCTCAATGTGACTTCTCAGGAAAAACTCTCCCCAAATAGCTCTTTCAGATGCTCTCATGCCACGTGGAATGCCTCCTTCTAAGACTTCACACAATTTGTAATCATGTTTATTTGGGAGTCTATTTGATTAATGTCTTTTCCCCTCCCTAGACCATAGACTTCACAAGCCCCATTGTGTCCAAGCACAGTGCATTTAACAGTACACACAGCGGCATTGAATAGCTATTTGATGGATGATGAACTAATGAATGGCGGGTGCTCAGGCACATATGACAACACGATTTCTCAATTCTTTTCTGTCAAGGTCTCCTCACTGGCTATTTTAGCCAGATTTAATCAGATACTGTGAGTCTTTTCGTGGGAGAAGCACTCAGCCTGACTGTTCCCAGCTGACAGTCCCTAGGGACCACCCTCCACTGTTTATCCTACTACAGAGACCAGCAGAAATGGAGACGCTCTTTTCAAAAACACCTTCTTGAAAGAGCCCCTGCTTTGGGGAGTTGGCCCATCTCTCTCCCTCTCGCCAGTCAGGCCTGTTACTCCTGGAATCCAGCCAGACACTTTTTGAAAAAGAACCCCTGTCACTTTAAGATTTTAGTCCCTTGCTTGGGCCATATATCAATGTTCCTTGCTGCAGTGGCTATGCTGCCTGCTGTTCAAATTTGTCCAATTAGACACAGCCCCATGGGGTGGAATTCAGTGTGAAATCTGCCTGCCACTGACCAAGAATGAATTGGTGTCAAAGCTCCTCCTTTGCTGGGCAAAGCCCACGGGGAGCCCAACACAGGTCTTCCCCAGGATGGCTGACCACCCTTGGGTAGTGCCCAGTGCCCTGAGGCTGAGGGTCACCCTTCCCACCCCAGTGACACCCGAGGACTGAACAGGGCAGGCTGGGAGGGGCAAAGCTGCTGGAGCAGCTGTGGGATGGGGCGGAGGCTGGGAGGAAGCACCAACAGACACAGAAGGTACGGCTCAGAGGCCCTTGTCATCTCTGTTCAAACAGCACAGAAACCAGGATTCTCTCCCTCCCTGAACACGACTAAGCTACAGCCGAGGTCCTGAGCTGTGGTCCACGGAGACACCAGCACTCAAAGTCTCTGACCGGTAACTCAGTTGATGCTGGGAAGAGGGATGGGGTGCTTCTAAAGCATAGGCAAGGGATTTCCCTGGTGGTCCAGTGGTTAAGAATTCACCTTGTAATGCAGGGGACGTGGGTTTGATCCCTGGTCTGGGAAGATCCCATGTGCTGCAGAGCAACTAGACCCACAAGCTGCCAACTGCTGAGCCTGAGCGCCACGACGAGAGGGTCTGAGTGCTGCAACGAAACCCGCGTGCTGCAGCTAAGACCCGGCACAGCCAAACAAATAAACAAACACTGTAAAATCGGCAACCAAGGGAAATTCACTGTGCGACTCAGGGAACTCAAACTGGGGCTCTGTAACAACCTGGAGGGGAGGGAAAGGGTGGGAGGTGGGAGGAGATTCAAAAGGGAGGGGACATATGTGTACCTATGGCTAACTGAGGTATGGCAGAAACCAAACCAGTATTGTAAAGCAATCATTCTTCAATTAAAAATAATTTAAAAAAACAAAAAACAAATAAAAAAATAAAGCACAAGCAAAGTGCTCATGAAACCATGGAAATGAGTTTCAAGGTAACAATTTTGAACAAAGACCCTCCTTTGCAGTCCGTCTCTAACATTCTTCAAATGGTTTTAAATTTCTTCTCGAGAAGCTCAAACTTTTAAAAACTTATGAAATTCTTAGGACATTAGACGTTTGAACATGGAGAGACTTCAGAGGTGGTCTAATCTACATCCTTATTTTCTACACGAGGTGCCTGAGATGAGGGAGAGGAAATGACATAGTCAGGATCATACAGTCAGCCAGCAGGGCGGGAAGCCAGGCTGCTGACTCTGAGCTGGGTTCTGGCCTTCCTGTTCGGTGTTGCCTTCCTTTCTGGGCTATTCCAGCTTGCTTTTTAACACATGGGCAATGCTGAATCAGGACATGCAGTGCTCATGAAACCCCGGTATATGGAGTTGGGATACATTAGAACTGAGATTATTTACATAATCATACATAATATATAAATACACATATTTGTTATACATACATATTTAATCCCAGTTCGAGTTTCCTCTACGTGATCAACTCACACAGGATCTGTGCTGTGGGCTTCAGTTTCATCAATGTGTATAGTAAAGGAAGTTGGGGGCTGTAAGGATTCCAAGGCTCCCTTCATCTCTCACTCATTCGTTCACTCACTGAAACATTTTCTGAGTGCTTAGCATGAGTCAGCCACTGGGGACAGAGAAAAAGGAAGGGTCTTCAGACCTCCCTGGTGGCTCAGATGGTAAAGAATCTGCCTGCAATGCAGGAGAGCTGGGTTCAATCCCTGGGTTGGGAAGATCCCCTG
The DNA here is from genome assembly GCF_019320065.1 of Cervus canadensis. Classification (NCBI taxonomy): domain Eukaryota; kingdom Metazoa; phylum Chordata; class Mammalia; order Artiodactyla; family Cervidae; genus Cervus; species Cervus canadensis. The sequence continues at coordinate 48,424,574 of NC_057386.1, read as the reverse complement.
GAGAAGGGAATGGATACCTACTCCTGTATTCTTGCCTGGAGAATGCCACGGACAGAGAAGCCTGGCGGACTACAGTCCATGGGGTCATGAAAAATCAGACAGGACTGAGCAACTAACACTCAGGACTTCCCTGGTGGTCCAGGCGTTAAGAAGCTGCCTTCTAATGCAGGGGACACGGGTTCGATCCCTGGTTGGGAAACTAAGATCCCACATGCCCCAGGGCAACTAAGACCACGCGCTGCAACTAGGGGGAAGTCCGTGCACAACAAAGATTCCCACGTGTGCTGCAACTCAGATCTGACGCAGCCAGATAAACAAATATTTAAATTTAAGAAAAAGAGAAAGGAGGAGTCCTAACAGGAAGAGAGGGCCACAGAAGGCCCCGTGTGCTAAGCGCTCTAGCAGATGCCCGTGCCCTGGGAACACAGAGGAAGGAGGCTCGAGCTGACGCAGTGTCAGAATTCCTGCTGGAAGGTGGGGTGAGCATGATGAAAGCACCCCCAAACACTTCACAGACCCCAGCAGCTCGACTCTTGTCTCCCACCCAAGCCTTGACAGTGAGTTATCATCTCCTCCAGGAAGAATGTACAGATGAGAAGGGAACAGGTAGTCTGGGAAAGAGGAGAAACAAAAAGCCCACTAACCCACACAGGGGCCCGGGGGCCCGAGGAAAAGCAGAGCTGTTGGATAGCTTACGAGCAGCGGAGCTGGCCCCGCCTGCTTCCTGGGGATTGTGCACCGTGGTGATGAATGGTCTCTGGGTCCTCACAGGGAAGAGGGGGCTACTCAGGAAACTGAGACCCACCTTTTGACTGAGAAGCCATATGGAGGAAGGAAGTGCAGAGTGTGTTCACCAGTCCCTCCCCAAACTCACCCCTTCCACAGCCCTCAAGTGAATAATTTTAAGAACATCTAAGAATTTGTATTTTGGTGGGGAGGGGGGCACACCTGGCAGCTTATGTTCCCCCATCAGGGATCAAACCTGGGTCCATGCAGCAGTGAAATCATGGCATCTTAACCAACAGACCGCCAGCGAATTCCCTAAGACACTGCTGAAAGCCCTGGACATTATCAACTAACTTTCTCCACACCAATCTTCCAAGGTAGAAAGGATTTGTTTCATTGCTTCATTTTATGTGAACAGAAAACGCAAGGCAGTCCAGGGCCAGTGTCTCTACAGCTTTCTAGGGAGTGTCAGAGCTGAGACTGGGACCCAGGGCTAGGACTCCCTGAGGCCAAATTCTCACTGCATTACTTATTTTCGTGTTGTAGTGGAGGGTTCCACATATATTCATATTTAACCAGTGAGATTTCAGAGGGAAAAATAATCAGAATGGGTTATAAATGAGTCCTTCCCCCTGGGGAAGTTTGGGCTCTAGACAAAAGTCTTCTCATCTTTAAAAGACTCCCTTTTGTGAAATGAACAATCTGGCCCGTGGTCATCAGCTGTCTAAAAGACTGCTGGGTTACAGTGAATTTCCCCATGTGATGTTAAATCCATGTGACCATTATCCTTTTTCTTTTTTTTTTTTTAAACCAACGGCTAAGCAGCTCAATCAATTTAATTGTGGTGCTTTCAAAAGGCATCAAAATAGCCACGACTCTCCCCGAAAAAAAAAAAGGAAGGCGCCTTGTTTTCAGGAAAAGATGTAAAGTCCTCACTCTAGAGTACTCAAACAGATATTCATTCCATGACAAATCCTCCTTTTCTCCCAGAGCACTTTTTTTTTTTAAGAGAGCCTTAAAAATATCAACACCAATAATGAGACTATATTCTTAGCTTACTTCTGGCCAAATTTTATTTTCAGCTTTGAGTAACTAGGAGTTCTTTATGGCCAAGGACAAAGAAACAGGAGGCTGGAAAAACCTCATTAAAGAGCGAAGCAACACAACTCACTTGTTTGAAATGAAGTGGAGGCCAGAGAGAGGGAGGAGAAAGGGAAGCAGGGAGGGAGGCATGGCAAGACCATGTACTTGGCCAAGACTTGGGCCTGCAGAAGTGTCCCGGCCAAATCTTGGCTGAGTTACAACTTCCCTCCTGAGAGGATGGCCGAAGGCTTGGAGGGGTGGGCGTAACCCCAGGAGGCAGTCCTGGTCCTCAGCAAGAGTGAGGAGAGGAAAGAATCCTTTCTGCTCCTATAAACTGCTGTTTGGCAGCTCTCCTAAGACAGAACCTTCCAGAGACTAGCACATTCCCTCAGAGTGAGTCCCTTGCATTTGCATGGGTTTTACTATGAGCACAGTGCCTTCACAGGTGAGCTCACTCTTTTCAAAAAATTTTATTTTATATGGGGTCGCAAAGAGTCGGACACGATTTAGTGACTCAACAACAACAACAATGAATGAACATGGCTACCAGGGGAGAAGGGAGGTGGTGGACAGGCTGGGGTTTGTGACTGGCACGCACACACGCTATGTTTCAGACAGCGAGAGGAGGTGGGTGAGGAGACATGTAAGTCCATCTCTCAGTGATAACCAGCATCTTTCTTCTGCTGCTGCTGCTGCTCGGTCCTGCCTTGGATTAGTAAAGTGTGGCCATGCAATTTCATGCCACATCTATCCAGAAAACAGGACTAGAAGGAAGCTGAGAGTCTACTTTAAACAAATAAGCAGAAAAGGGAAAATGGAAATACCACATGTTTAGTTGTGCCTTTAAAGCTCACAAGAAAAAAGGCTAGATGTAAGGATTCAGAAGACTTCAATTCTAGTCTATAACTTATCTATCATATAATGTGGGAAAATCTTAAATTCTCTAGGTCTCTTAAAAAAAAAACCACCTTTAGAATGAACTAATAGTAATAATCCCTGCCTATATCACCACATGCTTTAAGGTTCATCTGAGATAACATCTTTGACAGCCTTCTGTAAATGTTAAAGCATTATACACCTATGATATATTATTATTATTATGACTGAAGAGCTTATTACACACGTCTCAGGCAGATTGAAGAAATCCTCTTTGCCTATTAAGAAAACATGTGAAACATCCAAAGCAAATATTAGAAAATGTCTAATTATATCCTCTGGGTCCTGTTACTACGGCAGGTGACATCTTATGACTTAAGAAAAGTAAAAGAAATGGGCTGAAAAAAGAAACTGTAGTCACATTCTTTCTTCCGTGTGCCCTGGAGGAGAGTCAGGGACAAGTGAGGAACCTAAATCTTTTCAGTCTGAAGTGTAGTTGTCTAGGAAGAGACAGATGCAGAAATAAAAACTGGGTTTTAGAGTCAAAGTGACCCGAGAGGATGAGATGGTCAACAGCATCACTGACTCAATGGACACGAATCTGAGCAAACTCTGGGAGACAGTGGAGGGCAGAAGAACCTGGCGGGCAACCGTCCACAGGGTCGCAAGGAGTCGAACATGTCTTAGCGACTGAATGGACAATGACAATCCGAGTTCGGGTCCGAGCTCTGCCACAGTCTACCCATGACCCTGGAGCAATTTACTTAACCTCTTCAGGCTTCAAATACTAGTCTGAAAAATGAAGATGAGAATATTTGTGCAGAGTTGCCGTAAGAATTTGGAACATTGTATGCAAATTTTTAATGTAAATTTTGTATGGCCTATAGCAGATGTTCATTGTGTAAGTCATCTGACATTTTACTTATCTCCTAAAAGGTCATAAAATTCTACCGGCTTGCTGAAGGAGGTAGCTATGAGAGAAACAACGTAACGACCCTGGTATGGGAGCATGGAAAACCCAGGCTTTGAAGGTTTGAGACTCGCTGCGAGACCACGGGCCGGGAACAGCCCAATGCCCTCATCTGTAACACAGGAAAAGCACTCTATTGTCAATATAAAGACTACAAAACCCAAACTAGGAAAAACTCAACAATGTCAAGCATATAAAAAGGGATCAATAAATATCAATCACGGGGCACAATTCATTTGCTCAATTTATCCCTTTTTAGTTCACTATGTCTGAAATTTCCCTGTGTAGGTACCATAAACATGTTATATAGACTTTTCTATTTCATTTACTGTTTCTTTTGGCCCATGTGGAAACATATATATATGTACAAAAGTGGCCAATTATCTTTTCCTGGCCCATCATGTAGAAAATGTCTTGGTTTTTTCTTCTTTTGGCAAACATTTGGAATCTTGGATATAAAATAATAGACAGCTTTGGTATAACAAGAGTGTAACATTTAACGTGAGTGTAACAAGCGTGTTTAGATAGTAAATATCAGAGATACAGGTGTGTCTTGTAAGCCTCAGATGTTATCCATCTGCTCTCATTTCCTATTCCTCCTGCCTCCATCCTCGGCCTCTTGTGCTCTAGGACAGCTCTGAACACACCTTTGCTGCCGTATCTGTTCTCACAGTCTCATCCAAAAATGCCTCTTCTCTCTCAGCTCCCAGCTTACCTACTTATCATCGTAAAAGATGATCTTCAGTCCATCACCTTAGCTGAACAGCTCTGATTTCTAATATTCTTAGAGTACTTGATGAATAAACATATGTTTACTTGCTATTTATATACTGGAAGAATATAGAATATTTCTATATTGGAAAGCTAGAAACCCAGCAGAAATATACTTTTTCCTATGGAAAATTTCTCATAATAAACACATAGGAAAAAAAATGTTTTCTGAAAATTATGAGTTCAGTCTAAAAAGACATTTGAAATCCACCTTCAAAGATACACACTACTTTTCATTTAAATGGAATTATAGCTATTTATAGTCTGACTAACGGCAAAACAGATACAGTACAGCACAAGAGAGGAAAAAGAAATTACCTCAGTCAATGTCAAAATGACAAGCCATCAAAAATCTGTGGTTTATTAAGAAAAGAAAAAAAAGGGAGATCTCTTAAACAGATCTAGATGGCCCAGCAAACTTTTGAATTTAATCTTGTGATACACTGTAACAACAAAAGGCCTCTACGGCATAGCAGGCAAATTTATAAGAATGTGATCAATACATTTGACATATTATTTAATTATAAATTCTAGTGACAGAGACAATATGAAAACCTAGCGTCAACATTCTGACAGCAGAATAAATAAATAGATATAATTATTCCTCATACTAATCCCATAAGAATTGTAAATTATCAGGCCAGACTGTAGATCTGAGTTCTAAGGTTTCCTTAATGTGATAGAGTTTGATGTAGGGGGTGTCATATCACCAATATCATGCCTTTTTATTAGAATGAAAAGGTCTCTGAGGATTTCAGGTTCAAATGGTCAGAACAACTCCAGGTTCTCTACATATTATTAGTATTCCCCGATCATGGCTTCCTACTGGGATACACACGTGGAGAACTATGGGGAGGGAAGAAGGCTAGAGGCAGAGGCAGGAGCAGGAGCCGAGTCACCACTGTTGCTGCTGTTCAGCTGCTAAGTCAGGTCGGACTGTTTGCGACCCGTGAACTGCAGCACACCAGGCTTCCCTGTCCTTCACCATCTCCCAGAGATCGCCACTGAGTCGATGATGCCATCTATCCATTTCATCCATCCTCTGTCGCCCCCTTCTCCTCCTGCCCTCATCTTTCCTCAAATATGGGTCTTTTCCAATGAGCTGGTTCTTTGCATCAGGTGGCCAAAACACTGGAGAATCAACTGTACATGCTCTCAATCTTGGAATCTCGACTGTGAGGCGGAAGCCCTTACCCATCATTTCACAGAGCAGGACAATGAGAACCAGAGAAAAGGATGGATGTGCTCAAGGTCACAGGGCTTCCTGGCAGAATCAAGTCCAAGCCCAAGGCTCACGATGTACAGAACAAAGCTCTTTCTCTATCTCCGGTGAGAAAGCAATAGCCGAGGTGGTCAGCTAGAACATGGCCGATATAGCCATGGCTATTATCATACCAACAGAAGGAAGGCACTTTCCAGCGAGGGCCAAGAGAAATGACAGTTAACATTTAACATTGTGGGACTGACTTCAAAGGCACTCCAGCTGGACTCTAATGATGGGAGATGAAACTGCTAACATTAGCAGAAAGTTGCAGGTGGACAACTTGGACTGGAAATAGCACACACGTCCTCGGGGCAGGAGTGCTCTTCAGAAATCCCACATAAGGCCGCCGCCTCACTGCAGGGAGGGGAAATAACCTTCTGTCTGGCTGTGGTTCAACATGTTATTAAGCTGTTCATTCCTCGTTAACACTAGAAGCAGTCATGTTTGCCATTTAGTGGAGGGTGTGGCTGCTGCTGACAATGTGAAAGGGAGATGGTGCTGCTGGGTGGGTGTCAAGAAAGACTATTATTTTTGCTACAAGAAGAGGAGACAGCTGCTGCTTGGGTGCCACCAATTAGTAGATATTGGACACTGCAGATCCTGGAGCCTTAGGAGGGATGTTCCAATGTAGAAAGGTCAGTTCATTTTGGAATCTCTACTCTTGCATCAGAAAAGGGCAGAATTCACCTGCAGAACCCCTGCTAACTTTTGGACACAGAAAGTCTCTTGAATGAAGGGTTGATTCCACCTACCAGGGAAATAGTCCATTCTTTTTCCAGCAGATTCTAGTCCCTTCTAGGCAGTGTTCTGGTCCGCAGTATGGTGATGGATGAAGAGGAGCAGGACAGAGCTCTGGCAGCAGGGGGGGCGGTCTCTGCCCGGGTGTCCCATACATCCTGAGATGCCCCAAACACAAACACTGCCCACGCTGCCCCTCCACCACTTGGTTTGACTTGTCAGGCCTGCAGAGCCATCCTGGTCAGGGCAATCTGGCATGTTCCACCTGGTTCCTCCCACCTTCAGACCTCATCCAGGTTCTTGGCCCGAGTCTGCCCACAGGTAGGTGGAGGGGAGGAGATGGTTATCAGGCCCCCCATGGCAGGCTGTGCCTCTGCTCCAGGCTTCTGTCCCCTCCCCAAGAAAAGAGTCCCAGGGATATTTGTGCACTGATCCCTGCCAGGGTCAGCTGTCTAGGAACAAGACTGGGTCTCACCCTGCCACCCACTGTTTCCCCACCCAACTCAGGAGATTCTCAGCGCACTATTGAGGCCCCAGTGCCAGCTGCCCCTGCTGCTGCTACTGTCCCACCAGCCCAGATGTCTGCCCGGGGCTGTTTCCTAGAATTCCCATCACTCCATGATGCCAGGAGTGGTACCTCCCTGCTCCACAGCCCAAACACCAGAACCATCCAGTTGATCAGGCCTAATTCTCAGCACAGGCTCATGAATAAGCAAGTGTTTGAGAAAGGCTATTTGCTGATAAGGAAAACAACACCATCCACAGATGAATGAATGAAAGCGCCAGACCTGTTATCCAGGCAGTGTGGCCTTTATGTCGTTTTATTACATCCTATTATATATGGCACCCGGGGGTGGGCTCTGGAGAAAGAGTTCTCTCTCTCACTGGTCCATCAGCTTTGTCCTGAGCTAGCGAGGGTGGCAGAGAGATGTGGAGCAGAGGCTTTAAAAGCTGAGCAATGAAATGCACCAACTGATCAAACACCTGGGTGGGGGGGGGGAACAGCTAAACATAATACAGTGGGTATAATATATACATATGCATATATTAAATTCAGAGAGAAGACAAAACTCTTTAGAAACCTGAAATTTTTAGGAATAGAAAGCAGTTAAAGATGAGCACATACTATAGTCATCTCAGACTTATATTACCAGTCTCCAGAGTCTGATAGCATCATCAGTGTCTGTTGTGAGAAAGGAACCTTGGTTCCCACTGTAGTACTTCCAGAAAAGGACTGGCCATGGCCAGAGTTCGCTTCTTACACCAATCGATTGAATACATGAAGAATTCCTTAGGGGAAAAGAGCTAAACATAATTTAAGTTGAAACTGTTAATTTAATAAACCTAAATGGCAGGAATTGTTGGCTATTACCCTGAGGAATTGAGCACAGTACATGCAGGGTTGCGTGTGAGCCTGAGTAGGTGTTTGAGAAGAGGGCCATGCCATTCACAGTGCCTGGATTTCTTTTCTGAAGAATTTGCCTTTTCTATTTATTTCCTCCTTCTCCTTCCCTCCCTCGTTCTCTCCTTTATGTCTTGGATCCAACAGTAGGTATGTACAGCTCTGGGACCCTCTCATTGCTGCTCTGAGAATGACATTCTAGGCTCCTCTCCCAAATGGCTCCCATTCAGCACATATTTACCGAGCACCTGCTATAGACCAGACAGGACTCAAAGCACCAGAGCATCCCCGATGGAAAGATAAAGTCCCACCCATGAAGAAGTGACAGAGGAACCGAAGGGGAGATGACGGAGGGGAAGTTAAGATGCTGGACATGGGAGGGATTTCCTTGGTAGTCCAGTGCTTAAGACTCTGCACTTCCACTGCAGGAGTGTGATCCCTGGTTGGGGAACTAAGATCCCGCAAGCTGCACAGTCTGGCCAAAAGAAAAAGACACTGGCCATGGGAACCACTGAGCTTACTGAGGGGTGAGGGACAAAGTTGTCCTGCCACTTGAGGTGGTTCTTTTTTCTTTTTTAAAAAATTTTATTATTATTTTTTTAATTGAAGGATAATTACTCGACCATACTGCGTGGGTTTCTGTCAAACACCAACATGAATCAGCCACAGGTATACCAATGCCCCCTCCATCCTGAACACCCCCTCCCACCTCCTTGAGGCGGCTCTTGGAGGAGGAGCAGGTGACATCTGGCTGACAGGACGAAAGAGGAGGCAAGGTGAGGGGCTGAGTAAGGGGACATCCTGGCGGAAGCAACGGCAAAGGGGCATAAGACTGGGGTCAGGGAACGGCTAGCCGTTTGGTCTGTTCCGAATCCAGGCCCCACATGGGGGGAGCTGGGGGTGTGGCTAGAAAGTGGGGCTTAGGGAGGCTCCTGGAGCGCCCGGCCCATCATCCTGGTGCTGTTGTTAACCGGCAACATGGTGCTGCGCAGCCCGTGGGCTTCTCTGCTCTGAGGAGAGAGCACAGACCCCCAGGCTGAGGGTCCGGTCTGAGGTGGCTCTGGAGCCTCTCCCGGGCCTCGGAACAGGGAGTGCAGGCAGACATGGGCGGAGGTGCAGAAGGGCGCGCCACTGGAATGTTTGGGAGAGGATTAAAGGCATTTTCTAAGCCAGCATTGGTTCCACGGGTGGGTGAAGGGGAGTTCCAAGGATGGCTGAGAGCGTTTGGATCCGGAATTCCCTTTGGTGGCTGGAATCAGCCTCTCTGACAAAGGCCACCTGGACAAGCCCCGAGCTGGAAGGAGCCCGACGCACTCCCTGGGTACGACTGATTGGCCCAGAATATCAGGTTAGCGAGTCGAAATAATTAAACATCAGGCCAGCTGTTTTCGGCCATTAGGTAACATTTTTCATTTCGGAGACCACACAACAGAGAGGGGGAGAACCGAGAGATAAGACCTGTGTTTTGATTTACTGAGTCTCTGCGGCAGATAAAGTCCAGCTTCTTGGAATCCTTCAGGCAATTACTATTTCAGGCTTGGCAAGGACTGGAGTCTGAAAACTAACTATTGGGCTTGTCTTGGCAAGACTCGAAGTCACTGTTAAGTTGTACGGTTGTCCCGGGCGGTGGCGGTGGAGGGGAAAGTCAGTGGCCAGAGGGAGCCAGGGACCGTAGAGCTCAGAGGAGCCCAAGGCTGGCCCTCCCCCAGCACGTTCTTAGAGAGGGAGTGTGGTCAGGTGGAGAAGGCCCAGGCCCGCTGGTTGCGATCCTGTGGTTCCCCTTCTGGCATCTGCTCTTGTCAGTTCTATGGGCACTGCTCACACTCCCCGCCTTAGTATCCTTTGCTGTAAAAACGGAGGGTGAGCACGCTTATGTTTGCCGGGGTGAGGGGAAGGAAAGAAGGGGGACTGGCAGGTTGCCCACCGTGCTGGCTTGGGACACTTGGAGTGGGGAGGGCTGGGGTACATAAGGGGACACCAGAAGACCTAGACTTAAACCTCCTCCTTGCCCCTCACCTCATGGACAAAGACACTATGCTCAAGTCCCTTCCCTGGTCTGGGCCTCAGTTTCCACCTGGTGATATAAGGCAGGGAGCTGGATCCGACCAGCTGGAACCCAAGGACCCTCCTTGTTCTGATCATCTGCTCTCCCCCAGATGCCGAGGAAGATACATGGCGGGGCTGAAGGCATGCAGAGTTTTTTCCTTCGAATGGAAACGAGAAAAGGCCCGTGCGCTCCAGCTGACGTCCCCCACAAACTCCTGGAGCCAACACTAAGTATGGGGCGGGGAGCACGGGGCCGTCTGAGGAGACAGCAGGCCCGCGTGTGGTCACTGGCGACACCGGACTGAAACATCTCTTGCGCGAGCTCTTCCACTTAATTGGGAGCTTGCCTTCCCAGTTGTATATTTTTATCCTGCGCCCTGGAACCCAAACCGTGAGGCCTGTAGCCAAAGGCTGCTCCTTGTTTCGTCGTTAACTGCCTCGGCCCCGCCGGGCTCTACCCAGGCCGGAAAGGCCTCCTCCGGGGGCCGCGCCTCCTCGGGCGAGCGGCACTCAGGGGAGGCTGCGGGGCTGGACCAGAATCCCAGCCCCGTCCTCCAGCTCTGGAAATAAATCCCCTCCGCTGTCTGGCCCACACAAATCCCAGTTCAGCCAGGCCTCTCCTATGGGGTTATTCTGGTAACAAAATGCTTGAGCTCAGCAATTCTTCTCTACTCTTACCCACTCTCAGTGAGGAGCCAACTGGGCTATTCCTTAGACTCTGCTTTCCGTGTCTGAAATGTGGTTGAAAACTAATATTCCAGATGTTTCCTCATATTTTAAGTGGAACCACAGATTAAGCTTCCTGCAGGAAGGCAGTGTGGCACCGCAGAAGGAGGACGGTCTTGGGGAGTCAGACCGGCGTCTGAATCGGGTCTCCAGCCTTTGCAGCTGCATGGCCCTGAGAAACCCATCATTCTTTGAAGCTTGTTTTCCTCTTCTTTGGGAATAACAGGATTCCCTTCTCCTCAGCAGCAACCTCCATGTGCACAAGGGCTGTCTGATTTGTCCATCATGACATAGTCTACACCTCACACAGAGTACGTTTGTGAATTAGTATACATCGAGTCTGTGATTAAAAACCTCACGGGATTTTGAGGAGCCCAAGGGCTTTCCTGGTGGCTCAGATGGTAAAGAATCTGCCTGTGACACAAAAGACCCAGGTTCAATCCCTGGGTCAGGGACATCCTCTGGAGAAGGGCATGGCAACCCACTCCAGTATTCTTGCCTGGAAAATCCCATGGACAGAGGAGTCTGTGGGCTATAGTTCATGGGGTCACAAAGAGTCAGACATGACTGAAAAACTAACAACGGGATTAAAGATGTGAAGTGCCTAACCTTGCACGTGGCCTTAGAAAGTGCTTATTCAGATACCCGGGACTCTGCAGGGCCTGGAGACATTTCCCTTCTATCAAGTGGAGTGGGTGCTCAGAAAAGAAGACAAGCCCTTGGTCATGTTCATTGAAGTAAGGAAGAGGCCACCTTGTGGGAGAAAAGACAGGCACTTAGAAAGCCCTTTGATTTGGGGATCTTTTGCTAAAGTTCACTCTCTGGCCATGGAAAAAGGAGCCAATCAGATGCAAAGCCACTGATGTCACAGATGGATGGGAGTAGTAGGAGGCCTTCGGTAATACCAATGGCTTTCCTGGCCTTGGGGTCTTCCAAGGAGATTCACATAGACCCAGGCATGGAAACCAGATTTTCAAGGGCCCCGGGTACACTGGACTATTGTTCCAGGACAGAAACAACCCAGAACAAAGTGATGAGTGGGATTTTCCTTGCACTGGCCACAATACATATGTTTGTTCAAGAAAAAAAAGTTGGAACAAGAAGACATGAACGTCTGCTGCTAAAGAAAAGCCTGTTTGTGCCAGCCACAGTGGTGGGATTGTTCAGAGAGTTCATCTTGAAAGTCCATTTACCCCAATAGCATGGCCAAGGCCAGTGTCATGTTGGGGTGTGGCAACACTCCAGGCTCTTCAGTACCAGATGTGAATTACCCAGGGTATCTGCCTGTGGGAGAACGGGCCAGCCCATCTCCTGACTGATACCACCGTTCTCCTTGCTCCCTTCCATTCCCTTGGACAGGCTTGTCTAATGGATACAACACGGATTTTATAAAAAGTAGGATTCTTGACTGAGATTTGGATCCATCATTTTAGGGAGTAAATCAGGAGGAACACTTGTAAGGGCTGGCACATCTTAATGATGACCCAGGACCCACATCTGAGCAGCAAGAGATCAAAAGATCCCCCTGCTTCATTTCTAACTCCCAGAAACCACAACGATTGGGAGAAGTACACGTTTTAGGAGGCTGAGATGTGAAGTGACCTATTCACCCTAACACTTAACTTCAAAATGTATCTTTTAAACACAGGATGCCAAGTTCCTTTCTGCCCTCTATTTCAGGGGGATTTAAGAGCAACAATTTACCTACACATTCTTCAAGCAGCCCAGGATTTATTGAGTACATGCTGACTCCTTCAAGTAGTGGATAATACGTCTGGATGTAGATTTGAAAAAAAATATAATTCCATCAACCAAAGGAGGATCCAACCTAAGAGAGGTGCCACCACTTAGAATCTCCAATCTCTGGGGTTAGTTGTAAACTTTCTCAAAAGGAAAGTTCATTTTAAATCAATGTCATAAGATAAATATATACTGATATGGAAAGCAAGTTAGGCTCTCTGTATAACAGGAGCTTAAATAAGAAAGGATAGGTACACATATATTTATATTTAGATACATTCACATAAAATATGTGACCATAATAATAATATCTAATTATTATATACAGCATTTACTGTCAGGCATTATTCTCTGTGTGGTGGGCAGGCAGGCAGTATTTTAAGTGTTCTACACACATTAACTCATTGAAGCCTCAAAACAACCCTCAGGTGTGGGTATGCTATTTTATGGATGAAGAAATGAGACACAGAGAGGTTAAGTAACTTGCCCAAGGTGACACAGCTAGTAAGAGGCAGAGCTGGGAACTGAAGTCAGTGAACACTGCTCCAAAGCCCATGTTGTAACCCACCAAGCTGCCACTACTGTCCTGGGAGATCCTTTGAAGCCATGTGGAACACAGCCTTCCCTCTTCTGCATTCTACCTTCCTCCCAGCTGCCTCCCCCAAACACACACACAGGCCAACGGAATTGGGAGTCCTTTTCCTCTCTCAGCATTTGCCACCAGAACAATCTTATTATACAGAACAAGACTGGGAGCTCTAGGAGGGCAGCGTGTGGAGCTCAGATCCTTGATATGTCCCTCCTACCTCTGATTTTTGGTTCATAGCTTGGCTCGTCAACTGGGCCCTGGGGGCAGTACTGGTTTCCAAGAGATGGTTCACATGCAGGCTGGAGAGAGATGTGGGAGTTCTTTCGATGGTCTCATTTCTGATTATTCAAAACACCCATCAAAATAGGGATGAGTGGCTCAAAGAGATGGGAACCCCTATGCATGTATGTATAACAGGGCTGGAAATCTGGAAGCTGGGAGAAGGAAGAAACGTAATCTCTTCTGATCCATTCACCTGGCAAACCCATGGCAATTTGCACTGATAACTGGAAGCCAGGACCAAGTTCATTAACCCCCGAATTCTTCCTTTTACTATTATTAACCATATGGAGGCCAAGGACTAATTCCCACCACGTGGCTGGGACACGGCTCCATTACTAATGGAACACAAGGTGGTAGCCTAAATGCTGCGGTTTTATAAGGAAACTGCTTTAAGCCTAAGCCATTCTGTTAATTTTATACCTTCATCTTTAACCACGATGCTCTCATTTGCCAGTGTTCATGGTTTCCTTTTACAAATTGCCATTTGACTTCAGGAGCTGCTCCTTACGAGGGTGTATGGACCCATGGGAGCCTCCTGGTCTCCCCCTTGTCATCCTGTCCTTCCCCCTCAACCCAGAAACCGTCCATCACTTTCCCCAGCAGCTCCTGCACAATCCAAAAAGCGCCTGGGTCACTCTCCAGCTCCAGACTTTGTTCAATGTGCTTCACATTCGGGTTTCCTTGGGAAGAAGGATGTCACTCAGGGAAAGGAGGTGATGCCTATCTGAGATGGGGCTTGTGTTTTCACAGGGAAAACAAACCTATCAGAAGTTCTTTTGTGCCACAATGAAGCTGAGATGCAGAGGGTTAAGTGAGGAAGTCAGGCTGGCTATGCCATGGCCCATCTGACACCCACTTCAGGTCCACTGACACCCCTGTAAATGGTTCCCTGCTACATCACCTATAAAAGGGGAACGTGGGGAGTGATGCTCTAGAGTTTAGTACCCCCGGGGTTCTCCCCACACCAGTTCCCTCAAAAGATTTCTATCTCTGCCTAATCCCTCATTATCTGAGAATGAATGGGGAGGAAAAAGGAGGCTCTGGGTATCTCTTTCATCTTGAAAAATTTGAAAGATGTTTGCACATCGGTGGAGAGCTATCTAATTCCCCTATAAACATTCACACACGGGCTAAGGTTCTCTTTTTCCCCCTATTACTAAACTCAGGACTGAAAGGAACATTACTCCTTGTGGGGGTAAAAAATTAACCCTTGTTTGGGTCAAGCATCATGAAATCCAAAGGGAAACAGGATTCCATGCTAAAAACACTCAATGGATGGGACAGAGGTTCTTGGTATCTCTGCTGGAAGAGTCCATACGACCGGATGGAGGGGGCACATACAATACTCCCCCGCCACCCCCGACTCAAGACTTTGGTACATAAACTTTGTAAGTACAATGGTGCCAGATTCCGGTGCATAAAAAAGTAGCTGAAAAAAAAACTCAAACCATAAATAATGCCAAGTAATAAAGGAGGTGAATGTTTCTGTTATTAGATTCTTTCATTGTATAAATCTGTTTAATAAGCTGGCTAGGAATCGCTGATAGAAAACAGACTTAGTATGGTGTTACAGACCAACCCGCTCTAAAAGGCCAGCATGGGAACTCGTGCCAAGTTATATTTTTCTGTTCTTAACCAATGCAACTTAAAATGTAATTGTTGCTTCCTTGTTCAAAAATGGAAAATGTCTTATGAGGCTGTGTTCAGAGGGAGTAGACGGCATGCGTGGTGTCACACGATGCTCCCTGCCTCTCTCCTCCCCTCCTCCCACCCCCAAAACTCAGCATTTGAAGGCACTTTACCATATTTATGGATCACGCTGCCTTTTGTCTTACTCACTGAGAGGGACTGGGGTCTGTGTATAACTCCTACTTTTTTGAGTCCTATTTCTCAACATTTATATGTGTGTGTTTAGAAAAATCCCTCCAAATATCCTCCTATGACCCAAGAACCATGGCAACCACTTTGGCTCAAGAAAGTCACTGGACGCTAAAGGGGGTGGGATGGGATGGGGTGGTGGGTGGAACGGAGGTCTCTGAGGCCACATTCATCTTCCAACATGATGGTTTCTAACGGCTTGTTGATGTTTTTCTGGGGTTGGTTACTATCATCGTGATGGGCTGTAAAATGAAATGCTATAAACTAGCTGATGGCTCGAGGAGAAATATTTGCCAAATGGCATAAACAACAACACCAGGAGTCCCCACACACTTGGCCACACTCACAGGGCTTGCACACTTGTACCCGTCCCACTGCTGGCCGGTCTCCTTTCTGACCCTCATTCCAAGGGCCTCCTTGTCAGGAGGCCCACACACAGCTCACTAGATAAAACAGAAGGTGGTAGGGTGAAATAGATATTTACCTGCCCCACTTAATTAGCGCTTGGAAAATGAAAGTCTCAATGGTATAAAGGTACATCACTTGGAAATGCACATAAAACTGTGTTACATTTGTAACTCTGTGTCAGATGCTTTGCTGTGCATTTTACACAGGTCATACAGAAGTGCCTAAAGAAGGTGCCCTCCCCAAATGAGTTAGAAGTTAGCATTAAATACTTATAATTTCTTTGTTTCTCAATGAGTTGGCCATTACGTTCTTAGTCAGGCATGTAACCCCTTCTAGAGAGCACTGTTTATGTGGGAAACAGTAATTCAATGTGGAGCACTCGGATATGAAATTAGTTAGCGCCCTATCTATAGTTTCTGGGATTTATATAATTTCTTTTGTCACTGAATGTTTTTTTTTTGGTGGATTAAGGGGACAAAATCCCATTGAGAAAGATTGGGATTATTTTTTTATATATCTTCATTTTTAATGAACTTTATTTTGAACCAACCATAGGTACACATATGGCCCCAACCTCTTAAACCTCCCTCCCACCTCCCACCCCTCTATGTTGTCAGAGAGCCCTGGATTTGAGCTCCCAGCATCATATGGCAAATTCCCACTGGCTATCTATTTTACACATGGTAATGTTTATGTTTCAGTGTTAAGACTGGGATTATGGATATTTCGCACAGGTAGATGCCAAACAGAAAATAGTTTAAAGGGGCCACTTAGGAATGTACAACATAACAACCCTAGCTAACAATACTGTATTGTATATTTGAAAGTTGCTAAGAGAGTTAGACCTTAAAAGCTCTCACACAAGAAAAAAAAATATAACTATGTGAGATGATGGATGTTAATCTCATTGTGGTAATTATTTTGCAATGTGTATGTGTATCAAATCTTTATGCTGTACAACTTAAATTTATACATGTTGGTGTCAATTATATCACCGTAAAGCTGGAAAAAATAAAAAGGGCATGTTGACTAGAGGCTAAAGAAAGATACTTCAACATTTCTTATGCTTACAGCCCTGGGACATGCAAGGCGGAGAAAGAAAGGATGGCTTAGATTCTTTTCTGAGATTACTCTCAAAGAACTCGAGTGAAACTCTAGTAAATGCTAGTAACAGTAAGGGGGAAATGGGAAAAATTACAGGTAATATTATTGTTCTCCAAAAAGCAAACTAAAAGCTGACAGAAAAATTTCCTTCTGGGAACAGTCCCAGAGGAATGACGTGGCTGAGGTAGGTGGCAGTGTACTTTTCGAACGAGATGAGAAGCAACATTCAGCAAGTGCCAACCCACGCCCGACAGGAGGCTGGGTCCTTAGCTTCATCCCTCCTTTTCTAATTCTGTGGCTTATGGGGAAGGAAAACCACAAGGACTCAGCAGAAACGACTCTCTGATGAACATTGTCAGACCTTTGAGAAAATCACAGAAGTGGAGGAAACTGGCCCAGAAACTCTTACGCCAAATTGGCCAAGAGACTCGGAGCTGTTCCTAGAAAGATCTGATGCCAGGAAATAGCAGACTTAGAAATAACCACTCTACTAAAGCCTGGGGAAAAACTCCAAAGTTCCATTAAGGAATAAATAAGAAAGGTGAAGATTCTACGGGCTTATTTTCCAAGAACTATTTTAAAGAAAAGAGCTTTTTGAATTATCCTTGAAAATGAATACTTCATAATACTGATTATGTTCTGGCTCTCAAGATCAATTTTGTTTTCATCTGAAGACAAAGCAAAGCCTATTGTTATTTAGTTGCTAAATTGTGTCTGACTCTTTGTAACCTGTAGCCCTCCAGGCTCCTCTGTCTGTGGGATTTCTCAGGCAAGAATACTGGAATGGGTTGTCATCTCCTTCTCCGGGAGATATTCCCGACTAAGGGATCAAACCCATGTCTCCTGCATTGGCAGGTGGATTTTTTTTTTTTTTTTTTAACCACTGAGCCATCAGGGAAGCCCAAAGCAAAGCCTGCTGGTCTCTAATAACTATCTATAAGGCTGAAGTCTGGCTCCTATATGGTTATAACCAAACCACTATTATGGTGCCAAAGTACTTCAGCTGTAAAGCCAAGTGTCCACTGGGCTCATTGTGCTGAGTTGTGTCTGACTCTTCGCTACTTCATGGACTGGAGCCCACCAGGCTCCTCTGTTCACCAGCTTTTCCAGGTAAGAATACTGGAGCGGGTTGCCATTTCCTCCCCCAGGAGATCTTTTCGACCCAGGAATTGAACCCACATCTCCTGTATTGGCAGGTGGATTCTTTACCAATGCACCACCTGGGAAACCTGTAAGTGTCCATAAGGACATCAATGAAGCACACACAACAGAAAGTTCCATATATATGTCAACCTCATGGGTTTTACAGCTTAGATGCAGAGACTCTAAGGGTTCTGCCCAAGATCACAGAGATGCCAAGAAAAGAAACCAGGACCAGAACTCAGCTGTACCTCCTTTTTTAAAAAAAAACACACTGCTTTCCCACATACAGGATTTGGGGCTTTATAATGTTCTCACCAACTGTTTGAAAACTGGAAACACATACGAGGGTATCTGAATCAGAAGCCACCCACTGAGGTGGATTTGAAGGCTAAGCCTCAGGGCCAAGGTCGGTGAAACAAGAGGAACACACGTAGACCTCAGGGGCTGGGTTATTCTCATTGCACAGTGACCTCTTTCTGGCTGGAGCGAGACAGGGAAAATGACAACAAAGGCAGTCCTCACTTCTGATCACCTACTAAGTGCTGGTGACTCTCCTAAGCATGTAACTCATTCAATCCCTACCACAATTCAGTATGTATGCACGTCTAACAGACCAGGAAGGGGTTTAAAGAAAGTTGTTCAGTTTTATACTGCAAAGTGGTGAACGATGGATTTGAGCCCAGGCTTGTCAATTTTTCAGAGACCACACTCTTTCTAGAATGCCAGGCTTTTTTTATTGGTTGGGCTTAGCATTGCTTCTGGCTCGTGGCCCCCTTCATGGTGAGTGACTGGCACACAGCTGCATTCTCCATTCTTCACCCTATACTGAGTGGTAAGGGAAGTGTTATTAACCCAACTGAGCAGCGGGGTCAGAGTTCAGTGGACTTGTCATTTTCCTGGGGTCATCTGGCAAACCTAAGAGATGCCTCCTCATTCACTGACTGAGGCCAGGATCCTATCTGGAGAGGAGCAGGGCCCTATAAAAGTGGCAATCCAGGGCTTCCCTCATGGCCCAGTGCTAAGACGCCATGCTCCTAATGCAGGGGGCCCAGGTTCGATCCCTGGCTGGGAAACTATATACCGCATGCCGCAACAAAGATCAAAGATCCCACGTGTGGCAACTAACACCCGGAGTAGCCAAAACAAAGAAATAAAAATAAATATTAAAAAAAAAAAGGCAATCCTCCTAAGAAAGGTCACACATACCTGTCACTTTGATCCTAATAGGAATAAAAACTTTAGGAAAGGATTGGGAAGGAAATGGTGAGATCTGAGGGTGTTAAGCAACTAGAAGAGGCATACTGGAAGTTCCAAAAGCCATGGAAGTGTCTTCCTATACCTGAGACACTGAGGTGTGTACAGAGTTCTGTAAAAGCCCAGCGGATGTGGTACCTACCCACTCTCCCATCTCCCTCACTCTCTTCCTTCCATGGAGAGAGAGGATCAGATGTGGAAGTGACACATGCCCTGAGCTTCACAGTATGACTGAGGATGGTAAAAGCCAAACTTCCCTAGGCAGCAAACAGTGTGACTCACATGGGGAAGCATAAAAATTTGGGTGATGCTGAAACATGAAATTCAAGGCAGGAAGTGGTCGGAGCGGTGGATGTGCAGGCAGGCAGGAGCCAGAACAAGGAGAGGCTTTCTTCAGCCCGGGATAAGATCTGCTGAGGGCAAACAGGAAGCCTCAGACAGACCTCGGGATTCCCAGGTGACACAGTGGTAAAGAACCTGCCTGCCAGTGCAGGAGACAAGTCGCTGGTTCAATCCCTGGGTCGGGAAGATTCCCTGAAGGAGGAAGTGGCAACCCACTCCAGTATTCTTGCCTGGGAAATCCCATGGATAGAGGAGCCTGGTGGGCTACAGTCCAAGGGGCTGCAAGAAGTCGGACACGACTGAGCACACAAGCAGCAGACAGAACTTCAGGCAGGACAGTGACAAGGCCAGAGGGGTGGTGTCACAGGACAGAAAAATGAAAGCCAACGTGAAGACTGCCAGAGCAGACAATGGCAATAAAGAGGCCACGGCCCAGGCAGTAGTGACAGGAATAAAAAGAAGGCGGCCAAATCAGAGAACTTTTGGAGAAAAACATCAGCAGGACGGTGACTTATTTGTGTGGAAGAGGAGGCCGTGGCGAGGATGACCCCCTATTTCCAGTTCTGTTCACACAAAGCAGGGTGGTGCTATGGACTGGGAAATAATGACAGTGGTAATGTTGAGAATGAAGCATGGATAGGATGGGTTAGGCCGGAAAAATGATGCCAGCCAGCCACAAGTATTATGGAACATCTATCAAGTGCCGGGCACAGAATTCCATGCTGGGATCACAGAGGTGACTTCAACTTCTGCTGCTCGGGAGCTTCCAGTTCAGAAGGGGGTCAGAAACGTTAGCAGAAAACTACCGCATGTTGGGATACGTGCTGGATATGGATGGGACGAAAGAGGACGGGGACACATGGATTCTGTCTCAGTCCGCGTGGAGCCAGAGACAAGCGGGGGATGGCGGGGAGCGCCATCCCATACCTGGGCCCGCTTCCTGCGGGCTGGTCACTCCTCACTGCCCCCACACCTCTGAAAAGAAGTCAAGGACAGAAATGAGAAATGACAGCAGGAGGAGAAAGCACCAAAGTCCAATTAACAACAGGTGGTAAGGCTGTCAGTTCAAATCATTGTCCTGGAAGCCGAGCAGAGTCGGGGTTCAATCAGAGCGGGGCCAGATCAGAACTCCAACTCCAGCCAGCCTACGGCACTAATTGCTCAACGGAGCCCATGTGTTCCTTCTCACCCACTGGATGTTTCTCTGGCAGTTCAGAAGTTCCAGGCTCCCGCTGCGTCCCCGCACAAGGGCGTGTGTTTACACTGCCCCAACCGCCCCCCCGCCCCGCCCTCATAGATGAGGGGCTATTTTTTCCTTTTATTTTTTTAGGCCTCCTGCAGCAGGGTGCACTCTGGGTCCCCATATATCCTTTTCATTTTGTCACAATGAGATGACATTCCGATATTATTTGAAAAATCAGTAATAGCCCTGCTTTGCTGGATCAGTGCAAAGGACGGTGGCCGCAGTGCTTACGAAACCACCTCCGAGGTTTCATTACCGGACCCGCCTTTGCCTTCAATAGCCCACGTGAAAGGCAGGCTGGGGGCTCATCACCAGCTCAGCTTCTTCAACATCCTTTGCACTGAATGTTCTGGAACACAGACGGTTAGAGGAAGGGGCCTGAAAAATGGGCTCCTCTCTTGAAGTCCTGATGGTACAGATGAAAAACTTGGGAAATGATCTGCAGTCTAGATCCCCCAAGTCTACAGTCAGAACTATTCCACTTCACTGTCTTTCAGTGTCCGAAATACTACAGAATTCTCTTAGATAAAAACACACCCAGGGCCACAGCTGATCCTGAAAATGAAGAGTCACATAAAGCGAGGTTGTCTTTTCTCTCAAAGTTGGGGGGAAAAAAATACATGAATTCCGGAATCCTGTCATCTATCAATGCAACCTAAACTCTCTATATCTTAGTCATCATCCCAGCAAAATGGCAGTAACAATGACATGGACTTTCTGGGTCTGTTGTGAGGATTAAATATGAGAGCGTATGACTCTAGGTAAAGAAATTATTTAAAATAAGTGTAAGACTTTTAAGTTGAATCTAAAATATGGCACAAATGAACCTATCCACAAAACAGAAACAGACTCGCAGACACAGAGAACAGACTGTGGTTGCCAAGGGGAGGGAGCGAGATGGACTGGATGTTTGGGGTTAGTAGCTGAAAACTATTACAATTAGAATGAATAAACAACAAGGCCCTACTGCAGAACACAGGGAATTATATCCAATCTCCTGGGATAAACCATAATGGAAGGGAATATAAAAAAAGAACGTATGTATGTGTCATTCTGCCGTACGGCAGAAATTAGCACAACATTGTAAATCAACTGTACTTCCATTTAAAAAATTAAAATAAGTGTAGAAAACTCTGCATCTTTATTTCCATTTCTCAATTCATAATAAAGAGGATATTCCATTCCTCAAGAGTCTAAAAATGACCATGGTGGGGGGCGGGGGAGAAGAATTTGCATTTCATTATTGGAATGGTGTGGTTAGCATGTTGAAGATTCTATTAGATGGTACCAATTTTCACATTAAGTGGACATGAGTTATTGCTGAATACTTGAAGCTGTCTCTGGAGCATAAGACATCACAGCCATGTAAATGGTGAAGTCAGATCCCAGGGTGTGTCTTGATGTGACATTGAAAGACAAGATGAGAAAAGTCAAGGTGTGCACCAGGGAGGACAGAGGACCATGGAAGTGGGGGAGGGGAAGACGCTGGGCTCCCCCTCCTGGCAGGGCGCGAGTGGGACGGGCAGGGGTTATGAGCTCATTGTGCAGAGATCGCAAATGTTTCTCAGCATGAGCTGACAGAAATAACCTTTCCTCGGCAAGACACTGGGTCTTTGCAGAATGGTACTAAGAGACCGAGGTGGTTCTGAGTCACCTAATTCTAGGGATGGTCTGGCTTCTTTTTCATTTACCCC
The DNA here is from genome assembly GCF_019320065.1 of Cervus canadensis. Classification (NCBI taxonomy): domain Eukaryota; kingdom Metazoa; phylum Chordata; class Mammalia; order Artiodactyla; family Cervidae; genus Cervus; species Cervus canadensis. Next base: position 48,402,295 of record NC_057386.1, on the reverse strand, counting down.
TTAAAACTCCTTACATGAAAATATGAAATTACAACACACAAATCTGTGGGAAGGGCAGCAGACTTTTCTTTTCTTTTTCTTTTTGGCTGCTCTGTGTGGCATGTGGGATCTTAGTTCCCCAACCAAAGATGGAACCCTCGCCCCCTGTAATGGAAGGGAGGGGTCTTAACCACTGGACCCCCCAGGGAGGTCTGGAAGCAGATTTTTCACACTGCAAAAGAATTCTTTTTTTCTGATGAAAGGTCTTTTAAATTGTAATCCCATTCAGAGGTTACTAACCTGGGGTCCACAGGCCCCCAAGCAATCCATGGATAACATTCAGGTGATCTGTGGAGTTGGATGGAAAAAAAATTCCAGCCATATTTTTACTAACCTCTAACTGAAATTTGGGACTTGTAAGAATTATGAATGTAGGCAGTATACAGTAGCTAGCAGTTCCTATGACTGTCATCCACAGAAATCACATTTTTATTGAATGTTACTATTGTTGCAATTTACACAGGGTTTGGAAAACTTTTTCTGTAAAGGACCAGAGGGCCAATATTTTAGACTTTGAGGGCAATATGATCTCTCTCCAACTGTTCAAATTGGCCACTGCAGCATAAAAGCAGGCAGAGATGTAAATGAATGATCATGGCTGTGTTGCAATAAAACTTTATTTACAAAACAGTCTGGGGGCTGTGGTTTGCTAATCCCTGATGTACACACATTATGACTTTATAGTAGCAATTAGTTTTGGTTATTTAGTATGCTAAAACGTATGTATCACTATATTATAAATGTGAGAAGAAAGCGAAAGTGAAGTCACTCAGTCGTGTCCGACTCTTTGTGACCCTATGGACTGTAGCCCGCCAGGCTTCTCTGTCCATGGGATTTTCCAGGCAAGAATACTGGAATGGGTTGCCATTTCCTTCTCCAGGGGATCTCCCTGACCCAGGGGTTGAACTCGGGTCTCCTGCTCTGCAGGCAGACTCTTTACCGTCTGAGCCACCATGGAATCCCTATTATAAATGTGTAGGCATATAAAATATTTTAATAATTATGTTCTAATACCTTTTATGCATTGAAAAATATTCTGAGAAGGGGTCCACAGGCTTTACCAGGTTACCTATAGTCCATGGCAGAAAGATTTAGATGCCTTGTCATAGGTAAATGTACTTGTTTACAAATGACTCCTGGGCAAAGACTAGAAGGGCTGGGGAAGAGGAAGGATGGAGAAACAAAGTCAGCATGTGGCAGACGTTGTCAACTGAAGCTAATCAGATATGAGATAAAAACCTTCCTGGGACTTGGCTGGTGGTGCAGCGGATAAGAATCCGCCTGGCAGTGCAGAGGACACACATCCCATCCCTGGTTCGGGAAGATACCGCAGGCTGCAGAGCAGTGAAGTCTGCGCGTCACGACGCCTGAGTCCACTTGCTGCAACTGCAGAAGCCCACTCTCCTAGCACCTGTGCTCTGTAACGAGCAAAGCCAACACAACGAGAAGCCTGCTCATGGCAACAAAGAGGAGCCCTTGCTTGCCACAACTCGAGAAGGTCCACACGCAGCAGCAAAGACCCCGCACAGCCCCAAACCTCCTTGCACATTCCATGGCAGGTGATAGGAAAAAGAAAAAAAAAAAACACATAAATTCTTCATTGTCGGCGACTGCATTAAGAGAGTTCCACTTTTTGTACATTTCTTCTCTCTCTGTTTAAGAAGCACTCACTCTCCCCATCTTGCCTCTCCATGCAATTACTTCTTGCTGTCGTGCATTTTTCTGAAGTGTTATATTATAGTGAAAATCTGTTCCTTAAGCACGATGAGTTTATACATCTCAAACTGAAACTTGCTTTCTGATGATTTCTTTCTGCAAATATCACCTGAACAAAATCTTCTGAGATATTAGAGAGCAAGTGCTTTCTTAGGAGTTTTTTTTTTTGGGGGGGGCATGCTGCTCTGCATACAGGATCTTAGTTCCCCCAAGAGGGATCGAACCCAGGCCCCTGGCAGTGAGTGTGCTGAGTCTGAACCACTGGACTGCAAAGGAATTCCCTAGAATTTTCCATTTAGAAACCTGAGATTGAAAGGATGGGAAAGCTGAAGGGGAGAAGGGGACACGGGGACCAGGCACCCCTGTGCCTGATCGAAGTCAAAGCTCTAGACAAATATCCTTAGGGTTTCAGAACACTGAAACCAACTGGAAATACACATGGCAAGTTACATCCTTCTTACAGAAGACAGGCTGTTTTGTCCTTCAAGTATAAGTCGTATTTACATCTAATAAAGCAACAGCAAAATATAATGTGAGGAGAAAGCACCTTCTGCTTAGTACTGTACTAAACAGCTCTGGGTTACATTTACAATTTTAATAAACTGATTTGTCAAAACTGTCAGAATCAAGGGAGATCATCTGGATACCAGATGAACAAAAATATCTGCAATTATAAGCTGTCCATTTTTCTCTTTCATCTTCTATATACGTATCTGTGAGCAGCTACATATTTCCATGCACATACATACACATAAATTTTAAATCATTTTTAAAAACCTGTCATAATAGAATTCAGGAGAGTAGAAAATACAGTTCTCCTGGGAGAGCAAGGGGACTTGAAGGCTGAGCTACATTCCCCATCTTAGGATGATCATCCTTTTGCTGAACTGTTGTGTCAGAGCCAAACATTTCAGTTTCGTTACCACCTGAGTTGTTCCTCATTCTCCCTGATCACTCACTTATTGTGTGACCACAGGCACCTAACTAAACCTCTCTGATATCTGAATGTGAAATAAACATTTCGAGAGATGTTAACTGCCCTACAAAAGTGGCACATGTATTAATGAGCTTCCTTTGGAAAGTAACCCAAACCCTCTGAAGAACGCTATGGAACTGCCACGAATTAATGCATAAAATACCTATCCCAGGTTTGATCAGAATCTCATCTTTGGCAGTGTAAGTGTCAAATTACATGTGACAACTCTCACCTGGAAGGTAGCCTGTACTTGAGGGTACTGAAATCTCTGTTCTGATAAGTAAGTGAGAGTGAAAGTGAAAATCGCTCAGTCGTGTCTGACTCTTTGTGAACCCATGGACTTAAAGCTCAGCCTTCAAGTCCCACTGCTCTCCCAGTCCATGGAATTCTCCAGGCCAGAATACTGGAGTGGGTAGCTGTTCCCTTTCCAGGGGATCTTCCCAACCCAGGGATCAATCCCAGGTCTCCCACGTTGCAGGCAGATTCTTTACCAGCTGAGCCACCAGGGAAAGGTGGGAGGATGTAGCCCAAGACATAGGCATTGAAGGAGCCTGAGCGCCATCCCCTTTGGGGGCCTGGATAGGACTCCCTTTTGAAAGTAGTTCAGAAAGACAGTGGGATTAATCATCAATGATCTTTTTCATCATCATTCTCAAGGCAGAAGATTTGAACTGGAGAATCAACTCAGAGAATGAAGATGCTGTGAAGAGCCAGTGTTAGCGGGGACAGAAAGATCAGGACATTTGGGGGAGCTCAATGTCCTTTTCATTTCATTTTGCTTTTACTTAAAGATCGATAAGGAATGAAGACTCTCAATAAGGCTAGCTGGAAAGCTGACGTTTTTTAGGGAGAGGGAGGCAGGGAGAATGGATTTTTAAACCTGACATTCTAAATGACCCCTGCCGGGTTTTAAGGGCGACAGTGACTGCCTCTGTGGCAATTTTCCAGCCCTGCTACACACCAGGCACAGAGTGTGCTGGAAAGTACCACTGACTAAAGTATTTTGCTGATGTCCAAATCTGTGTCTTTGGTGAGTGAGGAGAATCTGCCATTCTAAGCAACACGTGTGGCCTTTTCAAATCAGAAATGGATGCAAATACAGGCTGCTAGTGCTAGAAGGGACCCTGGAAACCAGCTGGGATGTGTTACTTGAATTTCTGGAGGCAAAAGCTAAGGTCTAGAGTGGGTGAGTGATGGACTTGATGTTCATAGTGAGCTGCTGACGAAGCTGGACCCAAGTCAGCTCCAGATGCTGGTCCAACACGCCAACCAATCCACCTCTGAAATTATTCTCTCTGGACTATTTAGAAACAGTCATTTTGGGGGATGAGAAAAGCGGAATATATTACTAACAATGGGTAGAATAAAACATCTTTGAAAGCCTAGCCATTTGCCTGCTTCACCCTCTCCATCAGACTCGGCTGGCCTTGTTTTCTCTGTCCACCCACCCCTGGGACCCGCGTCTCACTGACCTTTCTAGCAAGAACATCTGGGCTTGGCTTTCTCTGTGGCCTTGCTCCCCTGTTTGTCCCCACAGGGGTCTAGGTCTCTGCCGACTGCCGCTTTAATCATTTGTTAATTTGCTTAAACATCTGGTCAAATTTTGGACATAATCTCAACAGGAGGGTTTATGCTAACTTCTCTTGGAAGTTGAGAGTTTCCACATGCCTGCCACCCCTCTCCCCCCACACTCACAAACACACAAGCCAATCGTCAAGGGCAGTGAGGCGGTCTGAGCCAAGAAAGAGAAAGGCAAGGAGAATGACCTGTCCCTATTTCTCTTGGCTGTTTCTTGAGCTCCTTAAACTCCATATTACAAAGTAGACGCATTTTCTCTCCTCCCTCCCCACCCTCCTTCTGTATGAATGGTACTGCTTTCTACTCAGTTGCCCAATCTGACCTAGAGCATCACTGTGGACTCTCCCCTCTTAATTACATTCTGGGCACAATATGCCATGAACCCTCCTAAAGTCCTCGAACTCTCTGTTTTGCATCTCCTCTCTATCCCCACCTTCCTTCAAGCATTCCTCACTTATCATTCAGATTAATCCAGGTATACCTGATGGTTTTCCTGGCTCTAGCCTCACCCCACTTGAATCCATTTTCCACACTGTAGTTAAAGTGGTTTTTCTGAGATACGTATCTGATCATATTGACTTGCTTAAAATTCCACAGAAGCTCTCGAAAGCCTTCAGCCCCTACCATGACACCCAAACCCCTCATGATCAGCTTTCCATTTCTCTCACCTCATCTCTCATTTATGCCCCATAGCCTGGCCTTCCTGAACTGAATGGAGCTTGTGCTCTGGACGCTCTTGTTGATGCACCTTGTCCATGACTCTGGCCCTCTGCACTGCTACCTAGCTAATTCCAACTTGTTCTTCAAGACTTGGTTCAAGCAATCATTCCTCCAGGAAGTTTCCCCTGGCACCCAGTTGGTGCTTAATAAATTTACTGAGTAAATGAATAAACCAAACAAAATAGTAGGAAGATGCTCTAGCAAACACATCTCTTTCCTATAGAAGCACAGTAGGAACTACCGAGGGAAAGGAGGGAATAGAGGCTGGAGAATGAGAACGTTGGCCAAAGGTAACGTCATCATCACGGCAGGGGAAGAGGCATCCTGCTTCAGGTACCTTTGTCAGAATCACCTTTTCAAAAGTGAGATGGGATCATAAGGAACAGTCTCTTCACACGAGACCTGAAGCCTGGGACAACAACACTGCCTGCCTTGGAGTCATCGGGAATCAGCAAATCGTAGTGAGTGATTTCACTGATATTGCCAGCAACTGCCGTATCAAATTGCCATTAAGTCTAACTCAAGGTAACCATCGAGAACTTGGAATATCCAAATGACCTCTGGGTTGTGGCTGCCTCATCCGATTGGCGGAATGAAGCAGTGGTGTAGGCAGATGCAGGGATGATAACCCATCTAGATCCTGGGTCCCTAGGAAATACTTTGGGAAATATTTTACTGCGTATCATCAGGAAAACAAAGCTCATGTTCAGAGAAGAAAGGGAAACTTTTCCTGACCCCCTGGGGCCAGTGCAAGAGCTATCTAAGTAACTGTTACGGTTAAAATTGTCACGATTTTCAGAAATTTCAAATGAACCAAAGATATCTCAACACACTCTTCCCGACCTGAGTGGTAGCAGAAAAAGGCTTTACCATAAGCATGCCAAGGCTGCCCTGGCAGCTCAGTGGAAGAGAATTCGCCCGCCAGTGCAGGAGATGCAGGTTCGATCCCTGGGTCGAGAAGATCCTCTGGAGGAGGAAACGCCAACCCACTCCAGATTCTTCCCATGGACAGAGGAGCCTGGTGGGCTACAGTCCATAGGGTCCCAAAAGAATAGCACACAGCTTAGCAACTCAACAACAACAATGCAATCAAAGAAAGAACTAGACAAACGGATCTTCACCTGGAAGCCACTGCCTGGGCTCGCAGGGGCAGCAAACTCACAGGAAAGCAGCACCCCCACGATCCTGGAGACAGAGAGGCGGCTCCTCTTCTGAAAGACTCTCCCTGCCTGCCCTGTGCCTTGGGGATAGTGCTGGGCACTGTAAGTCTCAGAGACAGAGGTTCTCTAGCCTGTCCACCCCCCCCGGAGCCAGACTGCTCTCTGGCCAAGTCTCCATCAGCAACACCTCCCTGTCGCCATCACCTGCTCCTTATAAACCACTTGACTTGAGAATTCAGTCAGAGGAAAGGAGGAAGGGGTGGCGGGCTAGGCTGCCCAGTAATCCAGCATGATCATTCCAGATGTTGTGACTCACTTCAAGGGAGTTCCTTGTCCGCATTGCTCATCTCAGGCAGCTTATTAGGGAGCGTGCCCTCCAAAGGTTTAGAGATAAGTCTCTGGTAGGGAGTACATTCCCCAATCAAGACTTCATCACCCAGCAGGGGCTATTTAGAAGCTGGGTTTCTCAGCTTGTCTCCTCGGTAAAGTGACACCAAGATCTTCTTGTCAGCCACAGTCTTGAGTAGTGATGTCATTAAAGGGTTTGGTCTTTAAAGAGTGGAGGCAGTCTTGGTTTTCTAAATTAGTGAGAGGGTTTAAATGCTGAACTGCCCTGCCCTACTTCTAGCATGGTATGAGGAAAGAGAATTGTCTTCGGGGGCAAAGAACCTCAAGGGTAAGAAATGAACCAGAAGTCTCAAGAGAAACTGGCTGTAAAAGATTGATCTTATCCCCAAGCCCAGTTGTTATCAAATGCAGGCTAGATCCCAGTGAATGGGACTGGATTGGAGGCTGGGAGAAAGGAATGGAGCTGTCCAATTGTGTTTAAGAGACAACACTGTCTAGAGAAATCTGACAAAGAGAAGGACAGGGGAGATGGAGCAGAAGAGTTAACCAATGGGCCCAGGCAGTTCTGCCACCCAGCCGAGGCCTGAAAGTCAGCTCAGGGTCTTTCAAATTCAAAGTCTACCCACTAGTACCTGAAGTGAAAGTAAAAGTGTTAGTCGTTCAGTCGTGTCTGACTCTTTCCGACCCCATGGACTATAGCCGACCAGACTCCACTGTCCATGGAATTCTCTAGGCAAGAACACTGGAGAGGGTAGCCATTCCTTTCTCCAGGGGATTGAACCTAGGTCTCCTGCATCACACGCAGATTCTCTACTGTCTGAGCCACTTGGGAAGCCTGCTAGTACCTGACGGGGTATGTTCAAACAGCACTAGACAAAAGCTCTCTATTTCTTATCCCTCCTCAGGCTTCCCGAACTCATACTATCAGTGTGGAATTTTTTAATAACAAAAGGAATTCCAAATACCATGCTGTGGGTAGCATAACTCTGCCTGCTCCTTGTATGGCTTTATCAAACATTTAAAGATTCTCAGGATGGGTGATTCTTCCTGGGCTGGTGGGAAGTTCCATGTCCCTCAAACACAGCAAAGGACTACTCATGCTCCTACCCGCATGTGGGCCCAGAATATAAACCTGGGTTATTCCACTCCAGTCTCCTTTCAAACATAATGAGTAAACTCCATTATGAGTTTAACTACAGTTTTTGGGCATCCCTTCTACACATTTATTTTCTTTTTCAATAACCACTTATTTTGGAGGCTGGAAGATACAAGGATGAAATGCTGGCACCTATTACTCAGCTCCTTTGGATGGCAGTCACAACAAGGTAATTCCCAGCAAAATCGGTTGGCCACTTTCAGTAGCCCTCTCAAATCCTGCTGCACATAATGGAATTGAAGTGTATGCTGCTCCTCACAGCATCTCACCAGCACATGGTCTTTCTTTCCTACTTGACCATTGCTGATCCCCGGTCACCCGGCAACTACATGATGGTTGTGATGATGCCTTAGAAATGCCTGGTTCAAGTTATGATGGAATAAAAAGACCTTGTTCTGTTTTTTTCTATAGGAGTTCTCTGAGTTCTAGTTTTCTCATCTTAAAAACGAGTCAGTATAGACACAGAACTTACAGTTACCAAATGGGAAAGGGGGCAGGGGAGGAGGATAAATTAGGAGTTTGGGATTAACAGGTACATACTACTTTATATAAAACAGATAAACAACAAAGCCCTACTGTATGGCACAGGGAACTATATTTGGTATAATAATCTATAATGGAAAAGAATCTGAAAAAGAATATATATATATATATACACACACACATAACTGAATCATTTTGCTGTACATGAGAAACTAACACAACATTATAAATCAACTATACTTCAATAAAAAAAAAATACCAGGAAGCTTAAATTAGTGGTTCTTAATTTGTTTTCCTCCATCTCAACATAACTGGGTTTCCCTGGTAGGTCAGATGGTAAAGAATCTGCCTGCAATGCAGGAGACCTGAGTTCGATCCCTAGGTTGGGAAGATCCCCTGGAGGAGGAAATGGCAACCCACTCCAGTATTCTTGCCTGGAGAATCCTATGGACAGAGGAACCTGGTGGGCTACAGTCCATGGGGCTGCAAAGAATCGGGACACAATTGAGCGACTAACACTTTCCACTTTCAACATATCTGAGAGATATGCATATCTCTGAGTAAGAGTGGGAATGACTTTTAAATTGGGGTAGGGAAGATAAGAAATAAAAAACGTTATCAGATTGGAAGGGCAGGGGAATTTTCTCAAACTGTGAGATTTCCAGCTTAAAGGATTTCTAATATCCTTTCTAAATAGAAAACTATAACTATCTCCACATCCTCTAATTTTCTCTCCACTAGTTCCCCGGTATGGATCACATCTCTTTCAAGATTGCATCAGTAATATTTTTTTGCTAACATGCTGGTGGTCTCTGAGCTTGCTCACAGAACATGAGTTCCCAGAAACTCTTCTGGCTGCCAAAATTTAGCAGTAATTGGCGTTTATACTTGGGGAAATCTTTATCAAAAATCTCATACATATATCAAATAATGCATTTGTCAAAAATAACTCCCCATAAATGATTTTTTTTCCTGGCACATATGATTACAGGTTATTGCTGAAGTTTCTATGATTTAATTGGAGAATTTTAATCACCAAGGGTTCAACTTCGCAAATATTCTGTGTGCCCTGATGAAAAACAGACATCCCAAGGCAGATTTTTAGAAACGAAATCCACATCCTTCGTTACTTGCATGACATCATGTAGGGGATAGTTTGCAAGGCTATGGTAACTCATTCATCAAGGACAAACACTAGGCGTGTGATTAAGAGACCCTCTGTCTTCTCCGACCCTGGCTTCACCTACCCAATTCCCAAGCATGCAGGATCCCCCTCACCCCCCGCCCATCTCTTTTGAAACGAAGGAACTGTCCTTTCAATTCCCTGCAGACCCACCTGGGGATTAAAAAAAAAAAGAGAGAGAGAAATCTAAGAACTGCTCTGAGAAGGTTCAGAGGCAAAGAAGGAAAGTGGGGGTGGGTGGGATTGGAACTCATCTAAAGAAAACATGGGGGTGATCCTAGAATCCTATCTCCTAGAGGGGTGGGTGGGTGCCAAGTTCTGCATTTCTCCTAAATGATCCCAGCAGCTGCAGCACGTTATATGTGGCGACTCTTGTAGGATCTGAAAGGGTTTTCAAAGTCATGCTGGCAGCTGCCTGCTGTCGCCCCACTCCGTAATGATTGAACCTCTTGTTCCTTTTATAGAGTTGTTCTCTCCTAATAAAACACTAAAGGCTGGTCCGAGCAACTGTTCCAGGATCACTAGATGCACTGCTCCCCCCTCTTCCTCCTCGCCCTGCGTGCCTCTGCTTTTCTGGTCACAGTGGAGCCCTGTGTAAACTGCTCCAGCGCTGACCTGCGGCGGCACACCAGCACACGTGCGGGTTCACACGAGCACCACCGACCCCAGCGCAATCGAGCCTGAGCTCGCGTCCACCTTCAGCTGTTTCCCGAGCTGCTCCTTTCAGACTGGGTGACCCGCCTGAGTACATGAGAACATGCACGAAGCACACACTGCCGCAAGCGAGGAGCCACAATCCACCGTGTCGGGAGCCTGGAGAGGTGACACCGTCAAGCTGTTTGTCAGAATCCAAAGCTGCGACTAGTCAGCTTTTGGAAGAGAAGCACTACAGAATAAGCCGGGCCTTTTGTCTGTTGGTTGGTTGGTCAATCTGAGCCATATTTGAAAGGTGTGAACTCCTTGCAGACTTCAAAATGCAGACGGAAACACCACCATCCCAACCTAGGAATCAGCTCAATGAGTGTTCCCTGCTCATCTCAAACCCCACAGTCCTCCCAGCTGTGACCTGGGAATTTCACAAAGAAAGCATGGCTCCCTTTCCCACATCAAGTCCAGTAACATTTAAAAGTGGCCTTGGTTTTCAAGGTTTCACACCTCCTTTACACTGGATCTGTATTTACATATCCCCATTTAAGACTGTAAGCGCCTCCTGAGTGGGAGCCTGGGTTAGTCAGCTTTTTAATCACGGCCTGGGATGTAGCAGTCGTTCAGAAAATGCTTGCTAAATAAACAAGGAAGCTCTGAAAACAAAAAAGGACTTGGCTTGTGGGTGCTAGGCAAACCCCAAAAGCCCCTTGATCACATTTGTTCCCAAGATTCGGAAGACTTTCCGTTGGGCTTTTAGTGAGGAAATCCTACCTACCCAAAATAATTCTATTTAAGTAATGGCCATTTGACTAGAGACGAAAATAACAGAAAGACGCTTCAAGCCCTAATGGGTAGTAAACAAATTAGAGGCGCCCAAATTCTCTGTGCAGCTTCTCTTTATCTTAAGATCTCTCTGAAAGTATACATAAAAATGTCGAAATTGGTGACTTAACCTTTTAGCTCACTCTGGTTAGCATTCTTTTCTCTCTACACTGAGTGCTAAGTATTTTATTTAAACTGATTTTTTGTTACTATAAAATTTTTAAAAATATATAAGCAGAGAAATTGGTATAATGAACCCTAAATATTCATCACTAACTTTAATGACTACCAACTCATAGCCTCTTACTTCACGTATATAAATTAGTTTTTAAGATAAGTTTTGTGACAATCGGGCTTTTGCCTAGAGCTCCCCCAATTAGTTTATAATTACTACCAACTCTTTAGTTTTGAGAAAAACCTCCCACTCAGAAGGTGGAAGTTTTGAGCCAAAATATGACATTTGACTTGAGTGCAGCTGCTTAAAATATGTCTTCATTAAAGTCAGATGAAGGAGATAAGCTTAGTCTCAGCCTCCAATGGAACGCAGTCAACGTTTGCATTTTTTCTTTTAAGTATAAAAGTAGAACTGTTTTCCACCATTCCCTCCCATGCTCCCTTCTCTCTCTCTCTCTCTCTCTCACACACACACACACACACACACACACAGCCCGAAATACCCTCTTTTCTGAACAATTCCGTCAAGAGTGCGTTCCCAGACCTTTGGGTTGTGAGCACACATGCCTCTGATTCCCAGGTTCTGTACTCCCAACTTAGAAGGAACCCAAAGGCAAGGACACGGGGCAAAATGAATGCTCAAACAAATTGATTTTTAAGGAACAGACCTTTATACATCTTTTTATTTTTATGGCTTAAGATGGTGCAAAAATGTTACTTACTCCCTAAACAGTTATTAGTCTCTGTAATGTAACATAGCAGATACTTTCTAAATCCTTTTAGCCTTCTCCCCCTTACTGGAAAGATCATCATTTTTTTTTTTTTATTTCAAAGTGGATTTAATAAAGAAAAGGAGTGCTGTTAAAGAAATACGTGAGGCTTTGACATTAAGCAGTGCAACCCCAGAGAGTCGGCAAGAACAGGGTCTCTAATCTCCAGTGATTTATAGAGGCTCTTCCTTCATCTCTGAGCTTGGGGAGGGCCAAAAAGTTTAGAGACAGCCTGGCGTCCCTCTTACTCCACACCAGTAACTCCTGCTGGCCAGGCTGCCTGCTAAAACTTTTAACCCTTTAGCTGCCAGCTGCCAGCACATGCATTAAAGCCTTTTTTTTCCTTTTTTCTTTTTTTTTGCTTTCAGAGGATGGAGTGGTTTCATATCACAGTAATGCCAATGGAGGTAAACACTGATGTCTGATACTAAGACAATATAAGCCAAGGCAAGAAAAGAAGCTTAAAAACCAAACTGGGTTCCCCTGAAGATGTCTGGAAAAGGTTGGAAGAGAAGCTCCTTTTCAGGAGTGAATGAGAATTTGGGGGTTCATGTCCGCACCCCAATCCCAGCATTCTTTGTGAGCCGGCTGTTATGGCAGCATCCTCTCCTGTGTGACACTTAGCACCTGGAAACAGAACTCAAGGTCGAAGTTCCAGAGTATGATTATAAGGAGGGAGACAACGTGAAGAATCTGAAATGAGTTGTTCCAACAAGTGGACGAAGGGGTGCAAAGGAAGGGAGACTAGCTTCCTGACTAGGGTTCAAACCTGTGGCCCCTACATTGGGAGCACAGGGTCTTAGCCACTGGACCAACCAAGCAGTCCCTCAAGCAGCTTCCTGAATCACGGAAAACACACAGGGTCTACGGCTAGAAACAAGCAAGTTCTTTCGCAGCTTGCTCCTCCTCTGGGAGGCCACAGTCTGTGGTTGCCTCAGGTTTGGTTCCTTGTCTCTGCCACTCAAAGAACTTCAGCTATATAGGAGAACTTACCCAAGTCAAGGTCTTTTGTTGACTTTTAAACTTTTCTCTTTAAACTTCTTATTTTGTATCGGAGTATAGCAGGTTGACAATGCCGTGATACTTTCAGGGGCATAGCAAAGGGACTCAGCCGCACATATGCATGTATGCATTCTCCCCCCAACTCTCCTCCCCCTCCTTGTACTTGTCAACAAGGCTGGACAGGAGATCTGAAGTAGAAAGCCCAGGCTGATCTAAAGCCAGGATAGTCTACAGTGGAGACGGCCCTGGGAAAAGCTCTTACACTACATAATCTTGGGCCCCTGCTGCCTGGGCCACTCCTGACAAAGAAAGAAACAGAGCCCTACTTTAAGAGGCTTTCTAGAATCAAGTACCCAGGTCAAGACAACTGACAAAGATCAATATCCCTTACTTGAGGGCTGGCAGATGGTAAGGCAAGGACACAAAAGTCACCACTGATAGGAGCGACGGCAAGGTGCAAGAGACCTTCCTTGTTCGCCAGCCAGAGATCATGTAAATTTCCTGTGATTCAAGAGGCTGCTTGGGGGACTTCCCAAGTGGTCCAGGGGCTAAGACTCCAAACTCCCAATGCAGAGGTCAATCCCTAGTCAGGGAATGTGATCTCACATGTTGTAACTAAGACCTGGCACAGCCAAACAAATTAGTTAATTAAAAAAAAAAAAAGAAGCTAGTTGAGCATCTCCCTTGATAGTGAGGCTAGAGAGGGAACTGAGGCAGAAACTGGAAGCAACTTGATCAAGAGCTCGAAGCCAGTGGGGCAGAGTCAGGACTGGAGGTCAAAGCTCCAGACTCGCAGCCCAAGATACCTTGATGAAAACGGGTCAAGGGCTGTAGAGATCTTAGACCCAAGTTCAAGTCCTAGTTCCTATCTTTGGCGAGTGATTTCATCTTAAGCTTCAGTTTACTCCTCTTAAAATGGGAATAGTAATTTATCTATCTATTACCGTGAAGATTCAACAGAATCAAATATTGAATGAAAGCCTTTAGAATGCTACCTGGCATATGGCACATACTGGAAAAAAATATTCTGAATTATTGTAGTTGTTCTTCAGTTCAGTTGCTCAGTCGTGTCCTACTCTTTGCGACCCCATGGACTGCAGTATGCCAGACTTCCCTGTCCATTACCAACTCCTGAAGCCTGCTCAAACTCATGTCCATCAAGTCGGTGATGCCATCCAACCATCTCATCCTCTGTCGTCCCCTTCTCCTCCTGCCTTCAATATTTCCTAGCATCAGGGTCTTTTCCAATGAGTCACTTCATCTCATCAGGTGGCCAAAGTATTGGAGTTTCAGCTTCAGCATCAGTCCTTCCAATGAATATTCAGGAATGATTTCCTTTAGGATGGACTGGTTGGATCTCCTTGCAGTCCAAGGGACTCTCAAGAGTCTTCTCCAACCCCGCAGTTCAAAAGCATCAAATCTTTAGCACTCAGCTTTCCTTATGGTAGTTGTTCTTATTACTGTTTTTTTTTTTCCCCTTTGGAAATTCACGTGCAGGTCCCACCCAAGGGTAAAGAATAAGAAGTGTACTTTCTTGGAACAGGACACGGCCCAGAGCTGCTCTGAACCAAGGCAGTACGGCCGACAATCTCCCCCACGACAGCCGCCACCATATGCTTCCTTATTTCTGCCACGGGACAGACCACATTTGGTTGTAATTTAGTTCTGTACAGATCTGCTCCCCAACTAGCTAGAGCTCTCATGGGGTAGAGCCCATAGCTTATTCCTAGTCACATCTCCAGCGTCTGGCTCAGTAGGTGGCCCACAAATGTTTACTGGATGAATAAATGAATGAATGTAGTTTAAAGGGTCCAGAAAGCCTTCTCTGCTTTTCTTTGTTTGGGCCAGAGGATAGCCTGTCTACAAGGCTGCCTTCTCACTCATGGGAGCCCAGGACAGAATTTAGATGCCAAACATCTTTGCAGTCCAACCTTCTCTGAAGGTGACATGCTCAAGGAGTCGCACCGAGCGACTCTTTGATCAGGCTGGGAAGGGAGCATTTAACACATCACGCCTCTTAGCAGCACACTCCAGACCCTGGCCCACTGTCAGCGCTTAGTCTGAAAGTCCCCATTTTGCTGTGTTATTTTTCGGTCCCGCATCAAGTAGCAGCATGCTAACCTGAGAAACCCTTTCTAGGCCCAACTGTCATTGGCTGACAGGGTCAAAAACACCTGGCAGTTCTCTGGTGGCCCATTCGCCAGGCTGGCTCTCACCAGAGACTTCTCGTGTACCTGCTAGACTTCACCCGCCCTGCAGTAGGAGCCAACATCATGCCAAACCCCAGAGACCATTGCTCCATCTCCTGTGATGACTTTCAAATGTAGATTCGGAGGATCTATGAGCAAGAAGGAATGTGTCACATGCCCCATCCAGGCTCACCAAGGAAAAATGGCAAAGACCTTCCCTTTGACTATGGCAAAGGGATCCAGGAGAAGGTGTTATCATACTTTCATAATTAAAAAAAAAAAAAGCAATCCAAGAGGAAGATGTGTGCAGGGTTAAGCTGCTTTGTAAGCCATCTGTTGACTCACATCCACACACTGGGAACTCTTTGGAGACAATTCCCACCAGGTGTTTTCTTTTATGAAACATTCCTGGTCAACGACTAACC
Source organism: Cervus canadensis (assembly GCF_019320065.1). Lineage (NCBI taxonomy): Eukaryota > Metazoa > Chordata > Mammalia > Artiodactyla > Cervidae > Cervus > Cervus canadensis. Next base: position 48,386,906 of record NC_057386.1, on the reverse strand, counting down.
AAGGTGTCACAATATTCTGACAGCTACTGCCAGGCGCTGGTTTTAGGTCTGAGATTCCAGAAGGCAATCTCCAATAGTCATTTGACTTTTTTTTTTTTTTTTAAGACAAGCTCCTCAAGTCTTGAAAATGAAAAATTAAGTGGTGGAGCTTTAGAATTCAGAGAATTAAGTCAGTTTGCCCAAAGCTGGGACCGGAAATGGGGAGGAAAAACGGTAGAACTGGGCGGGGCAGGCGCTGCAGGCCCTTTACCTCGGAAACTGCAGATCCCCAGCCTCAGCACTCTGGGCACCCTGGATAAATAGCCTTATCGGCCACCCACACTACTTCAGTTAGTAAAAGGGCTTAGGAATGTAAATCACAGTGGAGTGAAGTGTGATCCTAATTTGCACTTAATCAAAGCCAATTAGAGAGACATTATTTATACAAAGCCCATGCATCTCAATTATGCCGAGCACAGCCCACCATAGTTTTGAGTCCAGACCTTAATTCTGCTTAATTTGAGAAGTAAACATTTTCACTGAGTCAATCCCCCAGTCTAGTCTAGAGCCTATGGGAAAACTGAACCAAACACACAGAGTCCCGCACTTTAGGGCCAGAAAGTGTAACTGACACCTGTTGGAAATCAGCAGAAAACAAAGACAAGTATTCAGACCTGGGGGTTCCTCTGGGCCAGACTAAGTAACTGGGTCCTCTCTTTTAACACACACGTGTTAGCACCTACCTTGCCAGGCACCAAACAGCGTAATAGTGTCTCTTCTGTTTCTGCACTGTAATAAGACAAACCATGACCCAGGAGGATGGGAAAGCAAAGGACCTCAGTTCAATGCTTAGGTGATACTTTTTTCTTTTCTCTGGCTCATGTGGTCCCTGGTCTGCTGGTGGAGGCAGATTCGGGGTAGCTGGCTGAGTCACCAGGGTGCAGAAAAGGCTCCGAGGTCATGAGAGAGCAGCTTTGTCTGAGTAGAGACTGAGGACAAGAATTTATGGCAACAAGGCTTCCAGAAGCCCACAGATGAGATGACCCCGAGAGGGCCCTGGTGACAACTCCTTGGGAACGTCGCTCACCCATCCATTCTACAAGCAGGTGCTGGGGGAATGTCTGCCGCCCTTTCTGAGCTCGCTGTGCTGTGCCCTGTCCTGCCTGGGCAAATCCACTCGCTCTATGATGACCAGGGGCAAGGGGGCTCTCCCAGCAGATGCCCTGACAGCTCATCTGGAGGGTTCCTCCTCTCCGTGTTTACAGCCATCTACCCGGCCTTACGGGAACAAATCAACGCCCAGGCAGGTTGAAAAGGGAGCTCAGGGCTGGTGCACTGGGATGACCCTGAGGGATGGGATGGGGAGGAAGGTGGGAGGGGGGGTTCAGTATGGGGAACACATGTAGACCCATGGCTGATTCATGTCAATGTATGGCAAAAACCACTATAATACTGTAAAGTAATTAGCCTCCAATTAAAATAGATTAGTTAATTTAAAAAAAAAAAAGTCAGTAGAGTTGAAGCCTAAACAGCATCCTCCAAAGCTCAGCTGGAGAAAACAAAAAAGAAATGCAGCGAGAAAAGAAATGCGGTTGTGGACTTCATCGGCGATTCCAAGGAGCCCCGAGGCAGCAAGGTCAACTCATAACACCAAATACGATGAAAGCTGCCCAGGTGAGGGAGTTCAAATTCTAACCTGAACTGTAGTTCTCAAGTTCTCACCAGAAAATCAACTTATTTTTTTAAATCTCATTTTGGTACACATCCCACTCTAAATTCACTTGGCCATTCCTTTGTCAGCTCTGCCTCCTGCCAAATGCGGACAGACAAGGAGAGTGAAATAGATAGAAAGTACCTGGCATGAAGTGGGTGCTTAAGAAGAATCTGGTGGATCAACTGTAGGAGCCAATTAGATTCGTGGGTACTTTTCCAACACAGATGGTCCCCTTAGTCTTAAAAAATAAATAAAATGATAAAATCTCTGAAGGGACTGGGCAGCATCACTGAACATCCCAGTGGCCCAACTGCTTTCACCACATAAAGGAGCAAAGCAAAGTGGAATAACCATCACAACTTCTAGTGTTAAAACATCACAACATCATAGTATTATGCAGATATAAGAAGTCACAAGTGGCTTTAAAGAGGGAAAAATAACAGTCAAATATACATATATAAAACTTACTCAATAAAAATGTTTTAAAAATTCACATTTTAGGTAGATAAAGGGATAACACAATTTGTCCGATTCATTAAACCAGGAAAAGAACCCAAAATAATAGTGTTAAATTCTTCTCAAACTGAAGTATACCAACTTTGGGAAGGGTTTAGTCAACAGCACCCTGTGTTCACAGGCTTCCTTCTTTTTCATTTGATTCAGCTCTTCTATTTTATTAACAGGGACCAATCCAAACACAACTTTCTGTAACTTAAGCATTTAACATGTCTTTGGAGCTTTCATAGGTCAAACAAAGGAATTTTCCCTTGCTGACACAGGAAGTCACATCTAAGAGTAAACCAACTCTAGTTCCCCAAAGACTTGCCTTTGAACTCATTCGGCACAACCTCAATGAACTGGGTTCTCTGTCTCTGCATATTAACCAAATGCCCTGTCCACTTTTCCCAACCATCCAACGCTCAGAAGTTACCAGTCTGGACATTTGGGGAGAACTTCTCACTAAAGACAAAGTCCGCCCTTCCTTTGTCAGCTTCCAACTAGGAAGCTTAGTAAAGACTTCACATTGATAAGATATTCCCAAAGAAGTAGTAAAAGAAATTTCAGATTTATGAGGTTTGCTTTTTCCTAGAGACACATTTTATTTCAAACCTGAGACCCATTAAAGAGAAAAATAACAAAAGCATGTATGAATGTGTTCACTAAGAAACCAACCCAAATGATTCCTTTACAGTTTAAAAAGTACTTGCTCATATATTATCTCATTTTGATCATATTAGATATTTACACAAATCTGACAGACAGGTACATAGTAGATAACTGGTATCTGTATGTTACAGTGAGTCAATGAGGTATTCTGAATCCAAATTCAAATTCAGTGTTTTTTTCTACTAGACACAACAGCCTAAATGGAAACAGTTGTTTAGGAAAATTTTCTTGAGCATTAAGTATGGAACCTTCTTGCAAAAAGGGAGTAACAGAAGAATGTGAAGATTTATCATGAAAAAACAGGAGAATTTTCTAATTAATAGAAAGTGGAGAAAGTTATTTCAAGTGTGATGCAAACTCCCAAAACTGTTAAAAATCACTGATAAGTTTAAGTACATAAAAGCTTAAAATTGGCAAAAGTGTCACAAATATGTTAAAAGATATCGACAAAATGGGAAAATATTTATAATACATACATAAAATGCTAATTTGCTTAGCATGAAGAAAGTTTCTCCAAATCAAAACAAGTAAGACCAAACCCCAAACCACAGAGTACTGAGCAAAGAACATGAACAAAGAATAATATATATATAGAATGTAAATGTGTGAAAAGATGCTCAATGGCTAAGAGAAGTGCAAATTAAAATTACAGTGAAGTATTACATTGAATCTGTCTGATTAGCAAAACTCAAAAAAAATGATAAAATGCTTTTTTGAAAAGGTATAGAAAAGCAAGCACTCTCATACTGTTAGTGGGAATATAAGATAGTATAGCAACTGTGATGGAAAATGTGGCATTTAGAAAATAAAATTACAAATGCACTCACCTGAAAGTAATACAACACTGTATACCCATTTTATTTCATGTTTTTAAAAGAAAGAACAAACAAACAACCCCCCACAAAAAAACCCCAAATGCACATGCCCTATGACTTGGGAATTTTACTTCTAGGAACTAACTGTATAGCTACACTAATTGTATATCTACACAAATGCTCAAAAATATAAAAGGATATTTACTTTAGCATTGTTTATAATGAAAAAAGGTTAAAAAGCATTTATACATCCAACAATAGGAGTCCTAAGTAAATGATGGTAAATTATTGCAATGGAAAATTATGCTGTCTCTAAAAAGAATAAAGAAATTCAATAAATACTAAAAAAAGAAAAAGTATCTGAGATATATTGACATATGATAAAACCAAAGGACAAAAGAGTATGCCTCATAGGGTGTCCCTTTGACATAAGGAAAAAAGGATGTTTGTATGTGCACAGAATATCCCTGGGTTGACACACCAGAAACTGGTAACAGTGATTACCTCTGGGAGACACTAGAAGACAGCGGCGGGAGACTTTTCACTACACAACATTTTGTACTTAATTGTCTTTTGTAATCGCATGGTATATAATACCTATTCAAAAAGCTGAGATACCATGTGAGTAAAGCAGGCCAATGAATTGAGACTTGCTGGGAAAAGCCTTTGACCTGTTAAAAGTCCAGAGATACCCACATGGCTCCATCTTTGCTGCCCAGATGAGCAGGCATGCGTGAGAAGAACTGGCAGAGCCCTCGGCACTGGCACTGCTCGTGTTAACACTAACCCACTGTAAGAATGCACTTGGAGGGGCCACATCTTGCTGGGCACAGACACACAGACAGACAGACAGACAGACAGACACACACACACACACACACACACACACACACACACTCGGCACTGGCACTGCTCATGTTAACACTAACCCACTGTAAGAATGCACTTGGAGGGGCCACATCTTGCTGGGCACAGACACACACACACACACAGACACACACAGACACACAGTACAAGAATGCACTTGGAGGGGCCACATCTTGCTGGGCACAGACACACACACACACAGACACACACACACAGACACAGACACACACACACACAGTACCCATCTTTTCATCTGAACAGGGCTTCCCTGGTAGCTCAGGTGGTAAAGAATCTGCCTGCAATGCGCGCGCGCACACACACACACACACACAGTACCCATCTTTTCATCTGAACAGGGCTTCCCTGGTAGCTCAGTTGGTAAAGAATCTGCCTGCAATGCAGGAGACCCTGGTTCAATTTCTGGGTCTGGAAGATCCACTGGAGAATGGATAGGCTACCCACTCCAGTATTCTTGGGCTTCCCTTATGGCTCAACTGGTAAAGAACTCGCCTGTAACACAAGAGACCTGGGTTTGATCCCTGGGTTGGAAAGATCCCCTGGAGAAGGGAAAGGCTACCCACTCCAGTATTCTGGCCTGGAGAATTCCATGGACTCTATAGTCCATGGGCTCGCAGAGTTGGGCACAGCTGAGAGACTTTCTGGAAATCCCTTTTTTCATCTGAATATGCTCTTCCTTTCAAGTTATAAGAAACTTTTATATCCATCATTTCACTAAATCTTTACAACCACATTCCAAGAAAGGGACTTTGTTATATGGGTCTGTAAACTGAAGTTCAGAGGCAAAATCTAAGTGGAAGATCTGTGACTCCAGCCTAGATTCCCTGATTCCAAATTACATGTTCTTTCTACCAGGTCAACTACCTCACACTCTCTTCCAAGGAGAAATCAGTGACTCCTCCTCTATGCCCAAGCTGTGCCAATTAAAAGCTACAAAGTAATTATTCTGCTTACACAACTCCCTGGATCCCGTGATATCCAGCAGCCTTCTGGGCTTTCACAGACTGTAACCTGCCTTTCTTGGGGCATCTATAGTGTTCAGGGGTGGAGTAAGGAGTTTGAACTCCCAAGCACTCTGAGATGCCTTACAAGTCTACTCTTCAATGAAATAGAGGATTTCTTGAGTTCTGCTTGACAGTGGGGAGAGAATTATTCCAGAGATGAGCATTTAACTTAAAAAAATACTCAGAGTTTGTGCAGTTAAGCTAAACAAAGAATTAACACAGAGACTGGGAGAGGGAGAAAGAGTTGAGTTCAGAGGAGGTTTAGCAAAACTCACACCATCTCAGACATCCAGCTGCCTGAGTCAGCCAAGCCCAACATGGCTTGTGGTTACCTGGAGGGCTGTTTTTTTTAAAACTCAAGTAGAGGGATCAGAGACACCTCACCAAGGAGTCTCAATGGCTTGGTCCGCTATTTTAAACATGGTTTGTGGTCTATACCAGGATGGACTGAATAACTCAGTATCCTCCAAGGGATTAAGATTGACTGTAACATATCCCAATGGCAGTGATGGGGACAAGTGAACAGACATTGGGCTCACATCAACACTGAAGTGAAGTGAAGTCGCTCAGTCGTGTCTGACTCTTTGCAACACTATGGACTGTAGCCCACCAGGCTCCTTCATCCATGGGATTCTCCAGGCAAGAATACTGGAGTGGGTTGCCATTTCCTTCTCCAGGGGATCTTCCCGACCCAGGGATCAACATTAGACACACATTTTTGCTAAACATATCCTCAGTAAGGCAGCAGGGGAAAATCTGCAAAATACAAACAATGCCTAGCAAATCCTTTAGCCCCAACAGACTAGGCAAAAGCTGTCATTCAAAAAGAATCCAAACAATAAGGAATGGAATGGAACTTCCTATCTGCTCACAAACCTTCCCACAAAGGGAATCACTGATTGAGGAAAAGAGAAGAAATAAGCAAGAACTGCTGCTCTGTGAAGAGTGGCCATTTCTAGGGTTGTACCTTTTTTTAAAAAAACAACAGCTTTATTGAGATATAATCTACCTATCATGCATTTCACCCATTTAAAGGGTACAATTCAACAGCCCTTAGTGTAGTCATAGAATGGATAACCATTTATTTTAGAAGTTTAATTATTTCCAAAAGAAATCCTGTACCTCTTAGCCATCACCTTCTAAACTTCTCATCTCCCAGTTCCAGGGAACCACTAATCTACTTTCTGTCTCTCTAGATTGGCCTATTTTGGACATTTCATATAAATGGAATGAAACAGCCTGTGGTCCTTTGTGACGGGCTTCTTTCAGTCACAAATGTTTCCAAGGTTCATCTATATCACAGGAAGGGATAAGAACTTCATTCCTTTTTATGGTTGAATAATATCCCATTGTATGGACATCCTACATTATGTTCATCCATTGACCTGTTCAGGGTTAGGTTGTTACATCTTTCAGCTACTGTGAATAATGCATACAAGCATCTGTTTGAATCCCTGCTTTCAAGTCCTTTGGGTATATCCATTAATCAGTTAGTAGCTGTTTGTATTTCTTGAATATTAATGATTATTAATTATTACTTGAAATTAATGTTACCACAAACATTTGTGTACAGGTTTTTATTTCACTTCATTATCTTTCACTTCATTCTCTTTTACTTACGTGTGAAATTGTTGGATCATATGGGAACTCTATATTTAAAAATTGGAGGACCTGCCAGAGAGTCTGCCAAAGCAGCAGTACCATTTTACATTCCCAAAGGCAGTTCCAATTTCTCTACATCCTCATCAGCATCTTTTAGATTACAGCCCTGCTAGTGCATGCAGAGTGGTACCTCACTGTGGCTCTGAGTGGTGTTTCCCTGATGGTTAATAAAGTGGAGTATCTTTCCACATGATTATCGGCCATTAGTATATCTTTTTTGGAGACGTGTCTATTCAGATCCTTGCCCACTGTTTTAAGTTTTTTGTTGAGTTGTAAGACTTATTTATATAGTATAGATAAAAGTTCCTTTTCAGATATATGATTTGCAAAATTTTTTTCCTACTCTGTGGGTTGTCTTTTCACTTTGTGATACTGTCCTTTGAAGCATAAAAGTTTCTAATTTTGACCATGTCCAGCTTATCTACTCTTCGTTTCTGCTTTTGGTGCCATAGCTAACAAACCATTGCCTAATCCAAGGTCACAGAGATTTACACCAATGTTGTCTTCTCAGAGTTTTATAGCTTTAGCTCTTATATTTAAATCTTTGATCCATGTAGTTAAGTTTTGCATATGATATAAGGTAGAGGTACAATTTTCATTCTTTTGCATGTGGGCTTTTAACTGTTTCATCACCATTTGTTGAAAAGACTATTCTTTCCCCAATTGTCTTTGCACCCTTATTGAGAATAAATTGACCAAAATGAGGGTCTTCTATTTCTAGACTCTCAATTCTATTCCACTGATCTATATGTCTATTTTTATGCCAGTACTAGATTGTCTTGATTACTGTAACATAGTAGTAAATTCCGAGATTGGGCAGTTGATGCCTATAACTTTTATTCTTTTTTTTCAAAACTGTTTTGACTATTCTGCATTCCTCAAATGTATACATGAATTTTAGGACCAGCTTGTTGACTTCTGCAAAATCGGTTGGGATTTTGATAGAGACTTAGTTGAATACACAGATCAATTTGGGAAGTACTGTCATCTTAAAGATATTGTCTTCCAATCAATAACATAAAATGTCTTTCCATTTATTTAGGTCTTCTGTAATTTATTTTAGTACCTTGTATTTTTCAGAGTATAAAGTTTATACTTTTGTTATATTTATTCCTAAATATTTTAATCTTTTGATGCTATTATAAATGGAATGGCTTCTTGGTTTCATTTTCCATTTGCTCACTATGATTGTGTAGAAGCCCCTTCACGGGTCACAGCCTTGTCGTGGTGAAGGGGCTTGTGTAACTCAATGAAGTGGGAGCCGTGCTGTGCAGGGCCACCCAAGACAGACAGACAGACAGAAGAGTTCTGACAAAACCTGGTCCACTGGAGAAGGAAACGGCAACCCATTTTAATTCAGACGACCATTATATCTAGTACTGTGGGCAAGAATCCCTTAGAAGAAATGAAGTAGTGCCCATAGTCAACAAAAGAGTTTGAAATGCAGTACAATTTTTTAGATTGGGTGCAATCTCAAAAACAACAGAATGATCTCGGTTCATTTCCAAGGCAAACCATTCAACATCAAAGCAATCCAAGTCTATGCCCCAACCACTGATGCTGAAGAAGCTCAAGATGACCGGTTCTATGAAGACCGACAATACCTTCTAGAACTAACATCAAAAAAAGATGTCCTTTTCATCACAGGTGACTGGAATGCAAAAGTAAGAAGTCAGGCGATACCTGGAGTAACAGGCAAGTTTGGCTTTGGAGTATAAGATGAAGAAGGGCAAAAGCTAACTGGCTAACAGAGTTTTGTCAAGAGAACACCCTGGTCATAGCAAATACCCTTTTCCAACAACCCAAGAGATGACTCTACACATGGACATCACCAGATGGTCAATACTGAAATCAGACTGATTATGTTCTTTGCAGCCAAAGATGGAGAAGCTTTCTATACAGTCAGCAAAAACAAGACCTAATTTGATTTCCTAAAGGAAATCAACCCTGAACATTCATTGGAAGAACTGATGCTGAAGCTGAAAACTCCAATACTTTGGCTGACTTGGATGCGAAGAGTTGACTCACTGGAAAAGACCCTGATGCTGGGAAAGACTGAAGGCAAAAAAAAGAAGTGGGCAGCAGAGAATGAGATGGTTAGACAGCATCACTGACTCAACGGACATGAATTGGAGCAAACTCCAGGAGACAGTGGAGGACGGAGGAGCCTGGGGTGCTACAGGCCATGGGATCACAAACAGCTGGACTTAGAGACTGAACAACAAAACTGCTCTAAAAAGTATCTGTTAAAAAATAAATGTAAAACATTTAAAGGATAAATACTGCATGATTTCACTTCCACAAGATGTGTAAAATAGTCAAACTGAGAAACAGCAGAATGTGATTACCAGGGGCTGGGAGTAACGGGGAATGGGGTGCTGCTGCTCAACGGGTACACAGTTAAGGCTTTGCAAGATGAAAAATTTCTAGAACTGTTGTACAACAATATGCATAAAGTCAACACACTATTGTATTATACACTTAAAAATAGCTGAATTGGAGGGGGAGGAATTGGATAAAGGTGGTCAAAAGGTGTAAAGTTCCAGTTATAAGATAAATACTAGGGATATAATATACCCCATGATAAACATAATTAACACTGCTGTATGTTAAATATGAAAGTTGTTAAGAGAGTAAATCTTTCTCATCACAAGGAAAAAAGAAATTTTCTTTTTCTTTTATTTTGTGTCTATGTGAGATGATGGATATTTACTAAACTTATTGTGGGACTCACTTCATGATGTATATAAGTCAGATAATCAAGCTGTACATCTTAAACTTATACAGTGCCGTATGTTAATTATATCTCAATAAAACTGGAAGAGAGAAGGGTAAAACATTTTTTTAATGTTAAAATGGCAAATTGTATGTTACATATTTTTTAAACCACACACACACAAAGCATCTATATCAGGTAAAGGGAAAGCAAAAAAAAAAAAAACTTTAAAATGTGGTGGTGGGGATAGAAAAGGAGAGGGACAGATAGACACTACTATAAAATTCTGTCCTCCCATGTGGAATGAGTTACACCTCGAGGACAGAGTTCATGGCTCATTCATTTTTGTGTCTGAGTGGTCAAGAGAACCTTTAGTTAATAAAAGTATTGAATGAATGAATGAATATATGCAGAAGAGGCAGGGATGGAAAAAAAATAAAGGTGTACAAGGTCATAGATGACTGGAGATAGTGATTTTTTGGTGAGTGACTTCGGCCTGAGTGACATCTACCAGTGAATCACAACAGTTACTCTCCAGGCACAAAATGTAGGACATGATATTAAATATTCAAGAGAGACGTGACCTAGTTTTTTTGGGGGGCTAGGGGGTGTCGGGTTTTCAGTGAGCTGTGAGCATACACAGAACTATTCGGACAGGTCTGTGGACACAGAGGAGACCAAAGCAAAAGAGAGCGGTCTCTAACCCCCGTGGTCATGTTTCAGGTCAAGCAGTCCTCCCTTCCTAGCTCTGCTCTGGAAAATTCCATGTTTCACCTGCTTGCCTCCTTCCTCTTTGAATTCAGAATCAGACTGTAAGCCTGTGGGCAACCCAGGCTACCTGCCAGGGATAATATGCTTTGGCAACATGGCATTCATTCATTTATTCACTCACTCGCTCACTCATTCACTCACCAATGGCTAAGATAATTTCTACTATGGTAGCTGTCAGTTAGGGCCCTTAATGTTTTTCAGGGACTGGTCAATCTCTCATTTAAGTTTCCAAAGAAATAAAAGCCTTGGCATCACTACTTATTCTCTTTGAAGTTACCAACCACTACAGAAATTTAAAAACTAATTTTCCTATCCTAGTAGACAAGAGACAAGAAAACAACCTTACTTTTGGAATTCTGGCTTTATAAAGAAAATAGGGAATGTCCCCATTTGAATGAATCTCTGGCCGGAGAGAGTTAAATCTCCGGCGATGGATGATGTGCGTGTGTGAGGATGCTGTTTATTCTAGACTTTCTGCAATTTACAAATTGAAACAAATAATGGTGGAGACATTTGCAACTATGGAAAAAAGGGTGTTTACAAAGTGGGAGAAAATAGACTAAATAGGCTTAGATGACAGAACATTTCTAACACGGCATGGGATGGACTCCACAACAACAGAAGGTGCAAAGGATTATGAGTCATACTTGTTGTAGCAATTAGATCCTTTAGAAGATTTCCTAAGTCTGTCAGTTTCAGAAAACTGCATCTACATGCAAGGTCACGTTAGTAAACCCTGGGGACACCCGACAGGGAAATTTTCCTAGGCCTCTTGTTTCCTCTCTCCAGCCTTAGATAGAGCTTCTCAGATACAGGTCTTAGTTTAGTTGTTAAATCATTCAAGCTCAAGGTGCTTCTCACACTTTCCTTTGGAAACTAACTCTCCTTTCCTAAGTCATTCCTTAAATGGCTTTGCTCACAGCAAGTTTTCCTGTGAGAAGCCTGCAAGAAAGATCGCCTTTAAAAATTCACACACCAGTCATTTTCTTTGTCCACCCAAAGGGCTAAGGTCTGTCTCTTTCTGTTTGTCTCTCTCTCTTTTTAAAGCCATCAGTCTCCTCTGCCTATTGCACTGCTTCTATTTTTAGCACTGAATTTCATATTAAACTCCTCAAATGCTAGAGTAAAAATGAGGTCTAACTCCAAACCATAATCCCTAATTTGCTATCTTGGTTGTTACAGAAGTATTCATATGAAAAACATTAAATTGCTTATTAATGGTCAAAAAGGGTCTGCCTAACCAGAGACATTTTAATGACAGTAAGGACAAATTTCCCCCATGTAGAAGCTGACCCTGACTACATGGATTTTCATACAAATTTCGTATCTTTATAAAAACAATAATCAAACAGCAATTCATTAGAGATGAGGAAGGGAAACAGCTTAGTATCCATACTGGTTTTCACAAGAAAGACACTTATCTTTTATGGGGTGGGAGGGAATAACTATTCTCCAGTTCGGTTAGCAAGAGAAGGTATAAGTTCACAAGTACTTATTACAAAAATATAGTTAAATATTCTTTAGGATAAAGGGAAGGAACATAGTCATTTGCTCTTTTTTATACAAAGCCCAAGACAGCAGTGCATACCCAAACACTGGGAAATAGAACACTTGATGGAAAAAAAAAAGAATGATGATTTTATGCAATGAGATCCTGAAGTTCATTTCTTTATCAAATGAGCTTGTTTCGCTAAGTTTGGGTATGTCTTGGCAATCCTTACTTAAAGTCAACATGAACTGAAGCCAAGAAAAGATTATAGAAACCAGGCCCACGGAAGCAGAAATTTGGTCTAGAATATTTTCCAAGGAAAATATTGATTGGACATTTTTCTTCCTTGTACAAGAGGGAAAAGAATAGATTATTGAATATTATGTATCAGGTCCTATGCTATGTTATATGCAGTATCTCATTTAGTCCTCAAAATAACCTAGTGAGATAACTAATGTTAAGTAGCTCTATGAGGTTTTACAGCTAATTAAAAAAAAAAAAGTGGAATGGAATCCTGGGCTGTCTGCTGCTAGAGACTAGATCCTTCTACAGGCGATTTCTTTCTACCGTATTCTACTGTGCTCTCCTGCGCTAAGTTGCTTCAGTCCTGTCCGACTCTGCGACCCTATGGACTGTAGCCTCAGGGTCCTCTGTCCATGGGATTTTGCACTAGCCCTTTTGTATTTTTAAAACCTGACAATAACTTACCATATAGCCTTCTCTTCCTTTTTGATTCAGAGTTTTAAAAATGTTTTTAAAGATATAAAATATTACAGATACAGATGAAATCTCTGTGTATCTTATCCCAATCCCATGTCTCTTTCTAGCCCAGTATCACACTATTCTTACTCCTCTGCAATCTGTTTTGTTCCTCAACATGTTTTGTGTTTTTGGTCGAACCGTGTGGTATGTGCATGCGGGATATTATTTCCCCAACAGGGATCAAACCCATGCCCCCTGCATTGGAAGCAGAGTCTTAACCACTGGACCACCAGGGAAGTCCCTCCTCAACATGCTTTTTAAGACTTATCTATGTTGCTTCAGTTCATTCATTTTTACTCTATATAATGAACATACCATGATTTCTTTAAAAATCCATTCTTTTGCTCATCTGCAATGAACATTATTATGCGAGTCTTCTTTTACGTAAGTCAGAACTTCCCCTGGACTACATACTTAGGAATGGAACAGCAGGATCTTAGAAATGATAATGATAATAACTGATACTTAAACAGTGCTTATTTTGTGCCAAACATTATCCTAAGTGGTTTATATATATTAAGTCATTTAATTTTCATGATAACCTTATAAGGATTCTGTTATTATCTCTATTTACAATGAAAGGGAAGCAGTCTGGAAGTAGTCTGATTCTAGAATCTATGCAACTTTACTACATATCATGTAGTCTAATTATACCTTCTAAAATGATTATATCAATTCATACTTCCAGCATCAGTGTATGAGTTTCAACATCCTTGCCAACACTTGTGATCAGTTTTTAACTTGTGCTCCAAACATGACATACTAAATTTTTCCTATATGGATAACCGTTTTTCCTGGCATTGACCAATAAATAGTCCATCTTACAGCACTGATTTGTATGGTATCTCTATATTTCAAGTTGCCACACATATGGATTCTGTTCTACTGTTTGTTTCTGTAACGATACCATTCTGCCTTAATTATTACAGTTTATAAATATATTTTAATATCTGGCAGGACAGAAATTGAGAATCTAATGAAAATCATAATAGCTCTGTTGGTCTCCAAACTTGTTCTTTCAGAATTTCAACCCTTTGGTTTTCCACGTGAAGTTCAAGATAACCTTGAAAATTTTAATGGAAAGAAATCTGTGCTGGATAGTCTGATTGTTTCTTCAGATTCCCTTTCTACTTTTCACCTTGCTCCATTCCCATGAGGCTGTCCTCCAGAAAAACAGCATCAATTGGGTCCCTTCATCCTGGACTCAGCCACTGAGAGTCAATGACAGGAGAAGGAAGAGCAAGAGGGAAAACAGGTCAGGTATCTTCCCTCATTGGCTTTGTTGCCAGGGGTCACAATTACCACTGGCTGTTCCTATAGCTTTGTCTGGACCTTAGTAAATAAGTCCATTAATGCCTCTCTTCAGCAAACCGTTTGGTGTGTGCCACTGGTTCCTTGATCATTTGACTGACTTAAAATCTATTATAATTTTGGTTAAAATTTCATTTCTCAATTAATTTGAGGATAATGAACACCTTTAATATTCTGAGTCTTCTTATCCATGAACATGTACTCATTTATTTAGATCTTCTTCCTTCTCTTCAATTTTTTTTAAGATCTTTTTGATGTGGACCATTTTTAAAGTCTTTACGGAATTTCTTACAGTGGTGCTTCTGCTTTATGTTTTGGTTTTTATGACCTTGAGGCATGTGGGATCTTGGCTCCCTAACCAGGAATCGAACCTGCTCCCCTTGCATTGAAAGGTGAAGTCATAACCACTGGGTTACCAGGGACATTCTTCATCCCTTCAATTTACATTTACGGATTTTCCATAAACATTCTACATATCTTTCCTAAGAATTATTCCTAGCTTCTTTGTGCTTCTTTGAATTTGCAAAAAGGGTCATTTCTTTAGTTGGTTATCGTTGGCCTGTAGCAACACCATCAATTTCTGTATCCAGCATCCTTGCTGAACTCTTTTATTAGTTCTAATAGTTTGTTGATTCTCCTGGATTGTCTATGTAGTAAATCATATCATCTTCAAATAAGGTCAGTTATCTCTCTTTCCTTCCAAATCTTACATTTCTTAATGCCTGTGCTTACTTTATAGCATTGGCTAGTACTTCCAAATAATGCTAAATAGAAATGGTATTAATGGGCACCCTTGTCTCATTTCTCTTTGCTCTCTCCTCACTGAGTAAAACCACCATAAATTCTAAAGCTATGCCTCCCAGCTTCCATTTGTATAAGTAACTGTGTACAAATTAGAGGAGTCACATTAGCCAAAAGAGTCATGTGACTACCATGTGCCTCAGAGCATACGATGTAACATTCTAATAAAGAAATGACAAGCCTTGATAACCACAGTCTACAATGAAATAGCCTTACATGAATTGTGAGCCTTGGCTAGGGTATAACTTATTTACAAAATAAGGTTCAACCAATTCCTGCATAAGCCACCATCAGTTCAGATTCCAGAAACTGCGGAGATGATCACATCAAACATTGCATGATTTTTACCATGTTAGCTTTTGAAACTGGGGGGAAAACAGGCAGAAAAGAAACAAACAGAAATAAACAGCGTGCTCTCTCTCTTTTAATGAATGTAATAACAGAAGAGTAATGAGGTTGGAAAACAGATGTGGACAAAAGGAAAACGCATGCTACAGTGTGGCCCACACAATCTGGAAAGGAATGATAAAAAAAAAAAAAAAAACAACTTTACAAGCTGTTTTGAGTCTTGAATTAAAAGGAGTAATCAAGCAAGGCTGACTTATAAAGGGTCAGGGAGTAGCATCCTGCAGCCAGAGAATAAGCAGGACTCCTTCTCCTTCACTGTCTCCTGCCCAGCTGAGTCCAGGAAGGAGGATTTTTTCCCATGCAGCAGCCTCTCTGAACATATTTTTGATTCCGGGTTTAATAACTGCCATCTAACCTCCTTCCCCTATCCACCCGCTCCCCAGGGAGGGACTTCCCTAATGGGTTGACCCTTTTCAGTCTGGATTTAGTCTCTGGCTGTTTATATTCTGAACGGGGGCACCTCAGTCTCCTTATATGACTTCCAGGCAAAAAAATGTGTCCAATTAGATAAATGTGTGTGATGCTGGTTTGGGGGTGCTCTCATTCTCTGATTTCTTCCCACACCCTGTTCACCATGTTCACCTTCTAGAGTCAATTAGAATGTGTATACTCAAAGAATTCCAACTTGAGGGTATCTAAATCCTCAAGTAGAGGGTTTTTTTTGTTTTGTTTTTTTGAACTTTAACAGTATACATATAGTAAAGCAACATTAAGAGGCAAATGCAGCATATTGATAAAAGAAAGATAAAGCCTTATCCTGTTTCCAAGGAGATTAACCACATAGAGATAATTTTTCCCCCTGCTCCTGTGGGCATTGTTATTAATGGTGTCTTATGGAAGAATTGTCAGACGCTCATCAGTTTACCAAACTATGTTAGTCTGTACAAAGCATCTCTCAGAATGGTCCTATGAGAAAGCAATCTGCTACAGTTGTCTGACTGGGGCCTCTGAAAGCTTTCAAACTCAGCTACTGAAGTCCAGCCAGCATCTAATTTTACTCGTGAGTTCCAGGAGAGAGGAAAGCTGGTGGGAAGATTACAGAGTTCCTTGAAGCTCTGACCTACAACAGGAAGAGAGTTGTCAGCCTTCATGTCTCTTACTCTAAATCCCAAGGCAAACAACAGTGGCAGGGCGTTTTATAACACGTTCCCATTGTAAAATTGCATATTTCAGAAACATGATGTTGGCTCCCTCATTTTCCATAGACCTCGTGTCAGTATAAACGGATGACCTTAAAATGAATTTTTCACTTAAGCTTTTCAATTCAAATGTGCCTAATGTACTTGGGCTTCTCTGGATTTTCTTAGAAAATGGTGGGCATCTACTGTTGTCAGTTGTCTAGTGCCTCTACACATTCAAGCCTTAAGGTCCTGGGAACTACTGGTAACGTTAGTGTGAAATGTTACAGTGATCTCAGTTTCAGGGGCCTTTTATTATGAGCTTTTTGTAAACAGAGCGGAAAAACAGGGCTTTGAAGTTATGTTGGCTTCAGCACTTAGTAACTTGGCTGAGTTACTTAATGTCGCCAATATCTATCTGTAAAATGGGTGTAATAACACCTTCCTTAAAGGCTGGGTGGACTCATGACATTCAAGGTTAAGCAACCTGCTCAGTGCTTAAGTCATGCAGTTCAATAAATGTTACCTATTGCCAATCTGAAGTGATAGACGGCAAATTCACAGTTATCTACAGTAAAGATGCCACTGAGTGATACCTCCTAAGGAAAAAGATGACCTCAGGTGGCCCTAAGGGCACGTGGAGGATCAGCCAATGCGGGAGCAGAAGTGATAGCAAGTGTCTGGTGTCAGGGAGATCTCCAATATGATTGTCCCAGGCCAGTAATGGACAGCTGCCCACCCCAGGGCTGGTGCCCTGGGAAAGAACATGAGCTTCTTCTTGCTGTTAGGCTGATGAAAGGGAAATAAACAAGAGAACCAGCTCCCATGGGGAGAAACATAAATGGCTTCATTAAAATTCTTATGCTGACCCACTTGCCTTCTTGAGTAGCAGTTCACACAGTAGCCAGGAACCTAAGAACGGACCACAAGTTAGGCACCCTCGGCTTCTCTGGAGTTGAACAGATGAACCGATGTCCTCAGTCCCCATGGACAGGAACTGACGACTGCTGTGCCCTTAAAGTCAGCCGGACTCCCGTCAGAACAAAGCACAAAGCATATTGGAACACCAACCATGACTCTGGGTTCTTATCGGGCTGAATTCTAGTGTTCTCAAATTCCACGCGCCCGCAAGAACAGAGATCAACACAGATTAGTCCTTAAATTCTGCTTACTGCCCTCAGCCTTTTCCAAAGTAAATTAAAAGTAAAGATCGTACTACTATTAACTGTGTGCTAAGTCGCTTCAGTCATGTCTGATTCTGTGCGACCCCAAGAACTGTAGCCTGCCAGGCTCCTCTGTCCATGGGATTCTTTAGGCAAGAATATTGGAGTGGGTAGACATTCCCTTCTCTGGGGGGTCTTCCTGACCCAGGCATCGAACCTGTGTCCCTTATGTCTCCTGCATTGGCAGACAGGTTCTTTACTGTTAGTGGTAAAGAACTATTAACTAAGCAACTACAAAGTACCAGGTACTACTGCTAATCCATACCATTCATCTGCCTGCTAGAAAGAAACATTTTAGAAGTGGCTCAGCTACTAGAAAGCTTCTTCAGTATCCGACAGAGAATAACAAGGTTACTTCTGACATTCAAATAAGCTGTTTAGGAGAGAAGGGCACTGTATACTTAGACCCTTGGGTTTAAGAAGGAAACTCATCTTTTAATCAGAAATGAAATAAGAATCCCCAAGAGCTCAAGGCTCGCTGCAACATCTGTCAGTTTAGAATGGATTAATAAAATTAGGAGGGATGGCAAAATCTTATCTAGAGGGAATTACAAATCCAAATCCATATGCTGGAAGGGGATGGGATAGTCGGTTGTCAATATTTAGCTAGTGTCCTGTGATTCTTTCACAGAGTAACACGTGGCTTCCCAAACAAACTACAGAGTATGTTTACCAGTTCTTGTTATATTAGATGAATATACTAAAATTATTAGTAGTAAATCTCCTCTTTAGAAAATCATGGCAGAACAGATGAGCATCAAAAAAGGCTATGAGGAGGAGTGGTATGTGATCTAAACCTGGAAAGATGAATAGAACTTCTCTGAGAGTATGTAGAAAGGGACACTGATGACAGGAGGGCTTTTCAGAGAAATAGGACAGTGTGCACAAATACACGAAGGTGGAGGGGTTTCCCCGGCAGTCCAGTGGTTAAGACATCACACTTCTAACACAGGGGACAGGGGTTGATCCCTGGTGAGGGAACTAAGATTCCACGTTCTATGTGGCGAGACCAAAAGATTTTTAAACAATGAAGGTGGCAAGGTAGAAGGTGTGTTTAAGAGATGGTGAGTAAGTAAATTCAGCACAAACAGTCCATTTAACGAAGGAGTGGGTGGTCAGATAGAAGAGCTCAGTTTGAACCAAAGGGAGCTCAGTTTGAAAACGGGAAGGGAGACTTGGTGATGACTGTGAGGCAAGGTGCTGGCGCTTCCTTTGGATGACAGACTCTCCTTTGAGGTGGTTTGCTATTCACGTGTGTACAGAAGGAGAAACAGGCTAAGGGAAGGTCCCACGTTTATGGCAGAACAGTCATATTTTTGAATTATTTGATTGTTCCTCAATTTCATGTTCCCCACCACCACCACTACCACTGTGTTACCTTAGACAAGAAATTAATGAACTTGGATTTCTATTATCTGAAGGTGGCAACACAACATTGAAGTTTCTGAGGGGAAAACTATTTCAACATGATCAAACTATCTGCTATTTGGGGAAACAAAGAGACTCTCCTGGACCACTGAAGTCTCCCATTTGAAGGAAGGTAACCTGGAAAAAAGTTTTCTTGAAGGAATGACTTGAGGACATGGATTGAAGACCAAGGTTCTGGCCTTTATTAGCAATGTGATTGATTTCTTTTTAAATCTTTATTTTTTTTTAACCTTTTATTTTATATTAGCATATAGCCAATTAGCAATGTTCTGATCGTTTCCGGTGGACAGCAAACGGGTCCAGCCATGCATGTACATCAATCCATTCTCATCCGAGCTCCCTTCCCCATCCAAGCTGCCACGTAATATGGCAATGTGACTTCAGATGAGTTTCTTTCTCTAAGTCTTATTGGCAAAATGGGGATGACGACACCTGTCTCACAGGTTTATATTTAGAACACACACAAAGTGGGTAGAAATGCTCTATAACTACATGGCATAAAGAAAAAAATGTTCAAAAATCCAACATTCTTGATTTGGTAGAGAAAATACCTAAACATAATTTGAGTTCACCTCCAGAAACTGCTCAGAGACATACATACACTTGATAATAAGGTCCACCCCTTACTTGCTCAAACACTTTCTGCAGGGGTTGGGGTTAAGGCTGAGAAAATTACTTTGGGTTCCTGTGTGATGGGATACAAAGAGCAGTAAAACACTTAGGTCCCTTTTTAATGGTTATTTTTGTGTGGCTCTGTCTCTTGTTCACCTTTGTATCCTACTCATCTCTCTCTGGGCCCCTGACTCAATGGTTTTAAAGGTATTACATGAACAACAATCTTAAATGCATAGCATTCCACAGACAAAGACATTCCATTTAAAGAAATCTTCAAAACAAAAAACTACCTCGTGGCTTGAAACAGGAAGGCTTAATGACCCAATGTTGTCTGATCCAACTCAGGGTCACTTTGAAGGCACTTGGAAACACAGCACTCTCATGTTAAAAAAGAAGCCTCAATTACATCATGAGTCATCAGCCCGATTAGCCTATGACTACCAACAGAGGTTGACAAAGGGTGGGAAGCATTTTATTAACTGTAAAAAATGAAGATCAAAGTCAGAAAATAAATATGATATACTTGGGACTTGGGAGCTTCAGAAAATAATCTCTCAGTTTGAGCAGACTCAATTTTCAGGGGAAAATTGATTAGGTGGCATCTCCCAACCCTAAAGTTTAGGAACAAAGTTGCACAGGGTAGCCTGGCAAGAAAACTAGCAAGGGACCCAAATTCCTGAAAGCCAAACACCATCCACTCATTATTTTATTAGGTGTTATTCACTGAACACATAAACAAATTGCCAGGACTTTACTACGAATAGCTCAGGGAAAGGAAAGCTGTGGTAAGGCTTCATGTGAGCAGCTCAATCAGGAAAGCTTTAGCCCCAAAATGCTACACACAATGTGGCCAAGCAAAAAAACGTTTAGAAAAGTCTTCCCCAAATGAGCATTCTGATGGAAAAACTCCACGCAATACCCACAGTTGGCACTTAAGTCAGTCAACTAGCAAGAAGCACAAAAGTCAAATCAGAGTCTGATTCCAGGGCCCCTACTAACATCTCTGGGTGCAAAGATGTGGGCCCTGGGGTTTCAGAGAAGGATGGGAAGACTTCTGGGTGCTGATGGTATTCAAAAGTCTCTGACCATTGGAAGTCATCACCAGTTTCCCATGATGTTTTCCAGACATCATCTGACTAAGAAGAAATGTAGGCAAGTGGGATGTGGACGCTGAAGAGCGTGAGGCTTGGAGGTCTTCTGTAGGCTCTAAGGGGAAGAAACTTGGGTGTACTCATCCAAGCTCTCTTCCTACCTTGTCAGGTGACCCTGAGATGAATAGTTACCTCTTGAGATTCAGTTTTGCTCTTTGGAAAACAAGGAACGTGATGGAAGGGTATGTTTGACAACCATCAGAGAAGGGAAAGCTCTGATATTTTCATCCAACTCTGGGGCAGAAAGGAGGATGAGGAATTGGTTCCAGTCTCCAGTAGCTCCAAACAGAGCAAAATCTGAAACTTCAATAAGTCATTGTGCTCCTTCTGTGACGATGAAAGCCCTCAGAAAAGCTGCTTCAGTGCCTTCAGAATGAATTGAGATTAATGAAACTAAAAAAGAGTCCCAGATAGGAAGGTACCAGGAAAGAGTGGGATGTCACAATAGGGGTGTTTCAACATAGCCAAGGCAATCCCAGAGCTTAATTAATTAAAATTTTAAAAGGGAAAAGCTAAAATATTCTTATTGAAAGTTGGAATGAATTTATAGTTGATGTTTCGAGATAAATGATGATCAGTGTTGTTGTGGTATTGCTGTTGGTAAGGATGCAAGAACTTTCCAGCAATCAAACACTCTAATTATCTGCTATTTAAAGTGGGGTAGTTACATTTTTTAATCTTACTAAGTACTTGGACGGTCAAACATTTTAGAAAAACAGGAAAATTGATCTGACACTAGGGCAAAGGAGAGATAAAAGCACAAGGAAAAGACAACTGATGTATAAACTAAGAAACCAGTCTTACCTTTTAAATCAGTGAGCCTTAAGTTAAGCAAAGGGGCTTCCCAGGCGGTGTTAATGGTAAAAAGAATCTGCCTGCCAATGCAGGAGACGTTAAGAGAAGCAGGTTCGATCCCTGGGTTGGGAAGATCCCCTGGAGGAGGGCATGGCAACCCACTTCAGTATTCTTGCCTGGAGAATCCCATGGACAGAGGAGCCTGGCAAGCTACAGTCCATGGGGTCACAAAGAGTTGGACACGACTGAAGCGACTTAGCACGCATGCATGCAATACCTAAGGAAGGGGTCAGCTCTCTTGAATTTTTCTTATAGGGTTGTTTCTATGCTAAGGAATACAGTCATGACTGGGGTTTTAATAGGGTCCCAGTGGGCCTGATGTAGTAGAAAAGCTGAGGGATTGAGGTCTTATGGGTATTATCCTAAGGCTCTTTCTCCTCCTATTTTCCTTTTATATATAAATAAGACAAGGGCTCCAGGCAACTGTGAAGTTAGGGTAGCAAAACATGAGGCAAATCACTTGGTCTCTCTGAGCGTTGGTTTTTCCACAGGTAAACTGAGGAGACTGAACCATAACATATAATCACTCAGACATACCCAGAGTCCTTTTCAACTAAAATTACATAATGAAATTAGAAATGGACCACCAATACCCCCCAAATACACACGCTTCTA
Source organism: Cervus canadensis (assembly GCF_019320065.1). Taxonomy (NCBI): domain Eukaryota; kingdom Metazoa; phylum Chordata; class Mammalia; order Artiodactyla; family Cervidae; genus Cervus; species Cervus canadensis. Next base: position 48,364,417 of record NC_057386.1, on the reverse strand, counting down.
AACCTCTGCTCCTCAGCTGAAATCTGACGGCAGAACTTCATGAAGCACTAGCCCAGAGGTATTCAAAACCCATCAATCCTGGGTATGACAGTTTCCTGGTGATAGAGCTAAGGCCAGTGAATGCTATTATGAATGATAATAATAGCTAACATCATTTAGCTCTTATTAAGGGCCAGGCACCAGAAATGTCACAATAATTTATTCAGTCAATCCTGGTAACAACTCTGTGAGGAATTAACCCTGATATCTGTCTCCATTTTGCAGATGAAGAAACTGAGGCTGGGGCACAGAGCGGTTAGGTGAGTAGCAGAGAGCAAATGATACAGCGACAAATCACTGCATCCCCAAGATCCAAGAAGGGACCACAGGGCTCCCGCAAAACACTGCAGGATGCTAAGGACAGGACAGGGCTCCCAAGACGGGAGACGGCCCACTGAGGCGGCGCCAGTGGGTTTAGCTGACTGAGAATTGGGACATGTGGGTGCTGTGTTGGTTCTACCACTGCAGTTAAGCCAAGTCCATTTCCTTGTCTGTAGGACAAGGGCAGAGGAAGAGATAACCTTCAAGGCCCTTTTCAGCTCTGACATTCTCCATGAGGGACTGTGTCCCATAGGGACTCAGCAACTGTTTGATTCCCAGGCCCTTTTTTTCCCCCCAAAGTTCTTCATTTCTATTTTAAAAAATTGCATGTTCCCGTGGCCCTGGAATGCCTGCCTCCGGCCCCTCTGGAGCCCTGGGTTATGTGAAAGCGGCCGTGCCAAGCTGGCCCATGGGCGGGGCCGAGGCTTCCTGGCTGGCCTGTGACATGTTCCTGACGTACTGTGTGGTCAAGGAGCTGGAACTGGGGGGGCTGAACAAGGGCCAAGCCTTGCACTTCAGCTTCCTGACCTGGCAGCCATTCAGAGAGACCCTGCTAAGTGCTATTTCCTAAATACACTCTCTTTTCATAACAATCTTACCACATTGCTTTCCTTTACAAGCGCTCTTAAAAAAAGGGAACTGGACTCCTTCTGGTTAATCTACACAGACTACATTTGGAAACCATCAGAAACTGAACTCTAAACAAAACGTTATTAATGTGTTGTAATCTGCCCTCTATGTTGCAGATGAAAAGAAAATGTTTTATAGTTTCAGAGCATACGTTTTAATTGCCTTTTAAGAGTGCATATACTTTTAGTACTTAGTGTTATAAAACTGTAGTATCTGTTTCTTGATAACTGTTGAGTGATCTCAGCTATTTTTATTAGTTTTTTTTCCCCTTATCCTTTTCTCCCTTTTTCTCCTGAACTGCCACCCATGCAAAGTTCCCTTAGATCAAGCTTGATAGGGGGCTCACATATTTGAGATCTTCCATTATAAATAGCTTCTTAACAACCTCCACCTCACTATAAAACACTTGTTCCTGAAAATGAGTTCTATAAACAAAGACGGAGTGGATGGCTTTGTCTAATAGTCCAGTAGGGCTGGGAACTGGGCAGGCTAGCCTTTTCCCAGTTGCTCTTGCTTTTTTATGGGGGCCAGATGACCCACAGAGATCTGATGCCCTTGCTACTTTTCTCAACTGTACAGCCTTGTCCCAGGAGACTAACATATCCGTCATCAGCCCAGAGGTTTCAAGGGCAGAGTCATGGCCATACCAAGATCCAGTCTGTTTTTCAGCAAAGAATCCCAAATTCATTAGAATTAGGCCTGAAATTAACAGAGGGGTTGGCCTCTCCACCAGCTGACAAACCCCAGGAAGACTGGGTCATTTGACAAGAGTCTAAGGGACTGAGGTGCCCACTGTCCCACCCTCCAGCTGGATGAACAGCGCCCAGCTCGTGGACCAATGATATAAACCTGAATCACAGGCTCACAGGAAATAAAGTGACCTTTTTCAGCTCAGGGCTTCCTGGAGCAGGGCTGGGGGATGGGGACATTTGGCCATCCGGATTACTGGTCAGCAGAAAACTGCAGAATTTGCCAGGGGTCTTCCAAGTGGTCCAAGTATATTAAGTGTCTCCAGTGATGCGCTACAACGGCAGCCACAATTGATAAAAACCTTTCCAGGATCATCCAATGTAAGGTAATGTTCCCCAAAACCAGATTCAAAGAGACTCCTTGGCCCAGATGGTCCATAGAGATGACGTGGTCCATCAGTCATTTTCAGGTGGGGAACTGAAGCCAAGATGGGCAAGTTATTGACCCGAGGTCTTGTGGCCTATGTGAGCTCAGAAACCTGGCTTCTAGTTCTTTGCCTGGCTCTTCACCGCCCACCAGATGACCACCGCTGAGTAAACGAAGCATCCCTAGAAGGAATCCCCTTTAGTTATCTGAAAATGGAAGCCTGTGCCCTTTAATTTCAGTTTCTTTTCAGAGATAGTCATCTTTCTTATCTCAAACATTAACTCAAATGTTTCTTACTCTGTCTCCAGTGTTTCCCTAATGTCTTCATGACTCACTGGATATTATGGCTTGATACAGTACAGAGTGGTGCTCAGTTACAACCTTAGCTTCTAAAGCAATGTTTTTTTTTTCTTTTAATGAAAAACAAGCCTTTCTCTCAGTCCCTTTGCCATCAAAACTTGCACAACACATTGAGAATTCTTGCAATGGCTTACCATTACCAGGCTCTGTTTTCATAATATGTCAGTCAGAATCCACAATGTGAAGGAGCGGTTGTTTATAAATCCATCAAAACTGAAATTTTAAATTGGAGTTTTCTTTCCTACCCTCCCTTCAATAGTCTTTTACTTCGTATATGGGCTAAGGGAGAGAAAACAACTAGGCATACTTAAGTCTCGATGCACGCTAACAACCATGAGGCAAAGCTATCTACTGGGTCCAGGGTATGAACCTCCTAAAACATCCACCAAGCAAACCCAAGGAAAAGACCTTCCTTATGGAAGAGCCAGGCCATTCTAGTTCTACAATGGATGCTGTTATTCAGGACCTTATTTTTTGATCCTCTTCAAGCCTGCTTCATTCAATTTCTGGATTCTTAATCCTTGGGGCAGGTGACATTTTAATACTCTAAGAAATCAGCTCAAAAGAAAGCTTTGAAAAACTGGGTCATCACATTTTAGTATTCCAGGGGTCTATCAGCTAGATACGGCAGGCCCTTCTCTCTTTAGACAGATCACAGATTAAAGGGTAATAATTATAAAAAGAAAGGACAGAGAACAGCTACTTAAAAACATCCTTGAGAATAACTTCTTCTACCACCATTTTACAACTGCTTCTAAAGAGTTCTCTTCTGAGATGAAACAATGTGAAACCAAGAGTTCTCCTTGAGACAGGTTGAAAGCCCTTCCATTCAGTTGTTTTTGTATTAATCGGTGCTCCTAAAACAAACTGTTTCTTCAGCCAGGGCCATAATTCTATGTTGGGATACTGGCGTTTGTCTCTCTCCTTAAAATCTCAGCAATATAGTTTTTGGGTGTGTTTCATGACCTTTTGTGCTAGCAAATAAGCCTTTGGAGGATTAAAATTAACTTTTCTCATCCTAGTTTAAAGAGTACTCTGCTCTGGGAACATCAAAAAAAAAAAAAAAAGCCTGAGTCTTGTGCCAAATACCAGTCTAGCAATGCTGATATTGCTTTCAAGGTTCTTATTTTAAAAATAAATTTTTACAGGAGTAGCAGAGAAAGTAGCAAAAAGAATCTACAAAAGCTCTTCTTTTTAAGATCAAAGAAGAATCAAGTTTTGTTACAAGTTTTTGAGAGTATACGACTACTTTAAACTACTCCAAGTGGTGTAAAGCATTAAATGTGCTTCAAACTTCTTGACGGAGAGATCTAAGAGTAGTCACTCAACTTGACCTAGGTATCCTAATAAGGACCACATAGAATATTCAATGAAGTCTTGGTATCATATGTGTTAGGAGCTTTGAAGTCAGGCTATCAGATTGGTCATCTGCCACAGAGCGGGCTAGATAAATTCCCACAATGACACACTCCTGGAATGAACACTAAGGGATTCAGGTCAGTGCTCCTTCCTGCTATGAAAGCACAGGGCAGGCAAATTCTCACCGTACCGCCTTTGCCCTCTGATGTTATATCTTACCTGTCCTCCCCAGGCCCAGGGCTCTGTAGGAATTCATGACAAGCTGACGCTTGGATCCTCAATTGTTATAATCTTTATGAGTTGATTTCTTTGAAAGTTCATGGGAACTCGGCTGGAATCATTACAGGGAAGGCCCTTTAGATTTCCATTAAAAAAAAAAAAAGTGTCAGCTTCAACTCCAAAATCTATTCCTTTACCTCTGGACAAGGAGCACAGAGAGAAATTGTATTAAATCATCCAGAGGAAAATATAGGACTTTAAAATATTTTAAAGGACTTCAAAGGACTTCGGACTCAAATGGGGTGTCATCCATGACAGGTACAAAGAAGAAGGATCAGAAGTTCCCTTGGCTCAGGGCAAGGATTCAAGAAGTGCTCAGGAAGGCAGAAGGCGTTCCAAAAGAAGCTAATTCGAAAGACATTTCCAAGTCAACATCCAAACCAAAGAGATGTGGAAAAATTCACAAAAGCATCCTAACAAAACATCCTGACAAAGTACCCTAACTCCTTTTTGCAAACCCACAACGGGTAGGAGCAAAGTTCTAATGTGACAGCCTTTTAAAGCAGCAAGATGCAACCACAAGTGTGGTTGCTCTTCCAACATTATTTCCTTTGGGAAAATTACATGGGTGGGTAGGGAAGCAAACCCAAGAGGACAGCAGTTTACGAGGCCTGAGAGGTAGGCTGCACAGAACCTAGGAGTGGGGGCCTCCTAGTCCAGAGGAGAAATCTAACCTTATTGTACAAGGTGGCAAAGATCTCTGGCCGCTCTTCAGGCAGAGTATGCTGCTCTTTATTTGCAAAACTGCTCAATAAAATTTTACTGGCAAGGCAAAAGGAGAAACATCTGCTATACTCAAGAGCAGCTGTGGTCAGCAATAAGGCAGCTGGCACAGGGTCAATGCTGTTCTTGCTGGTAGGTGGTATTGTGGTCACCAGTAATTACTTTGGAGAATTTCATGGAGTCAAGGATAACTAAATGGACAAAGAACATTTTATTTTACTTTCTATCTTTAGCCCAGGAGCAAAAATCGTGACATGCTGTACAGAATTCAGAAGCCCAACATAGTCCCTATTTTTCATGGAAGGACTTTTGTTACCTCAAAGACTGGAAACCCTTAAACATAAGTATTTCAAACAATATGCTCTTGACAAGTGACCTCTCCACTCATTATTTCTGATTGAACAGTTCCTGTAGATTGCATTAGTCTTTAAGTGTTTCCTTTTGCAGATATAGAATACTTTATAAAGAAAAATGTGAAAATTATATTGAGCAAATCAATAAACAGTACACGTTTTTAAAAACCTCATCTTTATCAGATTTACATGATACCTTCAAAGTTAAATAAACCCTGCACAGAGTGGGAATTTGGAGTGTAAATAAAAATCTGTTCAAGGCATGCAGTTGATAATTTTTCTACAGACTGATGAATGTCAGAAAGTAGCAGTTAAATTAATATACACTGTACTTAAAAAATTAAACACTTGGGAAATAACCTCTCGAGCCACTGGAAAATGACAAAGTCTAAGATATTTCAATCAAGTTAATTTCAGTACCAGAGCAATGCATTTTTCCCACCAGAAACTATATGAAAAAAAACAAATTAACCAAAATAGGTCTCCGAATGATGGGATAACATCAACCTCAAAGAGAACGTCATGATTGCTTGTCAATTAAGTTATTCTACACACACACATTCAAAGACAAAATTAGCCACATTCATTTTAAATCATGTCAAGGCTGAATGGTTGATATTATATTAAAATGAAAGCATGACTTGCATTTTAAAAAAGAAAAGGAAATGCTCTTGCCAACCAAGAGAGCTGGTTGTAATTCAGGTATGCAAGCTCCAGTGAGGCCATGCAAGGTGAGCCAAGTCCAAAATGTTACTGGATACACAACCCCGGGGCTTCCCTGGTGGCTCAGATGGTAAAAAAAAAAAAAAAAAAATCCGCCTGCAATGCACCTGAGTTTGATTCCTGGATAGGAAGATTCCCCTGGAGAAGGGAATGGCTATCCACTCCAGTATTCTTATCTGGAGAATTCCATGGACAGAGAAGTCTGGTGGGCTATAGCTCATGGGGTCGCAAAGAGTCGGACATGACTGAGCTACTAACACACACACCCTAAGTGTACCCCTTACTGCCGGGGCTCCTAGAACATCCTTAGATGTTTTGGGAGTAGAGGGAGAAACTCAGGGACCAATTTCAACCAACTTTAGACCTATTTCTGACTCGACCATCTCTACTACACCACCTCTAATCAGATTAGGGTCATGGTAGGCCCAGGGTTCTCCCAGGATGGAAAAGAACCCCTGGTTGGCATGCAAGGCAGACCAAAGCTGGGTGTTAGAAGGCTGGGATTCTAAATGTCAGCCTTGTTAGCCATTGTGTGTAGATCACTCAAACCCTCAGAGCTTTAGACAAGTCAGAGGAGGAAGGCTTCCAGTTTTGATGTTACTTTGAGTCCACGAAGATCCTAGATCCTCTAGACTCTAAACAGGGGCTCCATGACTTTCACAGCCTTCACAACTAGGCAATAAGAAGTACCTAAAAATCTGTTGTTGTTGTTTTTTCTTTCAATGAGACTTTCCCTATCATTTTTAAAAAGTACTAAATTCAGGGGCTCCCTAAGGAATGGCTTTTATGGTAGCCCAACATCTCATAGTTGTAACATTAGTCTACAGTCTGAACCAACTGAATAATAGTCAGAGAACCTCTATAACTTTGATTTGGACATATAACATTTTGATCGGAAAATCAGAGAAAAACTGATTGATATCCAATAGTATCAGCTTTTAAAATGAGTGATTTTATTGATTTATCAATAATATTTGCTTAAATATTGTCTACAATTACAGCCCATTATACTGCGTTTAGGATGACAGTGAAACCACAAATACAACGGCATTTCAATAAAGTCTTAAAAAACACCGTGTTGTCCCTGTATATCCTGTTTTGCAAAATGTTGAGTCAAAGAAGTCTGTGAGCATCAGGCAATTTTAATACTAAATGAAAATAATCATCTGAATTTTACCCGTTTATTCTTTTATGACACATATTTTGCTAACTTCTAGTCACCCTGTTTTCAAACTGATGCCTTTCCTGATGTTACTTCTATAAACTGAATGGACTTTCCTTAGTTTTTTTTTTTTTAACCTGCTGAAAACTGATTTGTCTTCTAAAGGCACTACCTTCTAAAGAATTGGCAAAAATAAATCCTGATACATCCAATGATGAGATAGTATGCACCCCATTTTATGAGACTATAAATAAAGTTTTCAATCTGTCTGGAAGAAACTGGGATTAGGGGTTAGTTTGTAAAAACAGAGAGAGATGCAATAATCTTTGGAGAACTGTGATCAAAACTATTAATTCTCCTCAACATTAGCTCAGAAAAGTGGGATAAACCTCTAAAAGAGCAGGCTGACTGGCAGAAGCAAGGCTCTGAAGGTAAATTTTTCCTTTAGCACTCTGAATTCCAGGCTCTTCATCTCATGAGACTTTAAGTACAGGTTCTGCCATTGCTCTTTGCTATGACTTGTGTTCAGTAATGTCTTTCTTTTTCTTAATATACACATGAGTCAACTGTTTGTTTGTTTGTTTTACTTTTTGGCCACACAGTGAGACAGGTGAGATCTTAGTTCCCTGACCAGGGATAGAACCCAAGCCCCCTGCAGTGGAAGCTTCAAGTTTAACCACTGGATTGCCAGGCAAGTTCCCAGTTATGTCTTTCTAATTGGAGGAAGGGTCTAAGCATGTATGGGCAAGTCAGTGAGAAAATTTTCATCATGGCTAAAGCATCAAAAATACAAAGGGAGGAGGGCTTGGGTCTTGGATCTGGCAATATTATCCAAATATGGACTGATTCCAAAAAGAAGATACTAAAACACCACTTTAAACGTCTTTATGTGTTAACAGGTTTAGTGACTTAGGGCTATTCAGGACATATCTAGGAGTCTCTTTTGGGTCAAATTCTGATATTTATACTGTCTTCTTCATGTTCTTGGCTTCTTAATCTTGAATAACAAGAACTATTCTGGTTCTAGATATACTTGTCACTGGGAAAGCGTTCTCCTTTAATTAAAACACACACGCACATTCAATCTCACTGTATTATCATGAAGGCTCTTAGGTTTCTTACCAAATTAAGCATTTATTCAAGAAACCTTTTTTAAACCCTATGCGTTTACTATTAGGAGGAGGAAAAGTACAATGCTTAAGCTGTTTTTACCTTAAAACTATTGTTTTATTAGGCTTATTTACTTTCCCTTCTGTTATTAGCATAAAGAGACGGCTAAATTGTTGTTGCTGGTGTGTGTGTGTATTAAATCTTGACACACGACAAGCAGAGAACAGCAGAGCAAAGGGCGATGCAGGCGCAGAGTGGTCAAACAGGCTGATTCTGCCACTCACTTCTATACATAATCTGGAAATCCGTAGTAACAGCAACTTCCTCATTGACTTCTGGAATCATTTTCAAACAGTCAAACCTCCAAGGTCAAATCTACCAATTCAGTGCGTCTGTTGTACTGAGAGGCCCCCAAAGAAAGGACTGCAATTTTGTGTTGGCTTCTTCGGAAGGGTGAGAGACAGCCAGCCAGAGTTGCGGGGGAGGGAGCTGATGGGTTCTCATGGCAAGAATCCTCTCCTGCCCAAATACAGGAAAATTCCCAAGTAAGAGTGGCATATTGAAATCTAATCAAATGGCTAGCCTATTTTTGCCCTTGAATTCGTCAAAACTGTCTCAAGAACAACAACCCTTGGTACCTTTCAAGAATGCTTCTTCCAGGGGAAGGTTTTAGTTAAGACGCACTTCAGTTTGAGTTTAATTTAAAATTTAGTCCCAGGGCTTGTGACACAGGTAAATGAATGTGGTCGACTGAACGAGATAAGATCAGGCTTGAACTTCTTAGGGTATGTGTGCTAAAACAAGTAAGTTTTAAATGAGCATCAGCTGCATTCAGTCCTTTTTTAACATCATGATGTAGCAGAAAGAATATGGACTTTAGGGGTCAGAGAAACCTGGGTTCAAGGCCTGTCCCAATCACTTATCTTTTCTTAGACACAGTTTTCTTAAATATGCTATTCTACCTGGCAGGACAGTTGTGAGGGTAAGAAAATATGTATATACAGGGTCTATCAGAGAGTAGGCATTCAATAAATGATTGTTCTTGCTATTAATACTACTCCTCCTACTATTATTATTATTTGAGGTGACATGGTTACAGTTCCCAAACATCTGAAGAGCCACACCAAAATGTAGGTCACAAGGAGAATGTAACTGTCCTAATGGAAAATCCCAATCAAAATATTTTTATCATATACACGTTTAAAACTCAAGTATAAGACTTTTAGGCCTGTGAACTTTCAACACAACAGTTATGCCTTCACATACCTGAGTGTTCTTAAAAAAAAAAATATATTCACATTGAAAAGGTCAAGTTGTAAGGCCATTTGATTAAAATAGTAATAAAAGAGTAAACATTAACTCACAATTTCTCCTCTGGTCTTTACTATTCCGAGTAGTATCACCTCCCAAATAAGTTGCACCTTAAGACATTTTAAGATTATCTTGATTAAAATCTTTAAGTTCTTAATTTTAAGTAGGGAAAACCTAATCTCCAAAAGCCAAGTTTAATACTTCTACCATGATCTAGATCTTAACTGTAGCATGTTATCCTCTGCTACTCCTGAAACATGACTGCCCAAAGTAAACGAAGTTCCCTTTTTATATTAATTTTAGGGCCACTGATAAAAATGCAAATGATTAACATCAGAAAGGAAGAATTATTCATCACTAGGCCACCCAAATTTCCAGAAGCATCATAAGTTATACAAAGCTTATCTCTGGAATTTCAACAGTTTTCTCAAAGGTTTCAGAGCTATCTACTAGAGGCTTTGCAAACTGAATTAAATAACAAAATTAAAGCAAATGAATAACCACCCTCCAAATCTGTCAATATTTCAAATCTAGGCTTTCCTCCTGGGTATATAACTATCCTCAAGGATGATTCTGTTCAAGCTAGTATCTCCTCTCCAAATTCACTTTTAACCCAAGCTAAATAAGGATGTTGGCGCCAATCAACTCCCATTATCTAAAAGAGGGTAACCCATTTAATGCACTCTTGCTTTTGCATCTCAAAAATAAACTCACTAAATGAGCACCTGATCTTTTCCTAAGAAGAGTAAGCCTATTCTGTATGTAGAAAAAAATTGACTCAAAAATAGGCTATGTTGCTTCCACTGTTAAAAACATCTCCAAGTAAATTTAAAAATCTGAAGTATCCAAGCATTTGGATTTCTTATTTGCCCGTCTGGACTATCTGCAATATCCATTTCGATTTTTGCTATTTCTGACTGCGAAGCCATCACAGGAGTTGGCCTCAGGGCGGGGAGAGGAAATCTGGCTTCCACCTCTGGGACACACGTTTCAGCGCTTATGTCTGACTGACCCTGCCAATCACCCCTCCCAGAAGCCACAAGCCTGGCTTACAATAACAGAGTATATCAAAGAGGACAGGAAAGAAAACAAGACAGTGGCAGGGTCAGCAGAGGATAAGAACACGGTGAAGATGCCCTGTGGAGGCAGGGAAGGGGGAGCCACATATTTATGGTATTAAAATATGTTTCTTAGAAAAGGTAGCATCATAAATGCATAGGACTTTGACTGCCAAAGTCAGCCCAGTACAACCATAAAATCACTGTTAGACACAACTAGGAGAGCAGATTGTCTCCTTATGATGGGGTTGGTCAGAAAACACACTCCAGTTCACGTGAACTTGCAATTATAACCCATACGCTTAAACCAACTTAGAGTGATGATTATGGTAACTGTATATTGACTTCTGATATAAAGATCATCCACATAAAATGACTCTTATCACTAGAACCATCTAACTCCATAATAGTGATAATCTATTCTTGCCTCCATATAAAAACATGCCTGATCCATTCTGCACTGTGACCATAAACTCAGAGACTTAAAAGGCATAGAGAGTGGGACAGAAAAGAAGTTAAGAGGTGGTGGTGGGTGTTTATAGTCCATCTGCATCTCACCTTGACTCTGCTACTTATGGGCAGAGTGTGTGATCTTGGGAAAGTTACTAGTTTCTCTGAAACGCAGTTTCCTCAGAAAATTATTATGAGCACTCAACATCCAAAAGAAGGTAAACTTTCAATACGCATTAACTCAGGGAAGCCTGATATGCTACAGTCCATAGGGTCGCAAAGAGTAGGACCTGACTTAGCGACTGAACAGCAAATTATTAAAGACAGGTAAAAACAAAAGATAACTTTTAAAGGCCACACTCTTGGGCCTGACATTCCCAACCTACTCTTAGTTTCATTCAACGTTTTCAGCCTTCACTTCTGCTACGTCCCTTCACAGCCACGATCCAACTTTCCTGGATCTACTCCTTTATCTGTGTGGTTCCCTCTGAGTAAAATCACTGTTACAGTCACTTTAGAAGATTTGAGCCTACCATTCAAATAATACTCGCTTCAAACAGCCTTTTTTGTCTTCCCCATTCCTTTCCACTAAATTACTCATATCTTACAACCTTCTGACAACTGAGTATTTTATGCCATCTATTATAGCCTGCTGTATATAAACAGAGCAGCTAGCACAAGGCTTAGATACTTACACACAGTAGCACTTAACAAATGTTGGTTAGAGGAATAAAGGAGTAACAAGATTCTCTCTCTCTGCTAGATCTGAGGAAAGGAGCAACTTGCCTTCACCCTCCCACTTTCCTCCAGAACCCCACGAAAATGCCGCTGCCTCCTTAACTCTGGCAGGATGGGAGACGGACAATGCCAGGAGCCTGAGCTGTGAGTGCTGGCACTTTGCTCTTTGCCTTCAAGGAGTTAAACTGAATCCCCGGGAGATAAAAATCTCTGGTTTTTATTGTTTAGTGAGAATGCCTGACAAACGAAGATCCAGCTGCAATTGTAACATTCCAGGCTCATAAGGCGCCAAGTTTTACTAACTATAATTTAACTGGTCCGACTGCTGCAGTCCAAATTCTTGTTTGGATAATCAGTCTTTGTTTGAATATGTTCAAAAACAGCCCAGGCTAGCATTAGCCTCTGGGTATGTCATGTGAGCTGATTACCCTGTGGCTCCCAGTAGCAGAAACTCATACACAAGAGGAGGATTATTTTCCTAGTATTACTGTTACGCTAACATATAATCAGCCCTTTTCTCCCAGTCTCCACATCTCTTTCACGGCCTCCCCCAACCTTCCTCCTCCAACCTTCCCCACCGACCCCCACTCCTGTCTTTCTTTTTTCTTCTCTCTTTTCTCTCTCTCTCTCTTTTTTTTTTTTTTAATAATTCAAAAGTCTTCTTTCCAAGTTCAACCAAAGTTGAAAGGTGAAAAGGTCAAGAAAGTTTCATGGCTGTGGCTGTTTAGAGAAGGGTAGGACTAGCTGGGGTCTCTCTTGCTCAGCCTCTACTCAAGGCTCAAGAAGCTCATATTTCACTGTACTTCTGCAGCGCCCAGTCGCCTTGACACAATCTGTTTGGAATGAAATTAAGCCCCTGTTAATCATTTTTAACATAATATATTAATAATAATTTCACCTACCAAACAGTCATTTCATACTTAAGCAACTCAAGTGGCTCATTTGTTTGTTTAAAAAAAAAAACCCAAATTCTCCGAGTTGTCCATTTTAACTGAAGGACACTTATTTGGGACCTGCCCACCCTGCCTGTCTGCACGTCATTTGGCTCTAACGAGCCAAGAAGGATTCTGGAAACTCTGTACCTATCCTGTCACTTGGGCCTTGGTCTGGCCATTCTCAAAGAGCCCAAATGCGCTGACGCATTTACAGTGCTTAGGACAGAGGCTGGCTGACAGAAAATGCCAGACGGTATTTGCTATGAGAATCTGGGGGAAGAAATCCTGATTCAAGGGTATAGTTCTAGCAATCAGTGGGAAAACTGCTGGCAGGGAAAGACCATGGCTCAGAAAAGGCTGGAATGATTGGTGCGCGGCTGGTGAAATGCTACAAACCGGGAAACTGGTGTCAGCGCTCTCGGCTGGTCTGGAATTGGAGGTGTAAATCTGGTCCTCGCAGCTCCTACAGTGCTAGAGGGAAGGCCACCAAAGGAGGAGGAAACTCCCATCCCTGGGAGGGAGATCTGTTTATTTTACAATTAGCAACAGCAAAGGAACGCTTTCTGAAATTTTCCCTGGAAGGCTCAGAATTTAATCCTATACAGTTTGGTATTGGATCTGCAAAGTCTTAGTTGAGATGACAGGCAGAAATTAGAGTACTTCAGACCTGCTCCAGTGAGAGAGACACACAGAAGGAAACAAGAAAAACTCCTTCTGGGGCCAAAATTCCAAACTATGTGGTCATCTAGGATTCGAGAGATGAGAAGAAAAAAGAGGAAGCTGGGCACTAGGATGCAACAGAAAATGGACAGGAAGTGAAGTCTAATGGTTGAAGGTTTATTATGTATCTGTTGTTGTTGAGTCACTAAATCATATTCAATTTTTTTGTGACCCACCCCCCCCCCCCCATGGACTGTAGCCTGCCAAGCGCCTCTGTCCATGGGATTCCCCAGGCAAGAATACTGGAGTGGGTTGCTATTTCCTTCTCCAGGGGATCCTCCTGACCCAGGGATCAAACCCGCGTCTCCTGCATTGGCAGGTGGACTCTTTTACCACTGAGCCATCTGGGAAGCCTGTCACGTATCTACTTCTCTGTATTCTTGCTCCAAGCATTCCAGGGCAAAGAAGAGCAAGTCTATTGTGAATTCCCACAACTTCTAACAGTTGCATGTTAGACTGTACTCATCTTTAACATCCATGAATTACATCTTTTACTCACTTAAATCATGCTGAAATTTAAGACCATGTTTTTCCTCCCTGCTGTGGGTATTGCGTGAAAAAAAAAAAACACACCCCACTGTTATTAATAATGCTCAGTTCACATTAATGAGAATTTTAGAATGTCACAGGCCAAAGAGCGCTTAAAGAAAAATTGAAGGAGAAGTGTCTCGGGGCCAGAAGTGAGGCCAGAGAAGGATTTTCCATGTATACTCCATGAACAAAATATCTCCACTTGGATCTGTTTTCTGTATTGGGGTCCTGAAAAGATTTCACTAGAAAATAAAAGGCTCTGCTGTTAAAAAACTTCACTAGAAAAAAAAAAAAGGCTCTGCTGTTGAGGAGAAGGGTATAAGAAGAAGGTTTGAAAACCAAAGAACTGGTCTAATCTTTCATCTTAAAGAAACAGGGGACAGTAAGGTTGTGTCCAAGATGCCCAGTGAATGGAGAATAGGGTTAAGACAAGCATCCTTCTGCAGCCCCCAGCTCAGTATGTATTCTCCATCTCCAATCAGGGTCTGTCTCTCCACCTTTTAGGGAAGCCCTCCCTCCATTCACTATGTTTGGATCACAAGACTGCAACCTCAAAAGAAATACTTTTCAGCAATATTTAACTGGCACTGTAAGTCGAATCAACAATCATTTTTAGATCTGGACAATGAAGTAAGACAAATCTGGGGGATGGCCATCTTTAGTTGTAAAATCACTTCTGCTAAAGCCATTAGCTACATAGTGTTCTGGGCAGCTCAGGTTTTACAACAAAACCCGTAAAAGATGGGGGTCAAAGCTTCTCCCTTGGGACTTAAAGGTGTGAAGCTTCCGAAATGCTTCTTGGGCTTTCAGAACCTTCCCAATCAGCTCTAATCTCCACCACCTCCTTCTGATTATCCCTGGAAGGGTGTTGCTAGATAATATGGAGGCAAAAAAAATAAAATTAAATTAAATTAAAAAGGAAGTATTTTTAGCCTCTTTTTAAGTGGTGACTAAGTTTATCACACTCCTACTCAAATTAGTCATACAGGTTAGTCCCAAGGGAGAGCAGTCTGGCTACAGATCATTGCAAAGGAATGACTTCTTGGAGGCCTAAAACAAACACTTAGGCCCATGGTTCTATCTGGAAATATAGTCAAATAGAAGCAAATTCCATGAAATTCCCAACTGATGCAAGCAACATTATTTTGTATCTTACAATACTAGCTTGGGTTAGCTGCTGTGGTCTGCTAAACAGATAGATGACTCTAAAATGATGATAAAGGAAAAAGTTATTTTAATAATGATAACAATAATTTTTTTCCAACATGCTTATTCACAAGGGCTGAAGATGCCAACAAAGCAGCAGTGGAGAAGAGAGACAACAACTGAGAATAAAATAGGACTTAAAAGAATTTCCCACCATTTTGGTTCTTCTTTTCCTTTTAAGAAAAAGAAAATTGGGTCATGAATCCTCATGATGAAACTCAGGGACTTAAGGTTTTAAAGTTTTTCGCCATGAACAAGACTTTCAGGGCAGAACTAGCACATGGGCCATGGAACTGGTTATCTTCAAGGGTCTGTCCAAGTGCCACAAATGCAACAAAGATTCCCACAAGAGTCTTTGTTTCTCTGTTCGAATCTGAAAACAACCCCTCCTTACCATGCCAGATAGTGTTTTTGAAGGGAATTAGCCCCCTACTCTTTTTTTTTTTTTTTTGCCAAAATGCATTAGTCATGAAACATTACCACCAGTAGCTCCAGTTACATAAAACCTACATGCTTATCCAAAATTAATTGTTTCCAAGCTATCTGGGAAACTAAGCATGCTGTGCATGAATAACTCAGAGTCACTAACTTTCTGGAATATTTTAAAACCCTAACCTTCTTACTTCTTTTGAAAATAAGATGCCTTAACACTCAGTATGGTTGTGTATTATAGATTTGGAACTCAAAAAGTTTCTAACATGGGTTAGGAATGGCTTTGCCACTTTATGACCTTGCTGTGAATGCCTGAACTTTACACAAAACCTGTTTATTATCTGTAAAATGGGAACAAAAGCAATTTTTAAAAAACCCTCTGCCAATGTTTGTGATATTGCAGAATTTCTAGGGTTATCCAGTGGTAGGTAGGCCAGGGAGAACTGCACTGCTTGAAAATTTTAGGGGGAGAAGTGAAGTAATTTAACTGACAAATAATTCACATGTTAAGACAAACATACATGTTGTGGATGAGAATATAATATCAACACTAATTTTGGGATAAAGCCATAGCTTCAAGAAAAATTTTAAGACAGTAACAGTCAAGGTTGTGGCTCCAGAACTGAGGATGTAACAAGGGGGGCACATAAGCACCTTTCTCCTGCTTTTCAAGGTACTTCAGTGGAGAAGTGTTAGAAGCACAAGAAGGGGGTTCACTAACTGAGACTGGGGCTGTCGAGGAAAAACACTGTTGAATTTAGACACAAAAGACTGATCTGTGATTTAAAAGATGACAACTTTCATTCTTTACGATAACATCCAATGATTTTGGAAAATACTGTAATTATTGGACCTGTTACTTTTGTGTGTTGAAATCCTTTAAAAGTACACTATTAATTATGGTTTCTTATCAAAGGCAGCTTCTTTGGTTAAAGAGTTCAACTTGTTTACAGCCTCTTTCATAATTTCTCAACACTACCGGGGCTTAAGAGCATCTCAAAGAAAAATAATAAAAGGCTCCTGAAACCATTCAAGGCTTCACTGAAGGGCCAGGTGACTGGTCCCACAAACAGGAGTCGCGCTTGGCAAAATGAGGAAGTTGCTGCTGCTGGATTCTACTGGCCTAGGGGGATGATGCAAGAATTTGCAAAAATGAGTGTAAAAGAAAAGGTATTCTTAGTAGAAGGAGATGTGAAAAACTTTAGGGCTGAAAATCTGAAGGGAGAGCCTCCAGGCGGGAAAGGAGTCTGTGTCTACACCTGTGGCTCTCGAATTCCCTGGGGTTCACTCTCAAGAAAGAGGAAAAGTAATGCTAACGCCACTGCATGAGCTGTTCTTCTCTTTATAAAGGCTCAAGGATTTATCTGCAAATCTCTCTTTCTATGTTGACCTCAGTGCAAATTTTATATAAAGTTGAGAGAGAGAAAAAAAATCATTATAGAAAAAATAAACATGGTGTTCTGTGATGACCCAGAAAGGCAGGATTGGGGGGTGGGGTGGGAGGAGGTCCAAAAGGGAGGTGATGGGCTTCCCAGGTGGCTCGGGGTAAAGAATCCTGCCAATGCAGGAGACATAGGAGACCTCGGTCTGATGCCTGGGTCAGAAAGATCTCCTGAAGAAGGAAATGGCAACCCGCTCCAGTATTCTTGCCTGGGGAATCCCTTGGACGAGGAGCATGGTGGGCTACAGTCCGTGAGTCACAAAGAATCAGACATGACCGAGCATGCAAGGGCCTGCATGTGTACACACAGGCAGATTCACTTCACTGTACGGCAGAACTTAATACCGCACTGTGATGCAATCACACTCCCCCCAAGAGAAACAGCATCGAAAGCTATGTTTCCCAAGGTCTCAGGTTCTGAAAATCTCTCCCAGAGCTGCAGAAGCCTTCCTGACCGCGCAGGTGCTCTGCTGGACCGTATGACCCACCGGACCTATGCCTGGTTTCTTCTCTCTCGGCTTCCGGCCCTTCTCTCAGTCAGGTGACCAGCACACGAGGTCTCCGTCACACTCAGGACTGGTGCTACTGACCACCTGCTCATCTCACCTTGAACCCTCAAGGGCAAACATGAGTGCTCCCCTTTTCTGTTTCAAATCTCCCCATCCCAAGGGTGCCTCTGCCATCATGATCATCTCTGGTCTGCAGGATATGTTTAGCTTTCCACAGCGGCAGTGACTACCACCCAACCTGCAGAGGCCAAGTCAGTTATCTTCATCTAGGGTCCAGGAATGGGCCTCTGAGCATCCTGAAGTCCCTGAAAACATATACAACATTGTGTGTCTCAAAGTATCCACACACTTCTTCTGGAGTGGACTCACAAATTTCATTAGCTTCTCAGCTCTATCTCTGATCCCAAAATATTAGGAACCACTGACTTAGCTTTTCCAGATTTAGGTGGTGGAACCTGAACCCCTCTGGAACAGTCTGTGAGGAGTCATTGAGGTCATTCCACTACAATCTCAGATATGCAGATAGCGCCAGCCTAATGACAGAAAAAGCCTCTTGATGAAAGTGAAAGAAGAGAGTGAAAAAGTTGGCTTAAAGCTTAACATTCAGAAAACTAAGATCATGGCATCTGGTCTCATCACTTCATGGGAAATAGATGGGGAGACAGTGGAAACAGTGTCAGACTTTATTTTTTCAGGCTCCAAAATCACTGCAGATGGTGACAGCAGCCATGAAATTAAAAGACGCTTACTCCTTGGAAGGAAAGTTATGACCAACCTAGAT
The DNA here is from genome assembly GCF_019320065.1 of Cervus canadensis. NCBI lineage: Eukaryota > Metazoa > Chordata > Mammalia > Artiodactyla > Cervidae > Cervus > Cervus canadensis. The sequence goes on along the minus strand of NC_057386.1, from coordinate 48,346,130 downwards.
AGCATATTAAAAAGCAAAGACATTACTTTGACAACAAAGGTCCATCTGGTCAAGGCTATGGTTTTTCCAGTGGTCATGTATGGATGTGAGAGTTGGACTGTGAAGAAAGCTGAGCACCAAAAAATTGATGCTTTTGAACTATGGTGTTGGAGAAGACTCTTGAGAGTCCCTTGAACTGCAAGGAGATCCAACCAGTCCATCCTAAAGGAGATCAGTCCTGGGTGTTCATTGGAAGGACTGATGCTGAAGCTGAAACTCCAATACTTTGGCCACCTCATGTGAAGAGTTGACTCGTTGGAAAAGAACCTGATGCTGGGAGGGATTGGGGGCAGGAGGAGAAGGGGACAACAGAGGATGAGATGGCTGGACGGCATCACCAACTCAATGGGCATGGGTCTGAGTAAACTCCGGGAGTTTGTGATGGACAGGGAGGCCTGGCGTGCTGCTATTCATGGGGTCGCAGAGAGTCGGACACGACTGAGCGACTGAACTGAACTGAACTGAATGACAGAAAGTGAAGAGGCACTAAAGAGCCTCTTGATGAAGGTGAAAGAGGAGAGTGAAAAAGCTGGCTTAAAATTCAATATTCAAAAAATGAAGATCATGACATCTGGTCCCTTCATGACAAATATATGGGGAAAAAATGGAAACAGTGACAGACTTTATTTCTTGGGCTCCAAAATCACTGTGGTTGGTAACTGCAGCCATGATATTAAAAGACGCTTGCTCCTTGGAAGAAAAGCTATGATAAACCTAGATGGCATATTAAAAAGCAGAGACATCATTTTGCTGACAAAGGTTGATAGAGCCAAAGCTATGGTTTTTCCAGTAGTCATGTATGGATGTGAGAGTTGGACCATAGAGAAGGCTGAGAGCTGAAGAATTGATGCTTTCAAACTGTGACACTGGAGAAGACCCTTGAAAATCCTTTGAACTGCAAGGAGATCAAACCAGTCAATCCTAAAGGAAATCAACCCTGAATATTCATTGGAAGAACTGATGCTGAAGCTGAAGCTCCAGTACTTTAGCCACCTAATGCAAAGAACTGACTCATTAGAAAAGACCCTGATTCTGGAAAAGATTGAGGGCAGTAGGAGAACGGAATGATAGAAGATGAGATGGTTGGGTGGCGGCATTGACTCAATGGCCATGAGTTTCAGCAAACTCTGGGAGATGGTGAAGGATAGGGAAGCCTGGCATGCTACAGTCCATGGGGTCGCAACGAGTCTAACACGACTTGGCAACTGAACAACAACCACCACTACCCCTAAACAAAGACAGTCTCTATCCATCCTGGCTAACAGTGTAACATTAGCTTCACAAAGAGTAACTCCAACCTATATGAAAGGGGCACTAACACCCACATACAACATCTCATAAATGCCCAACCTGGAACCCCTCTCCCAGTCTTCATCATTCTTTCCCCAAAGGAAAGCATATTCTATTTCATGCATAATCTAGTTACCTGGATTTCTGGTCCTCAGAATTAGAAGCAATATATTTAAAAGGAAAGAGATAATGTAAGTAGGTGCACTGATAGCAATAAGAAAAAACTTGGTCTCTCTGAGCCTCAGTTCCCTCATCTATAAAATGGATACAGCGAGAGCTTGCTCAGAGGGTTACTGTGAAGATTAAATGAAGTTTCCAGTGTAATGTTATGTGCACCTAGCATATATTACATAGTCAGTAAGAGGTTTCTTACTGATTGGTTGTCAGTCAGTAAGGTTGTCAGTCTTGATAGCAGAAAAATAAATAAAAGTCACAGTTAATACATGAGTATTGGAGCTCTTCTGCATCTGAGCAAAGAATATGACACTTAAAAATAACCTCAACCTTTAAGATGTAAGACCTAGTGCAACATTATATGCTTATAACAATGAGTCATTCAACAACTCTAAACACAGTATTTCTAAATTGCATATACACATATGCAAACGTAGAAAAAGTATAAAATCATGCATAGATAGGATGATACATACCAAATTGAGGCCAGTGATTACCTCTGGTAGCAGTAATTAGTTAGGAGGCTCTAGTTTCTTTCATGAAAAAGGTGAGAACAAATACTACACATTGTTATTAGTTTTAAAATTTGCTCAGTGGGTCCATGTGGATACTATTATGTTCTGTACTTTTCTATATGTTTGGAATATTTCATAATTAAAATTTAAAATACATAAAGAGAAAAAAAGTTATTCAACAACTAAGAACTGCATGCCTAGGTTGTATACTAGCTCAAAGGGTCCGTAGGAAGCAAGCAAGCATGAACCCACTTGAGAAAATCTCCATCCAAAGCGTTAAAACATTTAAAATAATTATCTGAACACTTTCTTCTCCAAATATGCACAAAAAGACAAAGTGTCAATGTAATTTAAATGCTTCAAATATGGCCCCCCCTTTTTTTCTGACATGCTGGAGTTACCCAAAATACAGGTATCGTAGGACAAATTTTTCTCAAATTCACCACTATAGAAAGGATCATGGACCTAACAGCAAGAACGTTAAAATGCACATGATTGACACTACTATGGTCAGCAGGCATTTTAGAAATCACACTGTATTTTTAATGTACAACAATAATTAAATTAGAATCAGGGGCTCCCCTGGTGGCTCAGTGGAAAAGAATCCTATTGCCAATGCAGGAGACACAGGTTCAATCCCTGGTCTGGGAAGATCCGACATGCTGTGGAGCAACTAAGCCTGTGCTCCACGAGAGAAGCCACCACAAGGAGAAGCCAGCATTGCAACCAGAGAGCAGCCCCCACTCTCTGCAACTAGAGAAAAGTCCATACGGCAACAAAGACCCAGCACAGCCAAAAATAAATACAATTATTTATTTTAAGAAGACTCAATTATGAAAAAAAGAATTAAATCAGAATCAGCATGTGATAAGAGAAAAATGTGAACCTTAATTTGCAAAAAGACAATCACATATTCTGTAGCTGAAAATATATGTGTAGTGTCCGTAATACCATATGTAAAGAAAATAGATCCATTGAAGAATCACTAACACTTAAGCTCACACCCTCTCTTCCTTGGTTGTACCCACTGGAAATAGGAATAATTATCCCCTTCACCACCACACTAGATCCTGCTAAAGTCTGAGGCGGAAAATGAAGCTGGGAGAATAACCTGATTACACATGCATCAAGCACAAGCACAAATAAATGCTTCTGGATTGTAGGGATAAGATGCTCGGGGCTTATTAGGGCTCCTTGATCCAGAGAGATTTAAGGGTCTGGTTTCAATTAGATGCTTTAAGCTAGTAAAACTACGTTCATACACACTTATAGAAGAACTTAAAACTAAGATAATTAAGATGCTGAGGAAAGGAATTTCACTCCTTTCCTTTCCCTCCTTTATTTGCAATCCAGTTGAAAGAAGAAAAAAAGAGCTGAATGATTTCATGAATTAAACAACGGTGACAAAATTAAATAAACGAATCCAGAGGGATCTTCACAAACTGAACACGGATACAGTGAATCTTTGGGGAGGAAGTGTACAAGTTCATGACCTTTGACAGTGGCCACTGGCTAAAACCAACACAAGTGTAAAAAGGTAAACTTCAGAAGCAAGTGGAATTAGATCAGTGCTGGGAATTCAGATGGTCGCTTCTTAAGTGAAAAACGATAACTATTATATTTAGCACATAATCTGTGTTCTTCCAAGACTGTTAGGCCTAAAAACAAAGGCAGGCTGGGTCAAGAAAGAAGAAAAGGAGAGATGAGTCTTATTTCTCTAAAGAAATGCCTGAGCAAAACTCACATGTTCACCAGGACAGACTTGCTACCAGTGACTGTTTTCATTCTAGATCACTGTTGACAAATTTCTTATGGTCAATTAAGAACAGAATTTATTTAGATTAACTTCTGACATGTCAAAAACATCTGTAGGTGGTAGCATGGCATGAATTTGGAGTTCAAATCGAACGTTTCACTCTGTGTGTTCATAAAACCAAGGGCAGAAGAGTAGAAGAAAGGGTTCTACCTGTTGTCAATTTGTGCCGCCAAGATGTGGCTGTCAAGCACTTGAAAGATGGTTAGTCTGAATCAGGATGTGCCGTTAAGTACAAAATACACAGCAGATTTCCAAGACTTAGCAGGGAAAAACGACTGTCAAATATTCCATTAATCATTCTTTTATCGATTAGGCCTTGAAATGGTATTTTAGATATACTAGGTTAAATAAAACATACTATTAAAATTCGTTTCAGCTGTTTGTTCAGGAAACTGAAGGACAGAGAGTTTAAGGAATTTCAGGTCACAGAGGTAAGAAGCTGAGGAAACAAGATTCAAGGCCAACTGACCAACTAACATTCAAGACCCCATACTCTCCAGTCTAACTCACTTTTCAGATGGTCTCTCCTTCCCCCTTTCTCTGTCACACCCTGTCCTGCAGGCAAACCAAACCACCTACTTTCCCTGTCTGCACATCATGTCTTCAGGGTACTGTTCTGCTCGCCAGGAATGACTTCCCTTTTTCTATTTCCATATAACAAAACTCGGCTCACATGACACTTCTTCCATGAAGCCTTTCCTGAACTTCAAGTGGAAACTGATTTCTTTTTCTTGTATTACTGTTTAGTCAATAGATGTATTTAGTCTATCTTTTGCTAAGAACTTGGCTTTGTGCATATTTAGATCACCTATGGTTCCTAGACCAGAGATCACATAATAGGTGCTCAAAAGTTCCTTTTATAAATGAATGAGTATTTGAAGTATTTAAAGATGTAGGATAAAAACTAAAACTGCTTTCTATCCTCAAAAAGGTGTACAGTCAAGTACAGGAGGAAAGACGGACTAACTGACTGATACAAAACAAATGCTTTTCTCTCCCCAGTTAGAGGAGGTCAAAGGGAGTTGAAGAATGGCAACTTCACTCTCACTCACCTCCTTCTATTCAAATCCTAGCACAAGGCAATACTTGGCAGACATCCTTCAGACACGATCAGGCTGTAACTGAGTTCTAGCTATGCTGCCTGGTTGACATCTGTAGCAACAACTTTACACACCACAAAGAACCCAGACTTAGGAAATCAGCTGTTCTGAAAATACCTGTGCTCTTTCATCATCACATGGCCACCTTGTCAACGGCTCTCAGAGATGCAAATAGAAATTACTCCATACTGTGTTCTAAGAATCAAGATATTCCATCTGGCAAGTGTATCCTAATTGCCGGTTTTAAATTTTTAAAACTTGACATCCTGGAAAGACACCATGTAGCCCTTTATAATGACTCATGGTTAAAGACATCTTTTAGCGAGATGTTGGCAGGTGGTATATAAAATAAGGAAATGCATGACAATGAAGAGAGACACTACCCAAGTTGACTGGATGAGGCAGGTTGCCAGCCATCCAGGACCTGATTAGAGGTGTCTCTACTAAGCAACATTTTAAAATATTTGTTAAAAAAACAGCTCTGAATCCTGTCACATGTGGAAAGCAAAAACAAACATTTGTAAGAAATGTATTCCACAATTACCATCCACAGTTATGACTAAGGAAAGGGAGATACTGCGTTGGTGATTTTCCAGTGTGGAGGATTAAACTACTGAATTTGGGGCCAAGCAAAGCAGGAAATGAGTGAAGTCCAAGGTGGAGTAATATCACTGGGGGAAACCTGAAGGGCTAGCTTTAGGTTACATGGCCGACAGGTTTCAGTCCCCATTTTTCAGAGAGGGCACAAGGATGAAAGCAGGGGAAGGTGCATGCACAAGGAGCAGCAAATGTCTTTGCTGAAGGCACCTCAGTGAAGCAAAAGGGAATTTCAAAGCAAACCCCAAAGCCAATGGGCAGAGTAATCAACCCGACCCGCGGACCAGTCAATGGCCCACCTTGACCAAGACCGCTGATCACATGATGTAACTTACAAAATCAGCCATAACACAGGAAAAATTAACTATACTGCCTCACTGGTAAGCTATACATGTAAGGCAGGAGTGCAGAATTTCGCAGAAAGATCTCTCAGGGTGGATCCACAACACATCTTTACCTCAGAGAAAATACAGTTGAGCAACTATGAAAACAGGAATGCCATGACTCTCTTCTTTTTTAGTAAACCTCTAAAATTTGAGGCCAGGAGCCATTTCCTTCTCCAGGGGATCTTCCTGACCCAAGGATCAAACCTGGGTCTCCTGCATTGGCAAGTGAGTTCCTTACCACTGAGCCATCAGGAAAACAGAATATTCTCTCCTACTTTAGAGAAAAATGAGGCCTTAAAGAAAAGAAAAACCATCCCAAAACCATAGTAGGTAGTCAGGCCTAATCTTGAATTTTATTACTGTTTTTTAAATGTTTATTTATTGGCCGTGATGGGTCTTAGTTGTGGCATGTGGGATCTTTTACTTGTAGGGTAGTTGGGGCATGTGGGATCTGGTTCCCTGACCTGGGATCAAACCTGGACCCCTTGCATTGAGACAGCAGAGTCTTAGCCACTGAACCACCAGAGAAGTCCCCCAATCTTGATTTAAGACTGTCAAAGAGAATATAGATTCTCAAAACTGAAATCTGGAGCTTGACAAGTTTAGGGATGCTCTTTCTCTCAAAGGTTTATACTGAATATTTTTATCATTTATTTACAGCTCCTCACCATTCTTTCATATCTTGGTTAACTGATTCCTTCTGCCATTCTATATCCTACACTTGTATCTATATCTGCTTGTACTATATTACGACCACTAATAAATTCCCTAAACTAGTCACTTTGAACGTGTGCAGGGATTATACATACATTTATTGAGTACTGGGCATGTGTATTCTTAACAGAAATGGTAATGTCAATCCCTGTTAACCAAACACTTGCAACTGTGTGCCAGGCACTGTGCTATAATTGTACATTTTCTTATTTAATCCCCAACAATATGAGTAGGTTACAATTCTCATTATAATTTTTATTTTACAAATGAGGAAGCAGAGGCAGAGGGAGGTAGACCCACTGTTGGTTAGTGTTGTGATTAGCTTTTCCCTGACTCTAGAATTTATACTCTTCACCATTACATTCTCCCATAGGCCATATTCTTGTGGTTTTCCCTTTATATTACGTAGCCTCCTGCAGTTTTCTTTATTCAGTGCCTTGCTGAAGACCCCAAACACAGGCACATGTAATAAAGCCATTTTTATGATCTTAGTTGGAGTAACAGTCCCAATAGTAGCATAGCTAACAGCAGCTTCAGGAAAGGTAGCTAGCTGTAAGAAAGCAAAACAGGCTTGGGCCTTCCCAAGAATCCATTTCTGAATGTGTCCCAGAGGTGCACTTCTTTTTTTTTTTCCTTCCAACCTTGATAATCAAATTTATCCCTTAATAGCTAAAGTCATGCCTCTGCTGGTGACAAGAAGTTAAGAATCTTAAATCTCTGAGGGACAGATGACAGCCTAGTACTATCAATCTGGTTTGGAAAGAGAAGGCTGTGAAATGGCCTTAAGTGTCTGATAGGAGATTCTTCGCAGGCAGCCTGAAAAATCTGCAGAGGGTGATAATGATAAAAACCAATTCTCAGCAGGTAGAGCCTGAAGTAAAAGCAGTCTCTCTCTGACATCAGAAGGAAGTATTCTTAGATCTTCTTTAAAAAGAGCCAGGCAAGCTATTGTTTCTACTCCCTCAGAAGGGAAATTGATGGAGAGAGACAACCAAAGCTGCTGATGTCTGCACTGACACTTCCAAACACTGAGATTCTACTACGAACCACACTTTTTAAATGAAACACAGACATTTTCCTCAGGGGTGGGAGGTGGGGTAGGGGTAGGATGTGTGCCTTCCTGATAAGACTGAGTTCTTGCATTTCACTAAAAAGTTTATTATTCCAGCCATCATATTTTTCTTCCATTTTTATCACCAGTTCCCTTTTGGGTGCCCTGTTGACCTCGGGCACAGATAATCAAGGACCATCTTTGGTGCCACAGCTAGGAGGTCAAAGTCATATCATTTTTCACCTCATTGTCTTAGTTAAGAGAATTCTAGGAGAGGTGGATTTCCATCCCCTTTCATCCTACGATTTGAGGTTTTAAGTCACTAGTTGGGAATTCAGTCACTTTGTTGCATCTAAAGATCAAGTAATGGAACTTTCACTTTTTTTAATTTTCAAAGATCAAGTAATGGAAGCCAAGTTGAAACTGTATTAATTCACTCTGTTTTACCCTGGAGACGTATTTCATAAAAATCCGAGTATTATGAAATAGTCAAAAATTGTCTTCATGTGTGGAAAGGTGTTTTCTTCTCTGGTGTGCCTGTCAGCTGTGAAATAAAACTCTAAAATGTGGGAAAGCTAGAAAACAGGGGCTCTGGGCATGGCATTCTCCAAAGAGATCCTTATGACTCCATCAAATGAGAACACTTTAGTTTTAACGACACACCAGGACTTTTCTCTGAAAGGTTCTGGGAATGGCAGACTTATTCCTGGTTAGACCCCCTCTCTCGGCCTAACCCCCATAACCCGTCTTGTTTTTCCTGCCCCCAACAGGATGGGAAGAAAACGTCCTTAGGAGACCTTTCCTTTTTTATATTACACAATCTCATCTCTGGAATTCAAGTCCTCTTACGGCTCAGCCCAAATAAGAAGTGCTTGTCACCAGGAAGGCGGCCATCTGAACATGCAGCAGCTGGACGAGAAAAGAGGGCATGTCAGCCCAGAGCAGCAGAGAGGGTTTCTCACGGCAGCTATTTGCAACCCTCCAAGGAGCTTCAGAGGCTGCCCATTAAAACCCTGTTAAAACACTTCTGATGTTGTCAGCAGCAGAGAGCTGAAATAGCACAGCGATCTCTGAGATGCTATCTGCCTCGAGCAATTCAATGGTACTGTCAATACTATGAGCAAGAAGGTACAAGATAAGCAACAACCTAATTTCTACATCAAAATTTCATAAACTCCCTCAGCGGGCAGCACACCATGTGGGCACATAGAGACCAAGCTAGTGGACCACCCTGGGGAGAAAAAAAAAGACCTTTGTGTCCAGATCTGGCCCCAAAGTCCTGAACCTACGCACAACTACTGAACTTACAACACTCCCTAGGAAATTTGCCCAGAAAGGAATTACTGGAATGAATGGTCCTTTCCCGGGCACCCCTGGGCACCAGTTAAGACATGGGATTTCTGGATGAGGTTCCTTTCTCAGAGGTCTTAGTATGTTCAAAAGACAACTTGCTGTATCAACATCCATCCATGTTTGTTCCTCATGAGAAGAGTCCAGTTGTATCGAAAAGGCTACAGAATCTGCTGCATTTCATACTTCACTGCCCTGCTTCTGATTTCCTACAACAGTATTAGTTACAGAGACCAGAATCCTAATTCCAGAGCACCCTTCCTTGTCAGCAAACATCAAGAAGAAGCTATCTGTTTTGGATCTGAGTTGATAACAGCAGGTTATAGAGATGAATCCCTCTGTTTTAGAAGCACACACCCTGGTATCATTCCCTTTGGTGGCTCTTTCTTTTGGCCAACATAGGGTGATAAACAGAGTGGCTGTCATCCATACCAGTGCACTTTTAAGGGTGAAACGGTGAGCACCACTGATAAATAAACTGATATGTGCAAGCAGGATCTGGGGAGACTGGGACCTATGGTTAGCCAGGTTGAGTCCTCACAGTAAATCGAGGCTTGAAAAGTTGTGTGATGGGATAGGAAGTGAATAAGTGGCTATTTCCTCACAGAACGAACAGCAGTCTGGAATGAGGATGCTCAGCCCACCAGCTGGATGTCTTTCTTGCCTAATAACAAACATCAGGCTGTTTGATCCACAGTTGTTCACGCAGACAACCGTGCCAACTCAGCCCTGACTTCTCGGTGAGGGCGGGGGCATCACCACGTGATTACAATGTAGTCACAGTTACCCACTGCACTTTCACACGCAGGGTCCTGAGACGGCCAGCAACATGTTTCCAGGAAATTTACCTGAAGCCAAGAGCATGCTAGTCTTAGGGTCCTCTTCTTTAGCCCCAAAGGACAGACCCTAGAGGACAGAAGGTAGAAGAGGACTCCAGACTGAGAAAGCCAGTGCAGCCAGCTCCACGAAGAACAAGAGATAAAGCACTCAATTCAACTTCTCATGACCCAACACTTAGCATTTCTTCTTTTAACCTTCTTAGTTCTCCTTATTCAAGTTGACTGGAGACCATGAAAGCCCAACCAGGCTAGAAGCAAAGCAATATTAAGTAAAGACCTACTTGGAAAAGGTCTGCTAATTTCAAGATTTCTGGCAGTCACTAGTCTACCTAAATCATCAGTGGCCAATTATAACTGTTCATTCAAAACACAAAGGCATCTCAGAGCCATAAATTCAGTAACCAGATTACTCTGAGGAAGTCTGACACTTTACTTGCATAGTTTATTTTGTGCCTGGCATTAGACAGTTTTTAAAAACCATTTTGAGGAAGGGAGAAAATAAGGCTTCCAGGAGTTTCAGCAGAGCAAGTATGAGTCACTACATGATCAAGAAAAAGATTTCTCAAGCAAATCGAGTGAGAGGAATCTGCCTGATGATACCAGATCTGTAAAACCTAACATGAGATAAGAGGGATTCTGGAGGGTGTCTAGGTCCTGGGAATATGCCCTTCATTTATCTGACCATTCCTTCAATTGCTCCAAATAACCATGGCGGGGGGGGGGGGGGGGGGGGGGGGGGGGGGGGGGGGGGAGTGTGCGGTGGCGTGTGTTTCTGCTCTCAGTTCCTGTTTATCTTTGTCAGGAAAGATTTCCTATAATTTACATTTCTAAGGCAAGCCAAACTAAGCCACAATGATTCCCCGTCACAATATCCTCACCAAATACTTCCAAACCATTGTAAGGACTGGAGATCATCCAGGTGGGAAAAGAATCTATTCTTTTCAGGAATCCAGATTTTTCACTATCACAAAAGGCAGCGTGCACGCGTGCATATGAAGTCGCTTCGGTGGTGTCCGACTCTTTGCAACCCACTGGACTGCAGCCCACCAGGCTCCTCTGTCCGTGAGATTCTCCAGGCAAGAATGTTGGAGTGGGTTCACAAAAGGCAGAGGACAGTTTAAAACTAGCACTAACTTTAAACTCTCCGTGGTAGACAAACAGCTATGCAGATTGAGGACTTGATATTTAGATAAAGGAAAACCTGCACAAGTGTACCCAAACTCACTGTTAACAAGTGCACGTTCAATTCTGCTATCTTAGAAGAATGTGTTTGAAAATTATCTTTAAAAAAATTTTTTATTGAAGTATAGTGGATTTACAATATTGTGTTAATTTCTGCAATACAGCAAAGTGACTCAGTTATACATATGTATATTCTTTTAATATCCTTCTCTATTATGTGAGAATTATCTTCATATAAAACCAACAAGTATTTACTGAATTGCCTAGTTCATAGATGCCGTAAAATAGAAAGAAAGTATTAACCGCTCAGTGGCGTCCGACTCTTTGCAAGTCCATGGACTGTAGCCTGCTAGGCTCTTCTGTCCATGGAATTCTCCAGGCAAGAATACTGGAGTGGGTTGCCATTCCTTTCTCCAAGGGAATCTTCCCAACCCAGGGATCGAACCTAGGTCTCCTGCATTGCAGGCAGATTCTTTACCGACATTATGACATAGGCTAAATCCTATCTGTGTTTTAATTTGGTTTCTTCATTTTGAACAGTTAGGTTTTTGGTGTTTTACTTTAAACTTCTGTTGAGGGTAGGATGAATTCTAGAAGAAAACAGCTTCTCCCTCAATACTCTGTAAACCTGAGTTAAGGCAAATCAGACAAAAGAGTGACAGAAATCCCAATAGGAGTATCGTCTGTTGTATTTAAACACATATTGACATCACTCTAAATCCACTAAGCTCAATTTCTGGACATCCCATGATACACTAGGAATTTCTCTCCTCACTTATTTAATTTGTAGGAAATGCGAATAGACAGTTCACATCAGCTGCCTAATCTGAAATGATGCTATACCTCCACAGGGAGGGAAATGGCTGAGAGATTAGTATGGAATAAAATACACAATCAGCAAGATACTCAGCAAAACGTTCTGAAATATAAGAGAACTATTGCTAGGAGAACCAACATAAATATATATTTTCATAATTTAGAAAAATGGACTTATATATTACACTGGTAAAAGCAAGAGATTCAACCAAAACAGAGGTTTTCTGGGACTTCCCTAGTGGTCCAGGGGTTAAGAATCCACCTGTAATGCAGGGTACTTGGGTTTGATCCCTGCTCTGGGGACTAAGAACCCACAAGCCATGGAGCAACTAAGCCTGTGTGCTGCAACTACTGAGTTCACAGACTCTAGAGCCCGTGTGCCACAACGAGAGAGGCTGCGTGCCACGACCACCGAAGCCCGAGTGTTCTGCAGCCTGCAACAATTGAGTCTGCACGCCACAACTAGAGAGTCCCGTGCACCTCAACAAAAGATCCCACATGATGCGGTGAAGATCCTCAATGTCCCAACTAAGACCCAAAGTAGCCAGATAAGTAAATCAATAAATATTAAAAAAAAAAAAAAAACAGGTTCTCAAATTTGGCTCTACATTGGAATCATCTAGGTAGTTTAAAAAGTACTAATGTCTGTGCTTCATTCTCAACTGCTCTGAGTGCGGTCTGGAAAGAGGGAGTTTTTAAAAGGTTCCCAAAGAATTCTAATGTGCAGCCAAGGTTGAGAATCACTGCGTAAGAGCTGCTGGTGTCCATACCTAATGAAGCCTGGATGTCTTGAACTGGGGGCAGTGAGCAAATGAAGGAGGTGAATATGAAAGAAAGAGAAACTGGGAGAGACTAATGTTAATCTTTCACACTTCTTGTAAATAATCACAATTTACTTTGAGATTAAGGAACTTTAAAAATATGTCAAATATACTCCTCTGTATTCTAGAGTCTGCAGCATAATGGACACTGATTTCCACTCTATGCAAGGGAGCAATGCAAGTTGGGAGACATATTCAAGTGTCTGCATGTCTCTAGTTTAGGTCTTTCATAAAATACTAAACTGAAATAGAGAACGGTAAAGTGTTAGGAGAAAAGAGACCTAGGTAGTGCTAGAGATAAATAAAAACCAGGACCACCAGATTCTCCATCCAGAGAAAGAAGAATCAGCTAAGCAAGTTCTTTTCTCTGGTACTTTGATGCCTGAAATATTTTCTCTAACTGATGGGTTTCAAGAGACATTTGTTTCCCTCTCAAAAGAGTTAAAAAAATTAGACATCAGTGAAATATATCCTTGTCTTTTATTCTCAAGAAGCTAGCTCCCTGAGCTGAAAAATATTAGACCAAGCCAAGAAATAGATTAAGGAAAATCATAATAGACAATATGTGAAATTAATCCTGCTTAGTTACATTTCCTGCTTATCTGCTCCTGCTATCAAAAGAGAGATACTGATTAGTTCCTCATATTTTATCTAATGGATATAAGAGAAACATAGGTTGCATTTATAGGGTAAGGCTGCACATTAACCTTGCAAGTGGCAAATTTTCTGAGATGAAACCAACAACAGACTTGTTATTGCTAAATACTTGTCAGCATCTGTATGGTACATTCATTCATAGCCAGAGACTGCCCTTTTGAATAGTTATCTTTCAGTAGTTTCCAGGAAAGTCACTGTTAATCCCAAGTAGTTCCATCAAAATATGCCTTTAGTTGGAATGTGATTCTTTGAAACCAGCCCTACTGAGTCCTCCTGTGAGGTTAGTTAGTATCTCCGGCCCCACTTGAACTCAAGCAACCGGGCTTCCCCGGTGGCTCAGTAGTGAAGAAGCTACCTGCCAAGGCAGGAGACACAAGTTCGATCCCTGATCTGAGAAGATCCCACATGCTGTGAAGTGAGTAGGCTTGCGCGTCGCAACTATTAAGCTTGTGCTTTAGGGCCCAGGAGCCACAATTACTGAAGCCTTGTGCGTCCTGGAGCCCGTGCTCCACAAGAGAAACCATGGCAATGAGAAGCCTGCACACCACAACCAGAGAGGGGCCCCCGCTCGCCACAGCTAGAGAAAAGACCTCGCAGCACGGCCAAAAATAAAATAAATAAAATGTTTAAAAGAGAGAGAGCCGCATTAAAAAAAAAAATCAAACCACCACTCTGGACAATCATTCTCCTGCCTTTCACTTAAGAAGGCATTTGGCCGCCAGAAGGCCTCACTCAACCCTTTCCACTTGGTTATTGTATGATTTTTGCTTTAAATTCCCATGATGCCTAACTTTTGTCCTATGAAAAATTTATGGATAAGAATTAAACAAAGGAAGGAAACTAACACTTTCCAAGGCACTGAACAGTTGGCTAAATTCTGAGGAACACAGAAAAAGTGCGGCACAGATCCTGCCTCAGAGAAGTTAACTGTCTGACAGGGATTCAAGTCTAAAACATTAGCGCAACTGCACACAGAATAATAAAGGAGGTATTAACTAAATAAGGGAAGAACTCTCAGGAAAGGCTTTTGGAGGAAAGGACCAGAAAAACATACAGATACAGGCAAATTTGCAAAGGAAGTCCATAGGAACAATGCTAACCAACGTCACTGCTCCAAAATGGGACCTCCACAAAGGCCACTTCATTTTCTAGTGTGATTTCTAAGAGAGGCTGAAAAATGGAAATTGGAAACTAACACCAGTGAGCCTAATAATCGCCTTGGTTACAATTAAGGTTGGAGTAGTATCTGCCTAATGGAGGAGGAAATGGCAACCCACTCCAGTACTCTTGCCTGGAAAATCCCATGGATGGAGGAGCCTGGTAGGCTGCAGTCCATGGGGTCGCTAAGAGTCGGACACGACTGAGCGACTTCACTTTCACTTTTCACTTTCAAGCACTGGAGAAGGAAATGGCAACCCCCTCCAGTGTTCCTGCCTGGAGAATCCCAGGGACGGGGGAGCCTGGTGGGCTGCTGTCTATGGGGTCGCACAGAGTTGGACACGACTGACGTGATTTAGCAGCAGCAGCAACAGCAGTATCTGCCTAAAGCAACGCGAATATAAAGCTATCTTGGCTAAATCCATTGACTTGCATGGGCTTCCCAGGTGGCTCAGATGGCAAAGAATCTGCCTGCATTGCAGAAGACCTGTGTTCGATCCCTGGGTTGGGAAGATCCCCTGGAGAAGGGAATGGCAACCCACTCCAGTATTCTTGTCTGGAGAATTCCATGGGCAGAGGGGCCTGGTGGGTACAGTCCATGGGGTTGCAAAGAGTCGGACACGACTGAGTGACTAAGCACAGCCCAGTACATATATCATCTTATTTTTAGACTAGTTGAGCTCCAAAAGAGGATATCCTTCCAATGGAACAGACCTCTTTCACAGGTAGGCTTTTTGTAAACAGGATATGTATACTCTTTAAGGAGCAACAAGTTGAGGATATAAATCTGTCAAGTCTAGAATATTCCTATTGAGTTTTACAAATGGCAGAAAACAATAGGGTACCAGTTCTTTCTAACATTAGCTGCTTTGTTCCTCTCACGGCCTTACAGAAAAGATTGTTTGCAAGTCTTCACATCCTTACAAAATATTCAGATTCTTCAATGAAATGAGGTTCCCACATGGTGGATACACCCACACAAACTGCTACAGTGAATGAAGAGGATTATAGTCAGATCTTTGATGATCCTAACTTTATGCGAAGGCCCTGCTCTGGTGGGCAGCTTTCCCTCCACATCTATGCCTGAAAAATTTTACCCAAGAAACAGACCCTAGACCTTCAGAAGAGCTGTTTGAGTGGTTGAGTTGAAACATTTCCTGTGTAGGAACATTTCCTGGTGTAAGTACAGTGATGGCTCCCTGGCTGAAATGTCAGAAGCTTTTTGCTGTTGTCGTTGGAGAAATGACCTGGATGCAAGGAAAAGATCCTGAGTCTAATGATGCATAATTCCTCCTAGATCAATGCACATCTGGAATACCAACCTCAGGAGAGCCTGCCTGCCTTATGCAGACACCTCCGCTGCTTCGAGATAGCGCTCTTTTCAGCCAATAGCTCTTACATGGAGCAACACTCACTTTAAATCACCTTTCAAACAGCTGCTCATCCAAGGGAAGACAATTCAAAAGGGATCAAACCAGGCAGCTAAGAAATCTGTGGCTAGAGACATGACAGAAGAGGTCAGAAGGGACCAGGGAGAGGATGGCTCTCAAAGGGACAGGAGAATTGCTGGATGTTTACCTTCTTGTTTGGAAAGTCTTTCGGGTCACAAGTATGGTCAATAAAGAAGCAAAGTCACTTGGTGGCCAACTGGGCTATCGTATGAACTAACCAGGCAATGATTACAGATGACAGAGGGGAAAAGGGAAGAGGGGCCGGTTCTAGCAATTGTGAAGGGGGAAGGCAGAGAATGTTAATGTCATTCCATTTCTTCTGAAGAAGTAAGACTACGCTTCACTCTCACCCCAGGTTTTTTTTGATCCTTTTTTCCACCCAGGGCCAAGACCCTGGCTCAGAGAAGGCTGTGGGCAGCTAGGACTCTGGCTCACTTCCACCATCTCTAGGGGTGTGGGTCCAGCTTGGCCTGGGACAGACTAGAGACAGGATGCTTTCAGCTGTTGCTGAAGGAGGCTTACACATGCCTTCATTTCCCCACTATAACCTATCCCTACCTGCAAAGAAGCAAACGCCCGTGGAGAGTAGATTTCCTGTTTCTTTTGCAGGATTCCTGACTCCCTGAGATGGGAGAGCGTGTTAGTAGCTGAAAAAGTCCCTTCCTTTCGCTCTCCATTCATGTCTGTTTTAATTCTGAGTTAGGGAACCACTTTGTGATCCTATTTAATAGCTGCCCCCGAAATTGTCTCTGCTGAGTAGTTTACTAGTACGCTTACCACATCGTGAGGATCTGATGCTTAGCACTTGGTCACAGAGCAATTTCAGCGATAGGTCCTAGATGAGAACTTAGTGAATATGAGCCTTTCACCAATATTCTTCCTGGCCACCAGGTACGAATTAGGTAAGAAATTCAGAATGCTTGCTTTTCAAAAAAAACCACTTTTGATGTGGATCATTTTTAAAGTCTTTTTAAAATCTGTTACAACATTGCTGTTTTCTGTTTTGTTCTTTTTGCTGCGAGGCATGTGGGGATCTTGGCTCCCTGGCCTCCAGCATTGGAAGGCAAAGTCTTAACCACTGGACCACCAGGGAAACCCCAGAACACTTGCTTCTTAATGCTGACCCCATCTTTCAGGACTTAACTCCAATATTCACTCCTTTAGGAGTTCTGGATATCATCTTATAGACTATAAAGGTAAATCTCTAAATGGCTCTATAGGGAGCTTTCAGGAGTTAAAAAGCCACTCCATCCCAAAAGCTACAAACTTCCTTATTACACAACAGGAACAAATCCCTTGTGAATCCTCCACCTGATGGGATGACATTAACTTCCATGGAGGTGATGTGGCAGTCACATATCAAACCAGCAGGTGCCAATATTCTTGATGAGATCTGGCTCGATTTTAAACTTCTTCATATTCTATCCTTTTGTGAACCCTGACACTTTCTCTCTGCAACTGATGGGATCGGCTCCCAGATCTGATGGATTCTGTGTCTAATTAGAGCACTCCTCAGACCTTTCCTGTAGAGGGTGAAGACTGGACCACATTCAACTGGCTTTCTGTTCAGTCTCTTTAAAAAGCAGCGGCAGCAGCTCTCCTACAAAATGGTCCAGGGCGGCCACCTAAAAGGGTGGGTGATCTTCGTAAATGGACAGGAAACAGAAAAGACGAATATTTGGGTGGGTGACAGATCCCTTAACTGGCCCTTCAAGATACGAGCTGTTCTATTAAACATAGGGCCATTATGCTGGCCGGCCATCCACTTTAAACCCCAGAGTGATTAAAATGCTGGCAGGAAATGAAAGCTCTCTATTGAAGGTCCTTCCCTGAGGTCCTAATTTCAAACCAAATTTTACAGCACCGCACAGGAACAAAGGAAGCCCAGTCTTCCAAGTCTTCTTTTTGTCACTTTGGACAAAGACACCCCCTCATACTCTTCAAAGAACAATGGCCTCTGTAGAGCCACAGCCATGCCAAGAATGGGCACAAACCATACAGAAACACATTTTAAAAATACATTTTACACTGCCCTTGACATTTCGGATAAATAGAAACCACGGCGCTGAAATTCCAAGTATTTCATCCTCTCCCCCCTCCCTTCGCCTCTATAATGAGAATTTTCCTATTCTCCCAATCTACTTGATCTTTGACATTTTGGCCTCTGTGAATGGAGGACACAGTGGAGTAGTCAAATAAATTAATTATTCAGATAACTGCATTTTATTAAAATAATCACTGGCATTGAGACACAGTCGCACAATTTTCCACCATCAGGAGACAACAAGGATCGCTCTGAACCTTTCTTTCATTGAAATGTCGCCAAAGTCTTTCCTGTTCCATAGTCCACTGCAAGCAAGCCCGGCAAAACCTGTTATCAGGACAGGATTTCTTTTCTTTCTTTTTTTTACTAGCTGTTGTTTCGGGGTGGCCCTTCTTTTTTCCCCCCATCTTCTTCTGCAGCAAAAACAGCTTTCATGTTTTTACTGAACCACTTCAGATTCACTCTTCCACACAGTGGATGTTTACTTGGATTTCGCAGGCTGAGAACAGCTGGTTGTTTCCTAACGAATGGAACACGAGACCATATGTTTCAACATTTAAGCAATTTTGAACCAGAGGTATAATTCTGAGTGTCCTCTTTGGAAACTGTATGTTAAATACCCAAAGGATCCCCGCCATACAAGAGATACGGTACCCCCCGCTTCCTTTTTTAGCGCATTTCCCTTAGCAACAAAACCACTCCACACCACTTACATCACACACTCGCACCACAAGTTCGCAGAGACTGGTGAGCTGAGTGCGGCTCTGCTTCAGGGGCAGCTGTATTTTAAACAGGAAAAGACAGCTAAGCAGACTCTTTCCTTCTAATTCTGTTTGGGAACAAAATGTGTCTGAGGCCCTCTGAGGGCACATCAACAATATGGATACCTATTTTCTTCCCAGAAGCCTGGACCTAACAGATGTATAAAAGAGGAGGCTCTGATATTCACAGTCAGGATGACCAGATGCTGTGTTTCTCCCCCCTCCGCTTTTCAGAACTTTCTCATGTGAAGCTGGGCTAGTGAGATTCAAGCTAAATTCATGCCGAGGATGAGAAATGTCCTAAACCGAGGAACTTTTCACAAAACTTACTATCTCAGCTCTCTCATGAAACTTATTATCACATTTCTTTTAAATTCAAGACTTCAATATTAATCATTAATAATGTTGTGGCTAGTGGTAAAGAAGCTGCCTGCCAGTGCAGGAAATGTAAGACACCTGTGTTTGATCCCTGGGTTGGGAAGATCCCCTGCAGCAGGGCATGGCAACCTGCTTCAGTATTCTTGCCTGGAGAACCCCGTGGACAGAGGAGCCTGGCGGGCTGCAGTCCATGCGGCCACAAAGAGTCAGACACGACTGAAGGGACTAAGGATGCCTACACGCAATGTCAGAAAACGAAACTATGGATTTCAAGTCAGGCTGAGTCAGAGCATTAGCAAGATGTTAGCACTGCATCAGGAGGAAGAGTCTCTTGTTCCTGGAAGATGACAGCTCAACTTCAGAAGAAATGAAATGCAGTGAAAAGTCAAATATATGTAAATAGGCAATACAGTAAGTCAAATACCAAGTGCAGGGGAGTGGAACAGGAAGCTACCAGCTTCTGGAAAGCCTGAGAGCTCATGAAACCTCCCATTTTGAATTTAGATTTTGAAATAATAAGTTGAAGTCAATACATTTTTATAGGTCATTTTCTAAAATAAGAATTACTTATTAAGATAAACTAGGTAAGAGGTAAAAACTGTAGGTGAAAACAGGTTATTTTTACCCTAGATTCAGAAAGGCATTTCTTTGAACTCCAGATCCTAAATGTCCCAGTCTCTATAAGTTTCTGTATATGTCATTAGATATATTTTTTAAAGATTTTTAAAATAGCCCTCCTTATTATCATTACTATACACTTCAAAGATAACTTAAAGAGGTGATCAATATTAATTCCCAAGATTTTTTTCTCCATCCATGTTCTTACATAAAAGGGAGATTAATAATACCAACAGTATTTTTCTTTCTCTGATTCCACTTAAGTGCAAGAATCCTACAGAGAGTTTTACAAAGCCAATGTGTTTAACCATGTTACTAATACAATTTCAGCAAAACCAAAACTACTATTCCTCACCACCACTTTTACCAAACAAGATACAAATATGTCCTTAGTCATTCAGTCATGTCCGACTTTTTATGACCCTACGGGTTGGAGACCACCAGGCTCTTCTGTCCATGGGGATTCTCCAAGCAAGAATACTGGAGGGGGCTGCTGTGCAGGGGATCTTCCTAATCCAGGGATCAAACCCAGGTCTTCCCATATTGCAGGTGGATTCTTTACTGTCTGAGCCACCAGCGAGGCCAAGACACAAATACGTATATGCATTATTTCTGTCTCAGCTTAATTCTCACAGCTCCAGGAAAACTCTGGAAAATGGACCCTTTGCCAGCTGACTTTCTTTGAGCTCTGGGACAGGGCAGAGCTCCTCTCCTGGATTTTGGAGCAACAAAGGGATTGCATGGGGTAGGAGCGGTTGGAGAGGGCAGTTACATCCATGCTTTTAAGATGTTACTCAGTACACAAGGAAATATGTACCAAGATGTTCAGTGTAGTTTTGCTTGCAGAAGCAAATGTTTTTAACCAACTGCTATAGAGAGGCAGTTAAATAGATTATAACATCTCCACACAGCAGAATGCTACTGGAAAGAGCTCAAGGAACTGGAGCAGAGGCCAAGGAGTCAGAATACCTTCATTTGAATCTAGTCTTATTTTTTAAAAACTTATTCATTTATTTGGCTGTGCTGGGTCTTAGTTGTGGCATGTGGGATCTTCTTCAATCTGGGTTGTGGCAATCAGGATCTTCAGTTGTGGCATGCAAACTTCTCCAGTTCCCTGACCAGGGATCGAATCTGGGCTCCTGGCACTGACAATGCAGAATCTTAGCCACTGGACCACCAGGGAAGTCCCTGGCTTCAGCTTTTACTATCTTTGTTACCTTGGGCACAAGTTTAATGTTCTTTAAATCAGTTTCTTCATCTATTAATACTTATATCCTAAAGTTATAGTGAGGATTAAGTGAATTAACACACATCTGCCTTGGGAAACAGTTTCCATCCTTATTAATATACAGAAAATAAAAGAATAAGACAAATCTACAAGTGCAATATATACTGACAGGGAGACAGTATCTGTTAGAAATTGGTGGGAGTAAAACACCAATTGGAGAGCAGCAGATAGAGTAGTATGAGAACAGGGAAGAAAATCTGAATTTCTATGCTTTCATGCATATCGCAGATAAAAGTTTAAGAAACATCCCTGCTCCATTGACAGATGAGTGGACACAAAAGATGTAATGTGTATACACAACGGAATACTACTCAGCCATAAAGAAGAATGAAATAATGCCATCTGCAGCAACATGGATGGACCTAGAGTCATACAAAGTGAAGTAAGTCAGACAAAGACAAATATCAGACGGTATCACTTATATGTGGAATAAAAAAAAAATGATACAAATGAATTTATTTCTAAAACAGAAACAGATTCACAGACATAAAAAACAAATTTGGGGTTACCAAAGAGAAAAGTGGGTGGGGAGGGACAAATTAGGAGTTTGGGATTAACAGATACATACTGTGAAAGATACATACTACTATGTATAATATTAACGAGGACCTACTGTATAACACAGGGAACTATACTCAATATCTTATAATAACCTATAATGGAAGAGGATCTGAAAAAGAATACACACACCATATTACTGAATCACTTCGTGATACCCCTGAAACAAACACAACACTGTAAATCTACATTTCAATTAAAAAAATAAAATAAAATAAAATAATTAAAAAATAAAAAGAGATATCTGCTATTTTTGGCACTATACCAGAGTTTATGTGCATGAAACCTACAAAAGGTCTAAGAACAAATATTAATTCTATGTCTTCAAATAAAAAAGAGACTTGAAAAACACACTCCTTTGTAGCTTACATATCAGTTGTTCCCCTAATACCTCTATTCCTTCAAAACAAAATTAGTCGAGGCTGTATATTGTCACCCTGCTTATTCAAATTCTTTGCAGAGTACATCATGAAAAACGTTGGGCTGGAGGAAGCACAAGCTGGAATCAAGATTGCAGGGAGAAATATCAATAACTTCAGATATGCAGATGACACCACCCTTATGGCAGAAAGAGAAGAACTAAAGGCCTCTTGATGAAAGTGAAAGAGTGGAGTGAAAAAGTTGGCTTAAAGCTCAACATTCAGAAAACTAAGATCATGGCATCCAGTCCCGTCACTTCATGGCAAATAGATGGGGAAACAGTGGAAACAGTGGCTGACTTTATTTTTCTGGGCTCCTAAATTACTGCAGATGGTGACTGTAGCCATGAAATTAAGACACTTACTCCTTGGAAGGAAAGTTATGACCAACCTAGACAGAATATTAAAAAGCAGAGACATCACTTTGTCAACAAAGGTCTGTCTAGTCAAGGCTATGGTTTTCTCAGTGGTCATGTAGGGATATGAGAGTTGGACTATAAAGAAAGCTGAGCACTGAAGAATTGATGCTTTTGAACTGTGGTGTTGGAGAAGACTCTTGAGAGTCCCTTGGACTGCAAGGAGATCCAACCAGTCCATCCTAAAGGAGATCAGTCCTGGGTGTTCATTGGAAGGACTGATGCTGAAGCTGAAACTCCCAATACTTTGGCCACCTGATGCGAAGAGCTGACTGACTGGAAAAGACCCCGATGCTAGGCAGGAGGAGAAGGGAACGACAGAAGATGAGATGGTTGGATGGCATCACCAACTCAATGGACGTGGGTTTGGGTGGACTCCAGGAGTTGGTGATGGACAGGGAGGCCTGGCGTGCTGCGGTTCATGGGGCCACAAAGAGTTGGACACGACTGAGCGACTGAACTGAACTGAACTGATATTGAATTCTTCAAACTAAAAAAAAAAAAAAGACCTAGATTGATTCAATGCAAAAATTGTTATATTCAGAGGGGAAAACCACCTCATAATTTTCTAACATAAAAAAGTAGTTTTAGTTAATACTATAGTTACTCACAGTGTCACAAAAAAACTAGCATAAATTGTAAATTATATATATATATGTATATATATATGTACACACACACACAAAGCAAGATAAAATATGCCTTACTTATTGTAAAAAAAAAAAAAGTATTCCCAGAACTCAAGAATTATCTAGACAGCTCTGACTCGGGAATACACAACGGTTGTGCATACGATGCCCCAAGAAGGCCTGAGGAGGCCCCCAGCTCCCTGGCTGTTCCAACGTGCAGTCACTCCAGTGTATGTGTCAAGGTGACAGCATTACAAAAGCTAATGCATCAGTCTGAAGCTAAAAATCAAAGGCATGGTTTAAATTCCTTTTTCAAAGGTGATGATTGAACTAGGTAAGGCTTTTGCCAAGATTATGACTTAGCCCACACATTCTGAATCATGCAAGAGTCACTCATTCACGCAACATTTATTAAATGTCTATAACTAGAGTGCTAGAAACAGTCCTCTAAAACTTGGGCTAAAATCTATGTTCCTCAGATACACGAAAAACTTATAGAAGCAAAGGAGAAGTGTGATGCAGGAATATGCTAGTCTCAGTTGGCTCATTAGGTGGGAAAAGAGACACAGGTAATTGCTTTTCCTTTAAAAGCTCAGATTCTACTGATCGGACGGGTACAGATAGCATAAAGGGCTTTGGGGCAAAAATTCTCTTCCTAACTGACCACAAAGGCTGTTTTTCTGATCACGTCTGCCTTAAATGCTGCTCTTGACATAGTTTCACACCCTAAGAATACCAAGACTATTCATTTATTAAGAACTTGCGTAAAACTAGGTCCATTCCACAGGCCCTACAAAGCTTTGTTGTTTAGTCGCTAAGTTGCCTCTGATTCTTTGCAACCACATTGACTGTAACCCACCAGGCTCCTCTGTCCTCAGGACTTTTCAGGCAAAAATACTGGAGTGGGTTGCCATTCCCTTCTCCAGGGGATCTTACTGACCAAGGGACCGAAGCCGGGTCTCCTACACTGCAGGCGGACTCTCTACCCCTGAGCCACCACTTAGGCCTCTTTAAATTAGCCATTTTCAGACTGAGCCGAGTGGGAAAAGCCGGCTGAACCAGAGTCTAGAGAATACAAAAGAAGCACATTCTCTGATGAGCAGTCCTTTCTCCTGCCCTCTTCACTCTAGACGAATAGTGAGGTTAGCAAGCTGGACAGCATGTGGTAGCAATCACAAAGACCAATTTGTTCTGAGCATGTCAAGGTCAATGACATTATGGCTGAGGAGACTGTCTCGAGCATTGGAAGTCTGCAACAGTTCCTGAATGTCGCCCAGGATCACCTATGGTGCTTGTTTGCCATTTCCTCCACACTAGCTCTCAACAGCTATCTTTCCTGTAGACTTAGACATACGTAGAAATGGAAATACCTCACTCTGGTGCTCTTCTGTTGGTCAACAGATACATGCTATTATTGATGTTGACAAGGCGGGAGGCCCACCAGGAAGTCCAGCTGGATTTGTTGAAGTAAAACAATTTTTCCTTCCTGAAACACATTTTATCAGGAAACTGGTCTCTCTGACTGTATCCCACTTAGGATACATTGCCTGCTCTACCTCTAGAAGACAGAAAAGGAGGAAAGAAATGATACCTTGTCTTCCCCTCCACCCCTACTCCCTTTCACTTTCAACCTTTTTGGACAGGTAGAAAGGAGAAAAATCTCACTTCTTGTATTTCCCAGACAGGAAAGTTCCAAAGAAAATCACTGTTTTTTTTTTTTTTAAATAATAAGAGAGTCTTAAAACTCTCTTCATTTTAACAGTGGACTGGAAAAGTGAACAGAGTGGGAGAAATCCACTGCATATTTGTCAGAAATTGCTACTTCTTCTTAGTGTGAATCAGAAGTTAGCCTTTGATTTCAGATAGAGCTGGACTTCTTAATTTTTTATCCTATTACTCTTTTTCTTCCAATTATGCCTGATATTTAATAAGTTCCCAGGCATTTGTTTCATTCTCAGCCAATGTCAAGACTGAATAATACAAGAGGAATCAGATTTAAAAAAAAAAAGCCCTGGAACTATGTTTCAAAGGTAATTATATTCCAGAAATACTTAATGTAAGGGCTATAAACTGTTTTAAAGAAAGTTACAGTGACGAAGCAACAACAATTTTTGTTATTTTTAACATGGGTATTTTCGTTTAAAAAAGATTCCACTCAGTGTTTCCCAAATTCAGTGTTTCACATAATGGTCCGTCTAATATGAATGTGGGAAAAAAAGACAAATCCAAACATGGAATATTCTTCTCAAAAAATAGTGAACTAAATGTAAAGGTCCAGTAAAATGTGATATTTAGATTTTTCTGAACTCGTTCACATGACCTTCCTTCTATTTATAGAAGTGCAGCAATTCCCATTTGAATATAGAGCAATACCTTGTAGGAGAGCTTGATTTAGCACAAATAAACTTGGGGAAAGTGTTGACTTAAAAATAAAACACTGGAAGAGGAGGGAGGGGTTTTTCTTCCCCCCCTCTGTGAAAATTTCCGGAAAAGCTGTAAACAAAGTCAGGTTTGGCTCAGACACTGAGTGACTCTGGTGAGCTGAGGAGGATGAAGAGTGTATCAAACCTCCCAGAGTGAGGAAATGTTTGTAAAACAGTTAGTAAATCACAAGGAGCCAGGGTCACCATGCTGAACAAGCCGAGGGACTCGAAGCCAAAACCCCAGCTGTGAAAGAAGGGGCCCGGCATGGCTTCACAGCTTGAACCCCATTTTGCATGATCTCTCCAGTTCCATCCTCAACCCTTTCCCCTCGTGTCGCTTCAGAGCTTGGAGGGCTCCGCGATTAATTAGCTCGGGCCCAAGGGCACTGCTGACTACCCCCTATTGAGTGCCAAGGTGAGGATCCCTGGTACACTGAAAACAAAGTGATACTGATGGAGTCTTCGGTCCTAGGGACAAAGCTGGAAGCTCCAGCTGGGAAAAAAGAATCACACTCAACCTGGGGGAAGAAAAAAAAAGCTTACAAAGATGAACAGGAGGCAAAATATGTAGCTGGAAGTTTCCATGGATTTCGAAATCTCTTTTCAAGCCCCTTTTTGATCACTAGTCTCCCTAACTCTTCTGTGATACATCTGTTAATTATTCTTTCCCTGATTTTACACAGATGAAAATGTGGAAACTGTTAAGTCCTTCATAAACTGTCTCTTTTGTGCCCCATTGTCCCCCAGAAGTCAGGAAGACAAAAATAAAATAAGAATAGTAATGAAGGGAGAAAGAGAAGGGAACATACAGTCTGGAGGACTCCTCTCAACTACTCTGGGCAGAAAGTTGTTTTTGGCTGGATTGACATTTAGTTCTCTTCATTCATCTTTACTCTCCAAAAATGACTTTTTGAAGACTGCCTATTCTTTCTCTACACCAAAGTCTATCTGCCCACACAGAGACTGTTACTATGCACTTAAACTATGGAATAAAGGAAGGATAATTATTAATGGTTTTTAAAAATTCTTAAAGTGAAAAGTATAGATGAAAATGTTTAATTTTCAAACACTGAATGAAAGGAAGGTGAAAGTGAAAGTCGCTCAGTTGTGTCTGATTCTTTGTGACCCCGTGGACTGTAGTCCATGGAATTCTCCAGGCCAGAATACTGGAGTGGGTAAACGTTTCCTTTTCCAGGGGATCTTCCCAACCCAGGGACTGAACCCAGGTCTCCCACACTGCAGGCAGATTCTTTACCAGCCGAGCCACCAAGGAAGCCCGAGAACACAGGGGTGGGTAGCCCATCCCTTCTCCAGCAGATCTTCCTGAGCCAGGAATCGAACCGGGTCTCCTGCACTGCGGGTGGATTCTTTACCCACTGAGCTGTGAAAAGAAGGTGGGACAGACAAAAAGTGGGTACCCCTGATCACCACCAACAGAGACCAAAGATGGACAAAGTAAGGTGCAGTGCTTCCATCTGAAAAACAATTTGAAAAAAAAAAAAAAAGAAGAAGTCTTGAAATTGTAAACAAACACACACACACACACCTCTTTTGGAGGCACCAAAATATTTCCTTTTGAAAAAAGAGGTAAAAAGCACAGGCATTAGCAAACTTCTCCAGCAGCTACACATAATTTAATATGAACCCTGATTCACAATAGAGGATGAAAAAAATCTTCATCATGATGTTGATGCTATAAATATAAACTGCTTAAGAGAAAATTGGGTACCTTGATTACCTAAATTGAAACAAGACAGATACATTAGAGTCAGCTTTACTGTTGAAAAACTACTGACTTGGTATAAGTTATGCAGGCTGTTTATTTCTACTACTGACGCATTACTTTTACTCCTTTTAAACAGACCCTGTGAGAGCAACAGGACATGCGCTTTTGAGCTGTTTTTCTGGGTTGGCACTGAGTCAGGCACACTCTTAGCTCATCTCTCACACTTTTGTCGCAATGGCAGGCCAATGGTGATGCTATATAATCCTCAGCTTTGCTTTGTAAAAAAATTCATTTGGCCCATTCAGAGATCAAACAAGATTTTCGGCCCAATGTATTCTTATTCTAACTAATGGAGTGATTAGCCCAGATAGCCTAGGGCAGAAAAACAAGGAATATCAGAAGGAGAGTAAACTCTTGCTTGAGAGGGCTAGTGAACGCTTTGAATAATGTTTCCAGGCAACTGGGAAAAGTATAGGCTTTGGAGCCAGCTCTGGGATCAAATCCTGCCCTTAACCTTGACAGCTCTGTTGGGCTGGGCCAGTCATTTCATCCGTTTCCTCCTCTGCAAAATGGCGGTAAAAATCACTATGTACTAAATGTGTTGATAGAGCTAAATGTGATACTCCTGAACGTACTTGGAATGGCATCCAACACATAAAAAATACTGAAAATGTTAGCTTCCTTCCCCCTAGCTCTCCCCTCATTTCATTGGTGTATACAGAAAAGCCTTTAAAAGTCCCTGGCTTTTTTGGATTGCACATGGACCATAAGTCACATACATGGAGCCGCACCACTCTCTCTCACCATCAACTGGAACTTGTGCAAACTCCATAGGCCTCTAGTCTCCCACCTCCTCCCGCACCACATCTGTTATACTCTGAGTCAAAAGGACTCCTTTAAGCCTCAAAGAAAAGAGTGTCCCCCCACCCCCAAATAAATGGCCTTGACTCAAACTTTGGATATGTAGCTATTTAAACATGTTGTTCACAGCTCATGTTCTCAGCTTGAGGAATTCCTCTTGGATTCTGTCTCCAGTGGCAATGGATGGTTTCCACATTACATTCTTTGCCCCCTTATTCAGCTGGCAAGACAGATAAAATAAAAATAAATTCAGAAAACACACACACACACTTCAGTGCTATTGTGAGATAGACAAGTAGGTGATTAGTACGGGTTAAAGATACGCTTATCATTAATAAGCCTCCTGGTTCTGATTTTGCTACTAGAAGGTACTTGCCCATGTCAGGTAGTCTGCCTTTGAGAAGAAATATTGCTGTCACTGTTTGATTTCAGGTTTAAGCTACAATAGAGCTTACTGATTTTTAAAAGCAAGATCTCATCATTTTAATGGGACTGAAAGACAAGTGAATAATGATCTATAATTTTTTTTGTTTTTTTTTACCATTTTTTACCGCTTTTGCACTGTATGTGGGTGAAGGATACTTTCTAAGGATCAAAGACAAACATTTGCCCTGTTAAAAATGACTCAGAACTTCTAACTTGGCTTCAGAATCCTACGTGAGGGTTTCTTTCTTCCTCCTTCCCTTCTGTCCATCCTTCCTTCTTCTCCCATCCTCTCTTCCCTTCCCCTCCCCGTCCTCTCCTTTCTTACTAATGGAGATATTACTGAGCTCAGGCAGTGGTGGAGAGACGCATCCCATCAAAAAACTGCATTTTCCAATTCTATTTGGAGTTTCGGTACTCAATTATAAGGCTCAGAGAAGCTTCTTCATTTGGAGAAATAAAAATTTGGTCTCATCGTACCTGGCAGTATGGGTGTGGCAAAGAAATAAAACCCAAATGCAGGCTGAAGCAAAAACAAGATTATAATAAAAACGTATTAACAAAATGAGAGAGCCAGCTGGGCGGCCAAACACCTGGAGATATCTTACCACCACCCAAGCTGAGAATCAAC
Organism: Cervus canadensis; assembly: GCF_019320065.1. Classification (NCBI taxonomy): domain Eukaryota; kingdom Metazoa; phylum Chordata; class Mammalia; order Artiodactyla; family Cervidae; genus Cervus; species Cervus canadensis. The sequence goes on along the minus strand of NC_057386.1, from coordinate 48,316,999 downwards.
AGAAATTTGCTCCACTCCTAAAGCCTCTCCAATAGGGATGGGGGGTTGGCCACAAAGAATGGTGATCCGGGAGGTTCACCCTGCACGCCAGCTCTGCCATGTATTTTCTCCCTGGCCTTGGGCAAGTCAAGGACCTTTCCTGAAGCTCAAGTTCCTTCACTGTGAAATGAAGACAATCTCTCTCTCTCTCTCTCACTAAATCGGTATGGCTATAAAATGATCAATGTGACCATGCTTTGTCAATAGGAAGTGCCGTATTGACGCTGGTTATTACTATTCTCAGACAGCAAGCTGACAAGTCACCTGTCACTCGTGCTCAAGCTCAGTCGTGGCCGACTCTGAGACCCCGTGGACTGCAGCCCGCCAGGCTCCTCGGTCCATGGGATTCTCCAGGCAAGAATACTGGGGTGGGTTGCCATTTCCTCCTCCAGGGGATCTTTCCTACCCACGAATCGAACCTGCATCTCCTGCATTAGTAAGCGGATTCTTTACCACTGAGCCACCTGGGAAGCCCAGTAGGGCAAGAATAATAAGTTAACCAGCTGCTTTCATTAATCTACTTTTTAGTCACTCAAAACTCTTTGAATCCCCCTGATGTCTCCTGCAAGCTGCGTTGTGACCTAAATGAAAACTTTATCTACTAAGTCAACAGTCAATTCTAAGTTGTTGTTTTTTGTTTTTCTGGACGACAAGAAATGAAGGGGCTCGAGTTCAAACTGGCTTAGACAGGATGCTGTAGTTAGTTTTGTTAAGTTTTTTGCCCAAGTATGTTTCTACTTAAAATCATCCTTCTGCATTATTCTGGAAGACAGGGTAACTCTTATCTCATCCAAAATTGGTGTTTCCAATTTCCTTATATAACAAGGCTTGAATGTTGTGGAGGAAGTAGCCAAAAACCAAGGAACCAAGAAAGATCAAAAAGCAAGAGACCTATAACCTGTAAGGTTAAGAGGTTATGACCCTAGGGCCCTGAAGTAAGGTGGGAAGTCTAGAAAGATGTTTTCAGGTACGTTTAGGGAACTAACTTTACAGAGCTGTTTGAAAAGCCATAGAGATAGAATCTAATGCTTAGGACAAGATTACTGGCATGAATACCCTTTACAAAGATCATAGGGATCCATTCAAAACCAACCTGCCTCGGTTGGAGAAAGGAGCTTTACCCTCTCTTTTCGCTGTTTAAAATCAGTATTTGTCTACCCTGAAAGTACTTCTTTTACCTTGTTCATCATTGTCCTAAACCTTTGATATGGCGCAGTCAGACTACAAATTAGAAGGAAAAATATATGTGATTAGATAACCACACTGAATCACATAGACATCTAAACAATGGTGCTAACTGCAACCTAAATTTGGTTGTGATAGCTAGCATTCACCTTTAAACTAAGAGAGGAAAAATGCAGTCAATATACTATCATTAATGTAACACCACACACTGGTTTCCTCCCTGTTTGCTCTAATATTTGATAGAAAGTGGTTGTAGCTGTGGCAGCGTGGATAGAGTAAGACTGGCTGGTTGCACATGTATTATACAATAGAATACCAATACACATATATATTATGTGATTGTGGGCTTCCCTGGAGGCTCAGTGGTAAAGAATCTGCCTGCCGATGTAGGAGAGGTGAGTTCGATCCCTGGGTCAGGAAGATCCCTTGGAGAGGGAAAATGGCAACCCACTGGAAAAGGGCATGGCAACCCACTCCAGGATTCTTGCCTGGGAAATTCCACTAACAGAGGAGCCTGGCGGGCTATACTCTAGCAAGTCTACAATGTATTATGGATAGGAAAAGTTTTAAGAAACATAAAAATAAGATGCAGAACTGCATTAACTAAATTCAGGAAGGACAGCCTCTACCGAACACTTTTTTTCACTAAGAATTAAAAGATAGAGAAAATGTTTGTTTCAATTATATATTATTAGTCATCAGCGTATGGTAAAATACATTAAAAGTCTTTGGACCTTGTAAACATATATTAAAGACATTAGTCATCAGGGAAGAATCAGTGATTTCAAAGTATCATTATCTTAAAAGCTTTAGAAACATGCACCTTTCAAACTTCCAATTAAGTTAAACTAATCTGCATCAATCTAAGGAAACATTTAGACTCTCAGAGTCAGGAAATTAAGCCACTAGTTCTTAAATTCAGAGCACACCTCTGTCTTGCTTTTGTACTTAATGTTTGTAGATAAATGCTAAGAAAATGCTCGAGACAAACAGTGTATTCAAATCAAATCAAAAGTGCACAGAAACGAAAAAAAGTAGCCAGGTTAATGGAACCAAAGGGACAGGAATACAATGATAATTTGTCAAAAACACCTTTTCCATACTCACTATCCTGCAAAACATGACTGATCTACTATAGAAACTAAGGTAATAAATAGTGCCTCCCTCCCAAAAAAACTTTTAGCACAAAATGGCTACAGATATTTTAGAAGAAAACATTTAAATGACTGAATGGTTTGTACATTAGCATTTCCCACCCTTTATTTACTTTCATATCAGCAAACACCTACTGGGCACTTTCACGTCTAAGACTCAGTGGATAAAACCATGAAGAAAACCCAGTTTTATTCTTTTATTCTCTCTTGCCCTCAAAATGCTTAAAATCTAGAATGACAAAGACAGAGAAGACAGACTCCTAACATACTCCTAACACATCCAACACACACATTTATTACTTCTCCAAGGAAATATCTGAGTAAAACAATCTAGAAACTGTCAAAATATCTAATAAAATGTTGATGCTTGAGTGACACTTGCTTTGATACTGCAGAGCCAGAGTCAAGTGGGAAGTAAGTACAATTACACAGCAGATCTGGGTAAATCTGGGCTCAACAGAGCTGATAATTCAAGTCTTCTGCAGGTCTTTATCCAGCTTGGCTTAGCACTATTCTTCTCAGGATAGGGTCTTCTGTATAATGCAGCTGGGAAGTGCATACCTGCTGAGGGGTCCCCGCCATCCTCCAACCGTGGTCTCTACTACACTGGCAGTAAGACGAGAAGAGGTATCTGAGAGGCTCACTGAAGTTCCTTCTAGACATGACATTCTGTGAGCAAAGCTAAAATGTTTCTTTCAGTTTGATCATTCCAAGAAAGAAAACACGTTATTTAGCTTCTGTCTCAGACTAGCACATTCTCTAAGACAATGTCTCAATTTTGGCAAAAGACCCTAATTTATGTCTCTTTATGATTTCCAATATCATGAGCTCATCCTATACCTAAAAAAAAAAAAATGCATTCATTATGTAAGCTTTCTCTTAAGCAAATGGAAGGCTGGAGAGTAGGAAAATGCTGTTTGCCATTCAATCTGGCGTCAGCAGAACTTTCCATTATTAAGAAGGAGGCTGCCCATTTTTAGATAATGAGGACAAATTTTTCATCATCATTGTGGTGCCTTTCATTTCACTATGTCACTCTGGAAGGGTCTGAACGTCCTATACTCTCCACCTTTGCCTCCTGTAGCATCAACAGGTTATAAAAATAATACTTTGTCTCATGGTATGCAACCTTAAGATGAACTCGGGGAAAATGGTATTCGTTATTCTGTTGGATATATTAGATGTGCAATAACGATGTATTATAAAGTAAATCAAATTACAAAAACGAACCCTATCCCTTGGATAAAGTTCTGGGAGTGGGCCAACACCACAATTATTATCTTCCCTAGCATTGAATGTTCTACATAAGTGTTTGGAAGATGTAAACAGGACATAAATCTGAGATCGGTTCTTCAATCTGTCTACAAATAACCATGACATTATATATAAACTATACTTTAGAGCATATATGCTTTCTGTTTAAGCAGTTAAGAAGTGTATCAGACACTATGATAAACAGAAAAAACGGAGCGTGAATACCCATAAATGCAAGCCTTCCGTCTCGGAAAGTCTTCACTTATTTGATTAAGTTAGGTGAAAAACAGAGCAGTCATGCTTGTAGCCTTTCTTCCTTTCCCCTTTCCTCTCCTCTTTTCATTTCTAATGCGAATCGGAAGTCTATGTGGAGCAGTCTGGCTAGCCCCAGTCTAACCTCCCCATCTGGAAGGGGACTAACCAGCCTTGGGGCTACTTCCAACCCTTCCCAGCTGTTGGGTTGGGGTTTTTTGTTTTTGTGGGCTTGAGAAAGCATATTTATATAAATGATTGCCATATCCTTTGCCAGCTGTTGACCCTGCTCTTGTCCCGGCTGGGGCATGGTTTTCATTTTTAGCGGCCACAGACTGGAACTGACCCTGATAGAGTTAGCACGCTATGCAAACAGCTTTACGCGCTATTGCAGTGACAGTTCAGACAATGGATGCACAGTGTAATCCAAGGGACCGGTGTTTCCCTTTGGGCAAATGTCACAGAATCCAGAGCTGGAAGTATCAGTTGAAAAAATAAATTCTGAGATGCACTGTGTTATGGAACAGCTTCTCTTCAGTTATTCAGACTGCAGAGATTTCGGCTAGTGTCATAGCAGGGATGTATCAGCAGCAACAAATGAGTTTTCTCTTATCCACCTATGAATCTGAGAAGTGCCCTAGACAGATCTGCAGAGGCAGGGGTCTCTATAGTTATATGAGAGGTTAAAAAAGAAAAGCTCTATTTTCAGTTTTAAACCTATGTACAAATGCTTCTGATGCTAATGTCCATAATTTTAAAAAGAATAAAAAAAAGGTCCTTGTACCTTAATAGGATGAGAAGATAAAAATCAGTTTGGGCTTTTGCTAATTATTATGACCTACATATACAATCATTCCTAAAGATCCAACCTGATCATTTCTTAGGCATATTACCAACCAGAAAAAAAAAAATCTATGTTTAATCTGTGGATAACCGTAGTCACAGCAAACTAGAAAGTTTAGAAATATTATTAGGGTGAGTATAGTTGGGGGAGGGGCCCCAGAGGGGCGAATATTCCATAATGGATAATGCATCCTGAACAACCAGTTTTCATCTGCAGCTAAGAGAGAACAAGAGAATAAGCAGCCAATTTTTACAACTTTCATAAATTTTCTTACATCCTTCTGTCCACAAGCACAAATGTATATGTGAAGAATAAAGAAGTTTAATTAAAAAGAAAAAGACTGTTAATGCTTAAAGTGATACACTTTAAGACTTCTAAATTTGATGATTTAGAAGACTTCTAATATTTGATAATTTACAGGTCAGTCATTGCAACAGATTATTATTTTGAGAGTCTAATTGTAAAGAGAGAACAGCAAGACAGCTAGCTTGTCAGAAAGAAGTCCTGTATTATGTTCCCTCTCTCTGCAAGCCTGCAGGCTGGCTGGCTATGGCAGATGGAGTCTGCCATACATAACTGTAATTAAAATGTGAACCCCATCTTAGAGGTCAGAATAGACTAGTTGACAAACAGGGAAGCCGGGAGATGGAAAGAAGAAATATTTCCTGACATAAGCATTTTCAGTCTTTGAAAAACAATCCAAAAGGAAATATAGCCTATGAATTTAAGCGTCACATACTTAGTATATCTTTCAAAAAAAAATCCTCAGAAGCTGGAGGTCTGGAATTGCTTTAAAGGCAGCTCAGAATTTCAATCAGCTTTAGCACAATGAAAATTTCAAGTGCTGGGGGAATTAACTGATGGGATATTTGAAGCTTCTATGAACTCTGATTAACTAATGACAAAATCTGTGAAATTATAAGGCGATATTTTTTCCTCTCATGCAAATATATTTGTAATAATGGGGAAAAGAAAATAAAACCATATATTGCTAACAGTAGATTCTGACTGAAAATTTTCATACCATTGGTACAAGCTAACAGCACAATTTCCATATTATTTTGTAAGCAGAGTATGACCAGATTTTTAAGTTTAATATTATATCCCTGTGTTTTACATTTATTTTGATCACTGATGTATTGGGGGCTTATTCTACCATCTTATTTTGTAAGATCTGTTCTCCCTTGCTTATTACGACACTGATAGTTTTTTATAATCATTTTTTCTCTATACGTTTGTATGCTATAGATTATATTTCTGTTAATGGTTTACCCTTAATTTTTTATCACACTATATACAAATATAAAAATCCCTAAGTTACTCAATATCACAATATTTGTCCAAAGTATGCTTTAATTGCCAGTGAACATCCTCTCAGTTTCTTTGCCATTATTGTCTGGCATTTAAGTTTTATGAATGGTATTGTTATCATAACATGCAGTTAACTGCACTCACATTTTCATGATGAAGTACATCTTTCAAGGATATATTTTTCCAGCAAGAACAAGTCCAGTCAGTAGTAAACACTTACTACCCTGTGAAAATACTAAATGAAAATTTTAGCTGGGTATAGAATTGTACTTCAAGAGTTACTTTTGCTTAGCACTTTGGTGTATTGCTCCATCGTCTTCTAGCATCTAAAGTGCTCAAAGAGAGGTCTACTGCCTATCTAATTTTCATACCTATTTAGGGAATATATCTTTTCTCTCTGATAACTTTTAAAAGTCAGTGGTCTTCACTTTTACTATAAAGTATGTAGATACGAATTTATTTGTATACTCAGCTCAATACTCAGTTATACTGATGGCTAAATCTCATTTATTCTAGAAATTCTAGATGTGAGCATCACTTCTTTGTCATTTTCTCTATTTTATTTTGGAACTCTTACTAGTTATATACCAGAGTTTCTAAACTCCTTATTTTTTTAGCTACTATTTATTAACTATTATTTCACTTTTTTTTTAATATCTCTGTGCTGTTTTCTAAGAACTACTATCCAAAAATAGTCTAAAACTGCTATTGAGTTTTAAGTTTTCAATATCTTTATTATTTTATTGTTACTACTATTTAGCTTTGCCATGTCTCCTAAATTTTCTTTTCTATTTTTTCTGTTTTATTTTTCCAATAGTTTGTGATCAAAGTACAGACATGTAGAGAGATGCGCCACGGCTTCGGTAGCGACCGCCTCTCTACGCGGGTGTGAGCTTCGCCAGGCCCTCCCCCAGGAGACCGTTGCAGTCGGCCAGCCCCTGGTCCTTGGTAACCATGTGTGACCGAAAGGCCGTAATCAAGAATGCCGATATGTCGGAGGAGATGCAATAGGACTCGGTGGAATGTGCTACGCAGGCATTGGAGAAGTATAATATAGAGAAGGACATTGCGGCCCATATCAAGAAGGAGTTTGACAAGAAGTACAACCCCACCTGGCACTGCATCGTGGGGAGGAGCTTCGGTAGTTATGTGACACATGAAACCAAACACTTCATCTACTTCTACCTGGGCCAAGTGGCCATTCTCCTGTTCAAATCTGGTTAAAAGCATGAACTGTGCCACACACCCAGTGATCCACTCAAAAACAAGGACTGCAGCCTAAATTCCAAATACCAAAGACTGAAGTCTTCAGCCTTGCCTAAGGGAACAGGTACCTCCATCTTTGAACCTTTATTTTGTTTTGTACAGGGCATTCTCTGTACTAGTTTGTGGTTATAAAGCAATTAGTAAAACAGCTTACATTTGTATTTATTTTCTATTCCATACCTCTCTGCCCCATGTTTTTTCTCTTCAAAATCCATTCCTTTAAAGAAGTAAATCTGTTGAAGTGTGCGTTAAAAAAAAAAAAAAAGTACAGACGTGTAACATCATCTTTATTCAAAGAGTTCCTACAACCAACTTGTTAGTAGTCTCTAAGTCATCCACCTTTTGATTTTCCCTTAAGCCAAACAGCCTTATTTTTGCTATGTCACAGATACTTATATACTGAAGCCAGGCTGTCAATTTCTTATATTCAAATGATTTCTTATAGTTTTTAATTATAATTAATTTCTTATACTTAATTACTAAAGTAATGAGTGAAAATATTCAAAAACACTCTCTTAAATATCAAAAGAAATGAGAAACATCAAAGAAATGCAAACCTAAGGCAAAAGATACCACTTGTGAATACTGTATTGCCAAACTCCTAGAGTTAAGACAGAGTTAAGAGAGAGTTAATAAAGTAAAAAGAAATAATTTCTTACATGGCAGTGAAAACCTGACAATCTGTTTGAAAAGTGATTTGACCAATATATATTTAAAAACCCAAAGAGAATGTATACTCAATAGACAGCATTTCTACTTCTAGAAATTGATTGTGAAGAAACAATAACAGATATATACCAAAATGTATAAGGAATTCTTTGTTTATAAAAGCAAAAAACCAAACCAACAATAGCACAACAAACAAAAGCAAAGGGATAAACTATTCATTAACATGAGACTGGTTAAATAAGTTATGGAATACCACACAGTCACTTTAAAAATGCATCCATATACACAAAAGAGAGGCAAAAAGTTATACCAAAATGTTATCTCTGGAAGTATGTTAATGGGTAACCTATATTTTCTTTTGTAGTTATGGTATTATTGATATAGGACTTTGTATGTACATCTCTGTAAAAATTATGTAGAGATGGGGGTATAATTATTCCTAAATGTACAGAAGGCAAGAGTGAACTTGAGGCCAAGGAACTAAATCCCTCAGTTGATTGTCTATAAATGCAAATATATCCCCACTTGCCCAGGGTTATTTCTTCTTATTACACAAATCTGAGCTCTCCTTCTTTCAACACCTCCAATCCAATCTCCTCCTTGATTGGTTCTCAGCCTTTTGGCTAAGATCAAGTGCAATCTCCTCCTTGTTTAGGATCTTGCTCTGTCAGGCATCCAATCTCTCTTCCATTTCTGATTCATTCCTCATTTCTGCATTCTTCCCTTCAGACCATAAATTTGCTTAAGGTTTTTAAAGGAAAAAACAAATGTTCTCTTGAAAATGACATCAAAAAAGAGACATCCCATGTCCTGTTTTCCTACTTCCTATTAATTCCTATTCACACCATCGTTTGTGGCAGTGTGGCTCTCATGTTTACTGCTATGTTCAAGTTGCCCTTGCTAACACCTCTCATGATTTGCCAGTGGCTAAATTCAATATATATATTTCTATCCTTGTCATCCAGGAACATCGCACAACCCTATACTTAATGACACTGCTGATTGAAAACCCCACACCCACTCCATGACTTCTGGTGGCATTGCACTTTGTGAGTTTTAGTCTAGATTCTTTCTCAGCCCTTTCTGAACAAATCACCCTTTGTAGGCCTATAATATTTTGCTGATTTTCAGGTCCTTGACCTCCCCATCTTTCTTACTGCCTGCACTTTCTCTTTCATCTACACTGATAACTTCCAAATTTTTACTTAGGGCCAGGTGGGCTGCCTTGGCTGTCTCAAAAGTACATCAATTTCAACGTTCCTAAAATTAAAAGTATTAAGTTCCCCATTAAACTGCTCTCCTCTTATAGCCTCTCTTCCATTCAATCAACACAGACAGAAACCTGGGATTCATATTAAACTCCTCCCTCTTCCTCATGCTGCATATCCAATCATCGTGCCTGACAGTTTTTACTCTTCAACACTTCTCAACTTGTTTTCCAACTTCTCTTCATTCTTCTCCTTTCATTTCCACTTACCACTGCCCTAGTTCAGGTCAACACTCTAAGTGGTCTCCCTGACCCCAGTCTTAATCTTTTTTCCAAATCTGCCTTCTCTGCAGCTACCAAATTGTATTTGAAATGCTAGCCTAACTATATCACTCATCTTCTGCTTAAAATCCTTGCCCATTCCTTACAAAATGAAGTCCAAACTCCTTAACTAACACACACACTGTTCAGGATTCATCTCTCACAGCTCCCTGCCTAGGAATTTATATTATGACAACCTCTGTGTGAGACCTTGAAAGACACCATGGGCTTTCTTGCCTCTATACCTTCAACTTATACTATATTCTCTACCTGGATTGCTACCTCCTCACCTGGGGTGTCATATCTCTAAAAAGCTTTCCTTAAAAATTCTCTCCCTCAACTAACTCCAAGCATGGACCGGAACTCAGCAACAAAGATCACACCCTTTGAAGTCAGCTGTTCTCTATGGTATAATACGGGGCTTTCCAGGTGGCGCTAGTGGTCAAGAATCCACCTGCCAAAGCAGGAGACTTGAGAGACGTGGGTTTGATCCCTGTGTTGGGAAGATCCCCTGGGGGAGGGCATGGCAACCCACTCCAGTATTCTTGCCTGGAGAATTCCATGGACAGAGGAGCCTGGCAGTTTACAGTCCACGGGGTCACAAAGAGTCAGACACGACTGAAGCGACTTGGCACGGCATGCACGGTATAATATGATTAAAAATCCAGTTGGTTTTCATCTCTTCCTTATCACAGGTTTCATATACTTGAAGTTTTCTATGTATGTACATTACTTTCCTCTCCTTCTTTTACCCATTAAAGCTTGGTACCGCACTCTGAGAGGTCTGCATTAAGGACTTCTCCCTGCGTGCTTCACCTTGTACCGATAGGGGATTCACTACATACTTATTCGAGGGCTGAGGGTGACTCCTAAGGTTAAGGAGAAAAAGAAAGCAAATCACCTATAGCAACAGGCCTTTAAAAGTAAGTAAAATCTCCTACTAGTAATTGAATCAGCAATGTCATAAGAGAAACAACTTTGTTACAGAAGACCTAACATCAACTTAGCTTCCAGAGCAGTCTTGTGGTTCATATCAGAATGTAAACTAGGAATTATGTGGAAATTCTCATGCGGAAATTCCACAGAGAATACTTGTTACACGATGACTAATAAAACTACATTATAAGAGGTGATCTTTTTGCTGAAGAGTAGAGAGAAGAAGAATGTTTCAAATATATGGCACCAACTAAACAGGTCCCTAAAGTTAAGCAACAATAACAAAACTTGCCAGTTTAAGAGTTGGATACTGTTTATTAGCAAGAATAGCAAAAAGGAAAAAAGCCAAAATGGTTTAGGGAAGAATCCATCCCTGAAATACTAAAATTCTGCTGTGTATTGATTCATATGTTTTGGGTTTTTTGGTATGCATATATGTCGGGGGGGGGCGGCATGCAGGAAACAGATCTTAAGATGTCAAAAATAGTTTTTAAAAAATAGCTGTATGCACATGAGGAAATGAATGTTAAATGTACAAAATTTTTTAAATCTTAGAAAAAGTTCACATTGCTTCATGCACCAGGAAAGGGGGCCAGAAAGAGATCTGGATAGAGAATTTCTTTTTAATTTTATAAAATTAAAAAAAAAATTCAAACGAGAAAGGAGAAATTCTTCTAAAGTGGGCAAGATTAATTTGGCATGTTATACAAATAGGAGGAAATCTGCTAAAAAGAAAAAAGAGGGAAAAACTTAGCTGCTAATCTTAGGTTAATAGTAAATGACCCCATCCACTGTTAACCTCAAAGACTGACCTCTTGACCCACAGCCAGTGGCCCTGTTCAGAAACATGTTGCCACCAGAGTAAATAAAAAGAGAACATAACGTGCTGAAATTGTTACTGCTAATGACAAGTGACACACACTTTATACTGCCAATGAGCAAGCCATCAATAAATAACTCTAAACATTTGCCAATATTCTTCTAGACTGTAGTTTCCTGTGTTTTTACATTTTTTAGTTATTTATTTATTATGGAAGAGGGCAAAATTATTATTCTGATCTCTAAGGATTTTAGAAGGAAATTTTTTAAAGTACTGATTATAAAAGTAAGGGGAAAACCACATGAGTAGATGGGCTGATCATCAGCACCACTCAGTAACTCACACCCACGCTCTTTAACCAGCAAGGTCCACGCTAAGAGACCAACGGTGAAAGAGGCATTCCACGGGCATCCCAAAATTCTGGCCTAGAACACAGGTCACAGACATAAAGTCTAGATATAGGAAACTCTAAAAGCCTGGTATTCAGAGCATTTTAAGTTCTTAGAGTCTCTTAGTGAAGGACTGATCTGTTCTGATAACACTTAAAATCTGAGGTTTGATTGATGTTGGCAAGTTGATTCTATAAAAACCAACACATGGAAAGTGATAACACTTTTGATAGTTCTGAAATTTTGAACCCAATTTATAACTAAGTTTTGCTTCAGTTTTTTTCCCCTCCACCCAAATAGATACTGTATAAAACACTCTGGAAGGATAAAGAAACTGATAATATTGTTGGCCTCCAAAGGCAGGAATTAGGTGATCAGGGACTATGGGAGAGAAAGATTTTTCACTTTCATACCCTTTTGTATGTTTTGAAATTTGAACCTGTTAAAATTTTTGAAGTATTAAAAGTAAAACAAAAATTCAAATGAATAATGAAAATTATGAGCATATCTATGAACAAATTCAGAAAGCAGGAAAGAACATACAAGAATGAACAAATGGAAAGCCAGCTCTGAGTAGCAGTATCAATTAGCATGTGTGTAAACAGTGAAAGCACAGGCGGATGTAGGGACAGATAACCAACTTTAATAAAATAAGACTTAATACACAGGTTTAAAATGATAGTATAGAATGTGTATGAATCCACACATTATATATAGTAGAATTAAATAATAATTTAAGCAAGTAGAGAGAACTGGAAAACTAGATTTTTCAAAGTAATTGGAAAATACAAATTATATTTCCATCCTCCACCCCATCCGCACGCCTCTCCCAAAGAAATACTATTTAGTTACGTGTACAGATGAAACCAAATTGTATACACACAGTTTTGCATTGTATATTTTCTTACATTTTGTACTTTCTTATTATTAGGAATTTGTCACTTGAAGATGAAATGAAAAAGGCTTTTTAGCACAGTTATAATTTGTAACCAAACAAGAGCATTCAAAATAATATAACGACACTTCTCATAAATTAAATTATATTTAACTGCAGAAAGTAACCAGTTTCTCTCAATTTCTCACTCAAATTTTTTATCTTTATAAAATGTTTCCTGCTTTAAAGTTGTTCAAGAGTGAGAGATGCTTTGACATGCTTTTAATTGATTCATTTTACACTCAGAGGGAGGATAACAGTGATTTGTGAAAAGGATTTCTTTCTGTCTTGCACACATCTCTCATTTGTCCATCTTAATTCAATTAAAGGAAATAAGGACAGTTTGACCGATGAATGAACCATATTTTAACCGAGGACACTTCTATTTAAACTGGAGTGTATCAACCACTGTAATTGTCAGTTAGTTACTTCCGACTTCTAACTTTTGTTTTGAGAGGTCACAGCATGGTCATGAATGAGAAGAACATATTAGAATATGGGTAAGTATTTAAACCATTAGTCCATTAGCCATTTTAAGAAAGTATTTTTTTAATTATTACTGGCATGTACAGTGATAATTCAACTCCAGAAGTAGCTTTTGTCATCCTGAAGGCATATGAATACAAATACGATAAAACTTTTATTTCTGTAAGTTGAAACAGTAGGCAGAAGTTTTATTATGCTGGGTCTTACAGGTTTTGGTAAGATGTTTTGTTTTAATTAGCTGTACAGGGGTATTAACTTACCTTCAATTAAGCATACCTATTTTAAGTGTTGCCTTTCAGGAGATTTCATTTTTTAATGCATATAGTATGTGATCATCACCACAATCAAGATATACAACATTTCTATCACTTCAGAAAGGCCATTCACATCCCTTGGAAGTCAGTTTCTTTCTTTCAACTCCTGGTCCTCAGAAATCACTGATCTACACTCTGGCACTAATTTTGCGATTTCTAGAATTTTATATAAATAAAACCATGCAGTAATAGTATTTTATGTGTCTTTTCACTTAGCACAATGCTTTGGTGATTCATCCATGCTGCGATGTGTATCAGTCAGTAGCCTCTTTCTTTTTATTGCTAAGTAGGGATATAATACAAATTTTTTTTCTCATCATAAACAGATGAACATTTGGTTTGTTTAAAGGTTTTGTTTATTATGAATATAGCTGCAATAAACATTTGAGTACAAGTCTTTGTATAAACATATGTTTTCATTTCTCTTGGGTTAATATATGTGAGTGCCATGATGGAATCATAAGGTAAGTATATGTTTAACTTTATAAGAAACTACCAAACTATATTACAAAGTGCTTATACCAATTTGCATTTCCAACAACAATGTTTAAGGGTTCCACAGTTTTTCCACATCCTCATCAACACTGAGTATTAACATTAATACTCAGTATAATACTCAGCCATACTTACAGTTACAGTACCATTTCCCTAATGACAAATGTCAGAGCATCTTTTCACATACTTGTCACTTTTTTATCTTCTCTGGGGAAGTCTCTGTTCAAATACCCGTAGTTTGAGTTATTTTTCTCATTACTGAGTTATAAGAGTTCTTTACATATTTTGCACATGATTTCTTTATTCTGTGCATGCAAGCTAAGTCACTTCAGTCATGTCTTTACTCTTTGTGACCCTATTAGATTATAGCTTGCCAGGCTCCTCTGTCCATGGGATTCTCCAGGCAAGAGTACCGGAATGGGTTGCTATGCCCTTCTCCTGGGGATCTTCCCAATCCAGCGATCAACCCCGCATCTCTAATATCTCCTGCATTGGCAGGTAGGTTCTTTACCACTAATGCCACCTGGGAAGCCCCGATTTCTTTATTAAATAGGGTCAGTTCTTGCTATCTGCGGTACTTACGTTCTATAAAGTCATCATGAACAATGAGTTAATGAAATCAATGAAATTTTCTGGGGAAAAACAAAGTGAGCCTCTGGTTACAACATTTCCATCAAATAAATTAAGAGACGCCTGTGGGGCCTGATACCACCCTTATGGCAGAAAGTGAAGAAGAACTAAAGAGCCTCTTGATGAAAGTGGAAGAAGAGAGTGAAAAAGTTCGCTTAAAACCCAACATTTGGAAAACTAAGATCATGGCATCACTTCATGGCAAATAGATGGGGAAACAATGAGAAACTTTATTTTCTTGGGCTCCAAAGTCACTGCAGATGGTAAGTACAGCCATGAAATTAAAAGATGCTTGCTCCTTGGAAGAAAAGCTATGACCAACCTAGACAGCATACTAAAAACAGAGACATTACTTTGCCAACAAATGTCCGTCTAGTCAAAGCTATGATTTTTTTACAGTAGTCATGTATGGATGTGAGAGTTGTACTATAAAGAAAGCTGAATGCCAAAGAATTGATGCTTTTGAGCTGTGGTGTTGGAGAAGACTCTTTTTTTTTTTTTTAGTTTTAAAAAAAAATTTATTGAAATATAGTTGATTTACAATGTTGTGTTGGATCTCCTTGAAGTCAAGACTCTTGAGAGTCCCTTGGACTTCAAGGAGATCTAACACGTCAACCCAAAAGGAAATCAGTCCTGAATATTCACTGGAAAGGACTGATGCTGAAACTCGAATCCTTTGTGGTCACCTGATGCAAAGAACTGACTCATTTGAAAAGACCCTGATGCTGGGAAAGATTGAAGGTGGGAGGAGAAGGGGACAACAGAGGATGAGACGGTTGGATGGCATCACCAACTCGATGGACGTAAGTTTGAGTAGGCTCCGGGAGTTGGTGATGGACAGGGAGGCCTGACGTGCTGCAGTCCATGGGGTTGCAAAGCGCTGGACACGACTGAGCGACTGACCTGAACTGTGGGGACCCCTCCCCATCGTGCACAAGCAAGGGAACTGAGACATATAGTCCCCTTTTGAAACTATGCCTCTGTGGAGTGTCTCCCAGTCTGTGTGATCAGAAAGGATAGGCGAAACCTGGAAGTTGCATAAGCCCAGCAACACCTGAGCTGAGAAATGGCCAGGCAGAACTGATAGTCTGCAGAGCTAAGCCAGTGGCTCTGTTCAGTCAGGGAACCTAGGGTGCAGGTCAGCCTGAGTTCAGACAACAAATAAAGAGATCTACCTGCTTTAGAGCTGCTTCTCTCACCAGTCCCAGATGGAGCAGTGGTAAAGAATCTCCCTGCCAATGCAGGAGATGTGAGAGATGAGGGTTAGATCCCTGGGTCAGGAAGATACCCTGGAGGAGGCCATGGCAATCTGCTCCAGTATTCTTGCCTGGACAATCCCATGGACAGAGGAGCCTAACAGGCTACAGTCTTTGGGGTTGCAAAGAGTTGGACACAACTGAGCATTCATGCTTCTATGCTCCCACCACACCTGGGCAGAGAAACTAATTCATAGCCCTGCCTGTTGCTAAATATAGCCTTCAACCTGACCAACCAAAGAACCTAACCAGATAACATAGAAAGCTGTGGAGGCCCTCCAAAAGCCTGCTTACAGGGGCACTTGAAAAGGACGCACAGTCCATGGCTTTCCCCATCTGCAGGGCAAAACTGGTGGCCTCACTTGATCAGGGAATTCAGTGCACAGGCTTGCCTGATTCCAGGTCCCCAAAAATGAGCCATACATGCCCTGGGTCCCATCTTGTTGCCCTGCCAGAGCAGGGAAGCTCAATCATAGCCCTGTCAACTACTGAATATAGTATTCAATTCCAACTATCTAGTAAGCCTGACCAGAGAATACAGGCAACCAGGGAACCTCCTACAGCCACACTTGGGTAGGAAACTAAGCCAGCAGTCCTAGTCAATAGTAATCAGACAGTGGGTGGATTTTTTGCAGAAACTAATGCCTAAGGTGTTACCATGTCTCTGGTTGATAATGTGTTAAGGAAGTTCAGTGAGCTTCGAGAATATACAGACAACTAAATGAAACTAGGAAAACAATAGATAACAAAATGAAAAGTTTTACAAAGAAAAAACCACCAAAACCAACAAACAGAAATGAGAAATGCTAAAGTTGAGAAAAATACAGTAAATAAAATGAAGAACTCAAATGCAGACTCAACCACAGAAAAGACAGAATCAGTAACCTGAAGGATAAGATATTGAAAATTATCCAGTCAATGGATTACAAAGAAAAAAGAATGAAAAAGAGTAAAGAAAGTCTATGGGACTTATGGGGGCTTCCCAGGTGGCACTAGTGGTAAAGAACCACCTACCAATGCAGGAGACGTAAGAGATGTGGGTTTGATCCCTGGGTTGGAAAGATACCACAGAGGAGGCCATGGCAACCCACTCCAGTACTCTTGCTTGGAGAATCCCAAGGACAGAGGAGCCTTGAAGGCTATATATAGTCCATGGGGTTGCAAAGAGTGGGACATAACTGAAGTAACTCAGCACACACATGGGACTTATGGGACACAATGGAAAAAAAAAATACAGTATTTCTTTTCCAGAAGAAGAGAAAGAGAAAGGGACAGAAAGTACATTTACAGCAATAATGGCTGAAGACTTTCCAAACCTGGAAAGAGAAATAAACATCCAGATCCGTAAGGCCTAAAAGATCCCAAATAGGTTGAACCCAAATAGGGCTATACTGAGACATGTGATAATTAAATTGTTAAGAGTCAGAGACAAAGAAAGAATTTTGAAAGCAGCAAGAGAAAACAGAGAAGTTATATACAAGAGAGTCTCATAGACCATCCATAGATTTCTCAGCACAAAACATTCAGAAGAGAATGAGGATAAACATCTTCAAAATATTAGGGGTCGGAGTGGAGCTGGGGGGGAACTGCCAACCAAGAATTCTATACCCAGAGAAGCTGTCTTTCAGAAATGAAGGAGGAATAAAGACTTTCTCAAACAAACATGGCAAATCCATATTCTGTTCTGATCTGTGCCATTTGCACACAACCAGTGGGCCTGAAGAGTTTCAGGACTTACCACAGAAGCATGGGCTCAGGCCAAGACCTAATCATCTCTTGTCCCTTACCAGTCATATCAATTAATTAAATAAAATTTTCTATCAAATTGCCAATTTTCTGCCAACTTCTGGAAATTCAACAACAGAAGAGAAAGTCTGGCCTCATGGAGTTTATATTCTATCCTTGGGCTCTACATGGCTGTGTTATTTTCTCCTCCTTTCAAGTGCAGCATGACTAGGATAATTTTATTTATGTGCCTAAATAACAAAGCCTCCTGCAGTTAATGCCATCTGTGAAGGTAAACTGCTGCTTTCTGTTCCACTACAGAGACACACAGAAGGGGGCTAATGCTCTCTGATAAAGGCGGCAAGTATCATCAGCCCCCATGTGCTGTCAAGGTCCATCACTTGCTATAACACTCCCTCTGAGCTGTTTCCTCATACTTGTAAGGCACACCTGTTACCCAAGTACCTGACAATCAACTCTTGGATTCCCTGGAGGCAATTGACAACATTCACTAGTTCTCTCACATCCTCTGACAACACAGGGTCAACATTTAAGCCAAATTATTTCTACCCAGTGGTTTCCAGTTTAACAGAATATGGGCTCAGTATTTATTTATCACAGCTTGTTGCCTGTATAGTTTAATTGCTTATCTATGGCTATAATCATTTTCTGTCTTGGTTTATCTGCCAAGATATTTTTAATGAAATGATGTATCATCTTCTCAAACCACTCATTATAAAGAGAAAAGAGAATATTGTAAAGCTCTTGGGATTAATATAAAAATGTACAAGGGCTTCTCTGAGCTTTTAATCAGTCCTTCACAACAAGTCCCCTACACTAATGACTTAATGATGTTTGGCAAAACACAGAGCACTGAATCTGGTCTCAGACACTAGAATATCTTTAATACTGAGAATTAATTACACAGCAACTCTATGCTAATATATCTCTCTAAAACAAAAAAAAAAGTCTCAGAGAGCTAGAGCTTACAAAGATGTTTTTATGAAATATCACAGCAAACACAAAGGCCTTTCCATGATATACAACTGAATGTCCTACTGAAAGTATCTAAAGGGAGTTTTTGTAGAATAGGGGTCTCCAACCTCCAGGATCTAATGCCTGATGATCTGAGTGGAGTTGATGTAACAATAATAATATAGTGCACAATAAATGTAATGTGCTTGAATCATCCCAAGACCATCCCCCTCAACCCCAGTCCATGGAAAAACTGTCTTTCATGAAACCACTCCCTGGTGCCAAAAAGGTTGGGGACCACTCTTCTGGAAGATGGATGCCCCTAGGCCTAGAAGAAATTGGACTACAAGAAAAGGACTGTATCATTCCACCTGCAAATTTCTAGTAAGTACAGACATTCCCCCCTGCCCTCTGGAGCCCATCGGGTTATTCTTGTGTTAATGACCTCACACAGCAGACAGAGCCAGTCTTTCTGCTTCTCTTTCTTGTAGAATGATTTCCCTAAAGCCAGTGTTGGGCAAAATGCCACTAATACCACCATAAAGCCCCCACAGTGCTTGAAGGGGGAGGTAAGAGATAGAGGGGTTAGGAGGTAATCAAGCTTACAGATTAAAGCTTACTAAAGCTACAAGATGAGCACAGCTCTTGGTGTTTACTAACTCTTCTAGTACTGAGCACTCCTCCCCCACCCTCATGGCACAAATCACAAAGGTCTTTTCATCAATGGACCTCAAAGGCAAGCCTGCTTTAAGCTCCCAAGTACAGCATCTCTACTGGAGTGTTCTTTGGTATCTGTCAGTCAGGCAACAGTCCCTGTTTTTCCATGTAACATTAGAGTTATTCACGCCTGCAGACGATGAGATCTTTCTACACATGCACTGACATCTGTGAGGGCTGAGTACTGTAAGCACTATATTCTAGACTTTTTTTTCCCCAGAGGCCTTTTTCTAACACACGCAGACACATAAAAGGCCTTTTTCTGTGAGAACAGGAGACTGTAATAGGAAAAAGTTAAAATAAGAAAAAACAAAACAAAAAAACTTCAGAGCAAAAAAAAAAAAAATACCACTTTAGATTACAATTCAACGGTTTAGAGCAGGACCTGCTCCACTAATCTACTCAGGTGGAGGTATCCTAAGGATTAATTTTTTTCTTTTTTTTCCCATAAAACAGGCTTATGTGAGGTATTTACCAGGAATACCTCCACAGCCTGGGGATCTAACTCAGTCTTGCCTTACAAGCACACCTGGGGCACAGCAGCTAGAGCACTGTGGCACCAGGATGCACAGGGAAGCCTGGCCGCTTCTCTTGTATCCCGGCTTCTTCTAGGCCGAGGGGCAGCCATCTTCTAGAACAGCAGTCCCCAGCCATTTAGGCAGGATGCCCTGTGCATCCACTTTACCAGTATTGCACCTCAGTCTTTGAGTACATTAAAACAAAACCCAACAACTCCTTTCCCTCTCCAGTTCCACAACCTAAGCCTAGGAAAGCTCTGGGAGTTGGTGATGGACAGGGAAGTCTGGCGTGCTGTAGTCCATGGGGTTATTGTAAAGAGTCGGAAACGACTGAGTGACTGAACTGAACGGAACTGAAACCTAGGAAAAACAGTCACATCATTTTTAGAATTTAGCGACTATAATACTTCTGTAATAAGCTAATGCTTATTATTTTGCAAACCTCCAGCATCTTCATTTATTATTTTTACTTTTGACATCTGGAAGGGCTATACCCAGGTTGTTCAATTTAAGGGTACTAATTCCTAAGGGATATTTATTTGATTTGAAGTCATGAAAAATTTCCCACCTCAATTTGATAAATTACATCCCTTCATCCTTACCACTAACTTAAAAGTTATGTAAATTATCCAGATGAACAAAAACAATTCACGATTATAATGTTGTTAAATGAATTAGATAACAATGACTACAGCTTCCCAATTATAGTTTGAGACAGATAAATTTATACTTTATTGATAGCAGGAGCAGAAAGCCTAATCACTAAACGCCAGCACAGTCTGGTTTCTGTAGGGTAATGACCCATCTCTATATTCATAACAACAATCTCATTCATCATAATTCACATTTGAAAAAAAAAGAAAAAGAACTCTAGTCAAGCTAATGGAAGAAACGTGTGAAAAGTGATTGGCTGGGTAAAACTCTGTATGCAGCTGGAGGGTCCTAATTGATTATATTGTGCTGCAACTAAGCCTTCTGCTAGTACAACAGATCTTTATCTAACCGCATTTCAATTGATTTTCACTGATAGTCTTCTTTCTTATGTCTAAGGCTTAAAGTACTAAACTAATAAAAGGATAAAAGACTTTGTAATACAGATTTCAAAATATAATGTCCAAGCAGGACTTCCATGGAATAAGATGGCAGGCTGGGTGTGTATAGCCCACGACATACATAAGAGCCCGAACCTGTGAATTTGGGAGGTAATTAAAAAAAAATGTTTAGGATTTTAGTTCGTATTTCAGAGCCCAAAGGCAAAACACTAACCCAAACATTCAAAGATACAAAGTGTCTAATATTTACTCTATTTTAGGATGCAGAAGGATAAGACAAAAGATTATCCATTTAGTAGCTCTTATATAGGTTTTCATGTAATATAAAAAGTTTTATTGGTTTAGAAAGTATCAAGAATTGGTCTCCTCATTAAATACTCATTAGTTTAAAAATAAGTCAAGTACAATGACTAGATATTGTTCATCTTTCAGATGAAAGACCTACTGGATAAACTGAACACAAGACCAAAATTCTCAAAATAGAATTAATGTATAGAACTTCGAATGAAAATACAACATGAAGTAAAAACTGTCATTTATTGACATACAATAAACTGTGTAGACTGAAGGGTACAATTTGATGTTATGACATATGTACACACCTATGAAACCATCACCACAAATAAGAAAATGACTGTGTCCTTCCTTGCCAAGGGTTTTCTCACATGATAACACCTCTCACTTCACCCAACCTCTGTATCGGAAACCATTCATTGGCTTTCTATTACCACAGATTTGTTAGCATTTCCTAGAATTTTATATACCTGAAACCAAATGGTACATATTTTTTTGGTCAGGTTCCACTGACATTTTGAGATCTATCTATGTTAATGCAAATTCATTTTTATTGCTGAGTAGTATCCAGTTTCATGGATAAATACCAATTTGTTTATAGATTTATTTGTAGATTGACATTTGAGTTGTTTTCAATTCTCAGCTACTACAAACATGGCTGTTATTGAATTCTGATATATTATAAAATTAAGAAACTGCTGAGCTGCTTTCCAAAGTGTTTGTAAAATTCTGTACGTCCAGCAATGGTATATGAGGGCTTCAGTTGCTCTATGTCCTTATCAAGACAAGGACAATATTTTGGTCAATATTAGACAATCTGATAAGTATGTAGTAGTGTCTCAAATATAGTTAAGAGTTTTTATATATTCACATAATCTGGACACAAGCCTTTTATCAGCTGTAGAAATTGAAAATATTTTCCCCCAATGTGTGGCATTCCATTAACAGCGTCAGTAGAAGAACAAGTGTTCTAGACTTTGATGAAGTCTGCTTTGTCAATTTTTCTTTTATGGATCACACTTTTGTTATGAAAACTAAGAAGCTATAGTTTTTCTTTAATGGACTATACTTTTGTTATCAAAGCAAAGAAACTATAGTGTTTTTTTTTATGGATCATACTTTTGTTATCAAAACTAAGAAAAAATTAATTTCTCTATTTTTTGTTATTGTTGTTGTTTTTATTTGGTTTCCACTTTGATGCTTATCCTAGTGGAAAAGCTGAAGTCACTGATCTGAAGCCTTTCCTCATTACATATTTAGTGCTATAACTTTTCTTCTAAGCACTCTGTTAAAGCATTTATCCCACGAATTTTGATATGTTGTGTGTTAATTTTTACTCCATTCAAAATAATTTTTTTCCATTTATTTTTATTAGTTGGAGGCTAATTGCTTTATAATATTGTAATGGTTTTTGCCATACATTGACATGAATCAGCATGGATTGACATGAATCCATGGAACACATGGATTTACATGTGTTCCCCATCCTGAACCCACCTTCCACCTCCCTCTCCATCCCATCCCTCTGGGTCGTCCCAGTGCACCAGCCCTGAGCACTTGTCTCATGCATCCAACCTGGACTGGCGATCTGTTTCACACTTGATAATATACATGTTTCGATGCTGTTCTCTCAGATCATCCCACCATCGCCTTCTCCCCTAGAGTCCAAAAGTCTGTTCTGTACATCTGTACATCCACGTGCCTATGGACACCTTATCTTCGACAAAGGAGGCAAGAATATAAATCAAAATAATTTTTAAAAATTTCTTCTTACAACTATGACTTATTTAGAAGTGTTCATTTTCAAATATTTGGGGGTTGTTTTCAAATATCTCATGGTATTGCTTTCTAATGTAATTGCCTTGTGGGCAGGGAACAAACTGTATGATTCAAATCTTTTAAATTTATTGAGGCTTCTTTTATGGCCCAGAATATTAATTATCATAAAAAGGTGGTTCTGCTGTTGGTGGTGGTTGGATTTTTGTTTTTTTTTTTTTTAATAAATGTCTATAAGATTAAGTTGGTTAATTCAAGTCTTCTATATCCTTGCCAATTCTTTGTCTATTGATCAATTATTGAAGAGGGATGTGGAAATCTTCAACTATAATTGTGTGTTTGCCTAATTCTGCTTGTAGTCAGCTTTATTTCATATGGTTTGAAACTATAATCAGATACTTAGACCTTTAGAATGGATATGTCTTTATTAACTAATACCCTTAATGCTATGAATGTCCCCTTATTTTATAATAATATTTTTTCTGATGTCTATTTTGTCTATTAACAGTTCCTGCTTTCTTCAGGTTTCATTGGTGTATTATTTCCATCCCTTTACTTTTATCCTATTTGTATCTTTAATTGGGTTTCTTGTAGACAAACTATGGTTGAATCTTCCCCTTTCATCCAATCTGACAATTTCTAATTTTAATTGGGTCTTTAGGCCATTTATATTTAATATGATTTTTGGTATGCTGGATTTAAATCCAACATGATGTTGTATATTTACTATTTGTCTGTATGTTTTTTTGGGGGGTGGTTCTTTTTACTCTCCCCCTGACTTCTTTCAGAGTATCTGAATATTTTTAGGGTTCCATTTTATCTAATTTGTTATGAGCTATATAACTTGTTAATTTTAGTGGTGGATTTAGCATATATTTTTAATTCATCCTTAAAGTTTACCTTTAAGGAATATCATACCACTTCATGTACAGTATAAAAACCTTATAACTTTTAACACTGCCTTCAAGCAGTTTAATTATGATGTGCCTTATGTCATGCTTTTAAGTTCTGTTAGGCAAACCTGCAATAGTTCAGGAGAAATTTTGCCTCACTGTGGAGGAAAAAATTTTCTGCGTATTATCCCCATTTGCCTATAAATTATGAGATTTTCCACTCTTACCAATAGAAACAGAGGGTCCCCAGTCCTGTGAGAGCACCCTGTCAGTGGCTCCTTCCTGGGTCTTGGGTGGCTTCTCACGCGCTGATCAGCACTCAGGTGCAGGCTTACAGGATGACCTCTGCACATCTCTAGAGCGAGCTCTCCATACAGCTCTCTGCTCTCTAGCACTGAGCTCTGTGAACACAAGCTTCTTGGCCTCCTCAAACTCCCAGCTTCATCTTTTCCACCGAGA
This sequence comes from Cervus canadensis, assembly GCF_019320065.1. Lineage (NCBI taxonomy): Eukaryota > Metazoa > Chordata > Mammalia > Artiodactyla > Cervidae > Cervus > Cervus canadensis. The sequence goes on along the minus strand of NC_057386.1, from coordinate 48,292,828 downwards.
AAGGCTGCTGAGCTCTATGTGGATTCCCCCTCCCTGGTTACAATGTGCCGGTCGTGAGCCAGCACAACTGTAGGACTCACTTCATTTGTTTTGCATCTCTCAGGGTAACTGCCTGATACACAATACCTCGAAAACCACTGTATTATACAATTGTCTACCTTATGTTTTTCAGGTGGAAGGATATGTTTGATACATGCATTTATTGCAGGCCTTGTAAAATTCCATGTATGGTGTATCCAACTAATGTTTAGAAAATGAATGCCAACTATCTCACCTTTATGAAAATCAACTTAAGAGAAATTGAAAGGAACAAAATCTACTTTAAATTAAATTAGTAAAAAATGATCCATGTCCACGAATATCCTTAGCTTAAACTCCAATTCATGATCTTATCACCAACACCAATTTCTGCTTCTCAGATGGTCTTTAACATCTATATAACAAATGAAAAAATATGCTGATTTTTCTGATTTTGTGTTTATTTATGAAGATTGGTGTTAAGAGTTTCTAAAGTATACTGAGGAATCCTTAACTAAAAGAATCCTCTCACAGCAGTTGCAAAATCCCAAACTAAGTTATTACACTTCTGTGTAAAGGACTGGACACGTGTTACTGTCATTCTAGATTTCACACACACACACACACACACACACACAAAATCTGTTAAATTTAAAATGATTCACTATTTTGCTTCAAGTAAAACACTTTAAAAGTCATTTAAAAACAGGCTTATTAGCAATATAAGGCACTGCCTAAACACAGGAATGAAACTGGGTATTATAATTGTTGAACACATTTCTTGTTTATGAGATCTTAAGAATTACCATGAAACATATTCCAATTTTAAATAATGTGTTAGATCAAAGCACAATAAGAATCCCTTATATTGGCTCCTTAAAATAGATGATGGTTTCAGATGGTTAAGAAAAGAACAGGTTCCTACCTAATGTGCCCATTGAAGGGAGCATATTTATCCACACTAGTATCTTGAGAGGTGAGATTTTTCTGTTTGTGGGCACTAAGAAACTAGGCAAAATGACCAGAAATCAGCTTTCACTACTCTGGATCTTTCAACATCCTAGGACATTACTGATGCGAATCTAAGTCTTTGCAAAACCATACTATACTGTAATTAGAATATAAGGTATGAGCAGTTACATTTACAGTGACTATAAGCCCTCAAAAGAAGTTAATGAACTGAGGCTGACCTTGATCACTGACTCAGATCCTGTAGCACAGGGCAGTACCTGCTCCCTCTCCCACATTGGCCAGCCTCTGCTACAACAGTAATCAATCTGCCGTCTTGATCTCTCAAGCATATCATACATTTTTTGATCCATCATTAAGCCTCAAACTTGTGGCCTAATTAAATTACTGAGGAAAGACACTTTGGAATTCTAGACTTTGGCAGGAGAAAAAGCAGAGATAAATATTTGAGTAAGGTGAGAAAATTATTATCTAATCTCCATGGGGTTATTTATATTCAAAATTTCTGTTCAAAATAAAATATTGTTTGCATTTTTTTAAACACAAAATGATGTCCAACCATTTGCAGCACAGTAATTAAATGCCAAACAAAAAACAAAGGAGAAGGAAGAAAGAGAAAAGGCTCAAGGGACAAGACAGCTCCACATGACAGGTGTAAACAGATAGGGAGGTGGTGTCTAAGAGTCATCAAGGTGATCTTCCAGAGTGTAGAAGTTACATGGGAGAAACTGTGGAAGGATAGAAAAAAGCTTAGAGTTAGAGAAACGAAAGGAAGACACAGAGAGATAGATAAGAAAAAAGAAAAGTCAAGCTTAATCTTCCAAATAAAATAACCTAATAATGAATTTTGTCAATAGGCATAAATTTCAGTTGTTTCCAATGAATGATAAAAACCAATGGGAAAATCAAATTACTTCTAGAATTAAGAGACAGGCAGTGTCATGTTATACCAGAGAGAAAAGAAAACAAACCTATAGTTAGTGCAAATATCACAAAGTACGTTTTAGCAGCAAGGTAAAACCCCATGCAGAAGTGGCCACAATGGTGAAAAACAGACATGGGGAACAGAGATGGGATAAAGGAACAGAGAAGAATAGGAAAATAGCAACTAATTGTAAAAGCACTAAAAACAGAGAACAAACCATAGCCACTTCCCTTTACATGGAGTGCCCTTCCAAATACTGCTATATGTTCAAACACACCCCCTACAAGAAACCCTACGAGGATGACGTTAGTCACTCAGTCATGTCCGACTCTGTGACCCCATGGACTGTAGCCTGCCAGGCTCACCTGTCCATGGACTTCTCCAGGCAAGAATACTGGGTTGTTCCCTTCTCCAGGGAATCTTCCCAACCCAGGGATCGAATCTGGGTCACTGCAGGCAGATTCTTTACCATCTGAGCCAGGGAAACACTAGTCCTCATAAACCCGATTTCTCCCCCCACCACTGGGCACCCACAGCATTATATTCATCGAAGGCTCTTCTGTGGCACTTACTTAAGTTCAGCCTCTAGTCCAGTTAACTATACATATTTCTATCCCAGTAGATCATAAACTTAAGGATCATTTTTCATAGTATCTAGTACCTCATGCCCAGGACACGGAAGACTGCTGGATTTGTTGTTGTTTAGTTGCTAAGTTGTCTGACTCTTTTGTGACCGCATGGACTATAGCCCGCCAGGCTCCTCTGTCTGTGGGGTTTCCCAGGCAACAATCCGGAGTGGGTGGCCATTTCCTTCTCCTGGGGATCTTCCTGACCCAGGGATTGAACCTGCATCTTCTGCATTAGCAAGCGGGTTCTTTACCACTGAGCCACCAGGGAAGCCCAGAGTGCTGGGTAGATACCTACTGTAACATGTCAGAAACTTCAAAATACTGATGATGAGGTTTCATTTCTCTTTCAAAAATCCAACTGATTATACAACTGGGACAGAGGGTAGTTTTGGCAAGAGACTGGCCATGAACGGATCTGAATTTGAAGTCCAGATATGACAACATTGTGCTGTATAAATTTATGCCTGTATATTAATCTTGCTGAGTTCTACCTTCTCTTAAGGTGGCAGGATTACACATCCTAAGATGATGATCCTCTCTTCCCTGAACTCAAAGCATTTACTATCTGTACCATTAATTTTGCAATTGATCACAGAATGCCTTGTGGTATTTCGTCATCTTTTAAGTAATTCAAATGCATTTATGTCTCATCTTTCCCAACCATAGCTCCTTGAATTGAGAAAGGCACACAGTTTTCTCGTCTCCCACACTGCTAATAACAGAAAGACACAGAGAGCATTCAATAAATACTAACCTATTTCATAAAATGAATCGATTCTGTAAGAAAATGCTCAGAGGGCTGTCACCTAGTGTTTGGGGGCTCTGTTGCAAGTTGCCTTTTAACTGGAAGGAACTGGGAAGGAAGACTGAAGCCGTCAGTTACAGAAGCTTCTTTACAGGACAAAAATAGGCCAGGAAGGAAGTCAAGGCTTTTTGCTTGCTGTTGTTCAGTCGCACAGTCATGTCCAACTCTTTGCGACCCCATGGACTGCGGCACACCAGGCCTCCCTGTCCCTCACCATCTCCTGAGTTTGCCCAAGTTCATGTCCACTGCATCAGTGATGCCATCTAGCCATAACCCGACAAAAGAAGCTCCCGGGAAAGGTGTTTTGTTTTGCAAGGATGAAAAGGAACTGAGCAGGGGCATCTCCCTAACCAGCAGATACTAGGGAAAGACTCATCATGAAACTTGGTTTCCTTTGTTCATTGATAAGTCCAAGCAGCAATTATCTACTTTAGCAATGATCATTACCATCACAAAGAATTAGGCAGCTCCCATGGTGGTAGTATCTGGATTTACAGGACCTTACCTTGACTCCAGCTCTAGTACTTGGTAACTGTGCTGATATTAAGTAACATCTCTAAGTCTCATTTTGCTCATGTATAAAATATAAAATAACAACTGCTGCCTGAGTCCATTCAAGAATCGAGCAGCAACATCGATGGACCTAGGGATGACCACACTAAGTGAAGCAAGTCAGAAAGAGAAAGACAAAGACCTTATGATGTCACTTATATGTGGCATCTTAAAAAGTGATACAAATTAACTTATTTACAAAACAGAGGCACACTCACAGACACAGAAAACAAACTTACAGTTACCAAAGGGGAAAGAGGGGAAGGGATCAGTTAGGAACTGGGGATTAACAGACAGACTATATATAAAACAGATCAACAAGGACCTACATGACAGCACAGGGAAGTATTACAATAACCTATGACGGAAAAGAATCTGAAAAAGGATATAGATATATATGTATATGAATAACTGAATCACTTTGCTATATATCACTGCACGTCAACTACAATTTAAAAAAAAAGAAAAGAAAGAATCAAGAAAATCTAAGTATATGTGTGCATGCTTAGTCGCTTAGTCATGTCCAATCCTTTGTGAACCTATGGAGAGTAGCTCACCAGGCTCCTCTGTCTGTGGAATTTTCCAGGCAAGAATACTGGAGTGGGTAGCCACTTCCTACTCCAGCGGATCTTCTTGACCCAGGGATGGAACCCATGTCTGCTGCATGTGCAGGTGGATTCTCTACCACTGTACCATCTGGGAAGCCCATATATATAAAATAGATAACTAATAATAACCTACTGTATAGCACAGGGAACTCTACTCCATAGTCTGTAATGACCTCTATGGGGTAAAATGCTTAAAAAAGAGTGGATATATGTATAACTGATTCACTTTGCTATACATCTGAAACTAACGCAGTACTGTAAATAAACTATATCCCAATAAAAATTATTTTTAAAAAGGAAATGTAAACTATGTAAGTAAAGAGTCCTCTAGAACTTAGAATGGTTTTTACAAAATCACACAATGCCCTCTGAGTGCTTGACACTCTGGAAGTAGGTGTGGTCAAGCTAAACCATGGTGGCCAGTAAGGTTCCTATATTCTAGACAGCATCTGGGCGCTCAGGTGGGTTTACCCTAATTCCTTTGGATCCTGGGACTCCCTCTGAGAGAAAAGTCTTAGCACTCTGGGCCCTAACAAGGCTTCCTTTGGGACATGTCGGATAATTGAAGAAACTAAGAGACAGGGTACTGAAGGGAGTCAGATTCGCACAGGTAGAGGCTGTCACTGTGTGCTGTCCCAGGACGCCCCCTCGGCGCTCTGCTTCCTGGACGACACCTAGGTGCTTCAGGACCCTTCAGTCTGAGTGTCCCTGTGGGGTCTGTCTGGTTCAGCCTTCTCACAACAGACCAGCAGAGTGGTCTAACCAGGAAATTCCATGCTGGGGTTAAGAGAACATTCTTATCAATGAAGAGGCATCATACCTATCATATACTATCTGTAAGATACTAGCTTATAAGGACCTAGAAAATTATGAACCAAGTTTAATATAAAAACTACATCAGACATAATTTAATATTTCTTTGCTGATTTAGAAGACAGTTCAATATCTTGCCACTGTTGCAGAATTGCTCTATACATGATTCCATGGTACTGTGAGTGCTTTCTTTCTCTCAAGGGTTTTATAAATTTTCCAATATCAACATTTCCATCACCCCCCCAAAACAGTCATGTCTTTATCATTGATTTCAGTGACTAACTGAAATAGGATCACTTCGGTTAAGTCTGGTTTACTTGAGTTTGTTTATTTCTCTGACTCCTGGATAAATGGAATATGACCACTCCTTAAACTATATTCCAGAAAGACTCTGGGATGAAAACTTTAAATCACTAAAGAGGACTTCCCTGATGGTCCAGTGTTTAAGAATCTGCTTGCCAAAAAAAAAAAAAAAGAATCTGCTTGCCAATAAATGCAGGGGACATAGGTTCAATCCCTGGTATGGGAAGACTCCATATGCTACAGAACAACGAAGCCTATGAGCCACAACTACTAAAGCCTGTGCATTCTAGAGCCTGTGCTCTGCAACAATGAGAAGCCCACCACCACACCTAGAATGTAGCCCCTGCAGCAACAAAGACCCAGTGCAGCAAAAAATAAATAATAAATCTTAATTAAAATTAAAAAAAATTTTACTTAAAATAATAAACTACTAAAGAATTTGAGTGACTCTGCATTGGAACAATATACTGTCATTATTCCTTCAAACATAAAACATCTTATGGTCAAGTGTTAAAAGAAACTATCCTGATTCTTTAGAGTTGAGAAACATTGACTCCCTACATTTTAGTGTAGAAGAAATGTCCTGTTCAATAATATTTATCATGTGTGTTGCACTGCTTCACTCTTAATAGATACACCATCATCTACTCTGGTGGCAAACACATTCTAAGTATTCACTACTGGACTACACAAAAGGTGTTCAACCAAAATGTGTTCAATGTGAATAAAACATTGCCCTGACCTTTCACACAGTAAGACCAAACTCACAGACCTATTTTACAACCTGAACAAGATATGTATGTATATAACTTTTTTAAGGAAAAAATCTGCATACCATGTTGATCCTCCTGAATGTCTCAAATAATAAGACTTTAAGCATGTAAATAATTCCCTCCTCTCTCACATTCCGTCGGGGGGGCTCCTCTGCCTTGGCTAGAGAGCCAGTTCCTCCCCCATGGAGGGCACTAAGGGAATCAGTTTCAGAGAAAGAAGTGTAGCCCTCAACTGGTTTACTTATTATTTTTGTTTTCAACAACAAAAAGCTGAAAACTGCAAAATGCTATCAGAGAAGTCTGCTGAAATAAATGCAGAGTCCAAAAAAATCAGTGAACCATACCAATAAGGTTTATTACTGGGATCATCTTGGTCTTGCCGCTGTATAACGGACTGTAGCCTGGAAGAAGGCAGGGAGGGATTCTCTCAGGACATCCCCAGATAAAATATGTGTGCATACCTGTCCTTTCCCTGGAACCATGTAACAGCAGAAAACTTTCTTTCTGTGGAGGCAAATACATTTGAAACATCTCTCTGTTGGGAATTAAAAAAGAAGAAAGAAAAAAAAAAAAAAAACACCCAGGCGTCAGGAACACTTCCACAATTCTATCGCAAGCCCTCCCTCACAGAGTGACCCTCACTTACTCCCATCCCATAGAGAATCAAAGTCTTCCTGAACCATACATATTCCTGTAAGAGCGGCAACTCTATACACATCGCAGTCACTGTCAAGTTTATTTACCCAAGATATTTTCCAAAGAGAGGTCTTCAATTTTTACTTAAAAAAAAAACACTGCAGGACCAGATACATACATATCATTTGGGGGAGTAAAACCATCTACATACTGACCAAATTTTATATTCAATGAACCAAATCTACAATCAGCCTGTAAATGTAAATCAGCTCTACATTTATCTGGCTATTAAGCACAAATTTAGGATTTCTTAGTAGAAGGAATCCAATTTAGCCATGGCATTAAATGTGTGCTTTTTCTCCTTTCTGAGAGGGAGTAATATAATTGAATTCTGTCCATCATAGCAGATCAGGGCTGCTCATCTTTGTCCAGCCATCGTGTCTGTGAAGGCCAGAGAAAGCAGTAGTGATACTCTTCCAGTACAAACTACTAGTTAAATATCAGCTGAGGAGAATGAGTTCAACCAACCAAACAGTAACTCAGGCACCATGAAACTGGATTTGCGGAGGCTGGTGTGTGTGTGTGTTGCAGGGGAAGGGACAGATGACTACCCTCAACCAGCAGCCACCCTTGCCCTTGGCTGACATCACCTTTCCAGATGGCTGGCTCAACCACGGCCAGATTGTTTAAAATAAATACATCGCCTGTGTTTTCACTCTAAAATGTGTACGCTGAGGTGCAGAAGGCAAGAAAAGAAAAACTCACTGATAAAATCACGTGATCGATCAAATATCGCTTAAACCCATAGGCACATTTGGTGGCACCGTCTCTGTCTTGTAAAGCACTGAAAAGCCGTGGGCTCTGGGATAATGATAGAAGAACAACTGCTTTAAATTAAATGCAACAAGCAGGCCTGGTAACAGGACCAAAATCCATCCCAGGTTTTTCCTAAATTCCAAAGGCACCAAACTCCTGTTTACCAGTATTTGATAAGAAATGCTTAACACTTTTCTTTTCATGTATTTCCTGTAATTACACATCTATAACAAAATGTGGATTTACTTGGCAGCCAAACCAAAGTGTTTCATATTGCTTTTCGATTGCAACCCTTACTGCTGAAATACAGTATACTAAAAATGAAATAACTTTTCTATTTTAATGTGGTTATAAGCTTCCTGCTAGGCAGCAACCTAATTGAGACTTCTGATGTTAGCTTTTTTTTTTAAGACGCGCTATCCTTCATCATCTACAGAGTGCTTTAACTACAGATCTCTTGCAGTCTTCCCAAAGTTGACAGAGGGGAGGGGGAGGGTGTGGGAGGAGGAAGGCCACTTTATCAAAGTCATTGGAAATACAAGGTATTAATTATGTTAAATGAAGAAATATGGGCATTTGGTTACTTTTGTGGGTCAGAAATATTTTAATCTGACTCTGCCAGCCAGCTGCCTCTCCCTGAACACCCCTCTACATTTCTATCAGTTGCAGAGATACATCAAAGCTCCAAAAAGTGAGGAAAGCAGCCTCCAGAAGGGCCTTTCCCCGTCCCCCAACCAAGGTCACAGTTTCAGCGAGCGACAGCAGCACCATCCACTACAATCAGTAATAAGGCCATGACCTTTTTTACATTTTGGAAGTGTGTATAGATGTGAGGAAAATTGGTGCACCCTAAGCCCAAAGCAGGAAAAAATAAAAAAGCCCTGGTGAATGGAAAATAAAACTTTTGTGATATTTAGAAAAGAAAACAAACGGTGTTCTCGATTGCTCCCAGTCAAAGCAGAGCCGGCTCACACAGATGCAGCTGACTTCTAAGCTTTGCTAAGTCGGCCAAGCACATGGTCCAGAAGCAGAGTTACAGGGAGGGGGAAACAGAGCTGTCGGCCCCAATGCCTGAGCGCACTTTATTAAAGCGACGCATGGAAACTTTGGATAGGAACAATCAAGGAAACGAACAGCAATTACATAAATGCCACATATTTCCTGTATGACCAGAGCAGGGACTTCTACAAGGTCACCTAGTAACATTTGAAAAAAATCCACTCAGCGGACTTTATAAAGGCTTTCTGATCAAGGAATCAGATTATGTGTTAAGAAGTCAGGTCACTATAACGTGCAATAACTGCAAAACAAAACAAACCCAAACAACAACTCTGCTTTAGACCATAAAAAACAAACTTTCAGTGAACTGTACTTCTCTGCACTTCATTTCTATTTTTGATTCTAGTAGCATATAAGCATTTTGGGCAAAGGTATTTATAGATGATCTGTCAATAAATATTTTATTTGAATCATAACTACCGCATTTGTTCTTCTTTGACTTCAACTGCAGAAAATTCTCAAAGGAATCAATTTGACTGTGGGCACTAATTTACAGAAACAAATCCTTTGCATGTAACATACAGGCACACAGAACTTTTCTCTTCTAGGATTGGGTTTTGAGAGCCCTTATGATAGAAAGGGCTTTTTTAAAGGTAGGAATTAATCAGAATAAAACACGACCATACCATGTTTGCCTGGAACCTTACAATACATTACAGGTAGAGAGGAGGGCATCTTTTCAGTAAAAATACAACAAACAAGGCAGAATAACTAAACCCACGAGACTCAAGTGAAAAGACAAAGACCCTCCCTTTCCCAGACTCTGAAAAGAAACGGATGAAGCCAAGGGCCTTTTCACTACTGTTGACTCATTTCAACCTTATCCAAATGTTTGTGCTTCACTGTAGCCCTCCCACCTCCTTGAAGATGTTAAAAAATGCACAAGATCTCTGTATAAAGATATTCATTATGGAGCTGCCTGGACTTTTTCTAATCTTAATTCAATAAAAATACACATATCATGAGTCAGGTTTACCAACTGATTTTAAGTCAGGAATAAAAGGGGTTAGAAATGCATTCACCAGTGATCCACAGTTTTCTTCCTCATTTCACATACTACTTCTCGGAATAAAAACTGACTGATAAGAAATCTCACTTTTCTTGATAGTTCATTGCTGTTAGAGGTGACAACTATCACCACAAGGAATCTAAAACTAAACCAAACGGCACCTCTCTCAGCTGACGCTGGGTATACCTTCTCTGAAATTAATACAGAGCAATGTTCAATTTTGAAAATAAGCAGAAGTAGACATATTGATTTTCTGTTTCTATGTGTAATTCTTATAGAGTAATCAAAGGCAAAAAAAAAATTCTAGCTGAGACAGTGAGGACTATAACTCTCCTCTCAGGCTTTAAAGGATAAATTTTATGAATACATATGGATTCATAAGCTTGTCCTTTAAATGAGAAAAATTATGTACATATATTTGAATTGTTGATGTTATACTGAGTCAAGAAAATATGCAAGCTGGTATATAAATAATTTCTCTCCTTTATACCTATAAGAAAATAAATACATTTCTGACAGTAGAACATGTGAACTTCATACCAATTTTCTGAGCTTTTAGCATTTTCATTACTTGGCAACTTGTGCATTTGTTAGCATTTTCTCAATAGATAAGACCTTTATTTGACACAAACTCAGTCGGACTAGCCTGGTTTTCCCACTGATGTCTGAATAAAATTCCTTTACAGCAGCTTCCTTACGGCCTCATGTGCTGTTCCTCTCTCTCTTTAAAGCAAACACCAGAATCATGCTATTAGTGCAACTTGAATTTCATTGTTAAGACATGAATGTTGAAATTATTCTAAACTCTGGATGAAGACAGCCTGATACATGATGCAATATTAATGCAATTTGCTTCATCTCAGCTAAAGATTCAACACCAAAATTACCAACAATTACAATATGCGAATTCAGTAAAATACTTTTGAAAAAGGTACCAGCCTTGTAGGTCTAACTTGATTTTTCAAAATGACTCAGAGATTTAGCCTAATTACATGGAAGCAGCCGATGTTGGAGTAAAACAAATGCCAACCACAAAAAGTCATGCACATATTCTAGCACTCTGAAAAATGACCGAAACACTTAAAAAAACTTGGATAAAGGTGCAGGTACTAACATTGCAAGAGCTTTGATGGGTCATATAAAGAATAAGAAATCACCTCCCAGACGTTTGAAGAACAAGAAAATAAATCTTCCCATGTAGAAAAAAATATCTGAGTATAAGCTAAATATCCATGATTAAATAAAATTTTAGGTGAATGAAACTGACTAGCATTTTACAATATTAATGCTAATGGTTCATCACCGTCTTGTTTGCATTTTTAACAGCTCCCATTAAAACAAACAAAAAAAAGACATGTATGCAGGAAGGAGACGGGAAGGGAAAACTAAAGCCATACATGGTAAGGATGGAGATAGAAGAAATATCAAATCGGCCAGAAATATACAATAGCAGTTTACAATGTTGGGTCAGGAAATAAGGTAGAGAAAAGTTGCAATCTAAAGAGAACACTTTTAGGAAATGGCAAAATTAAAACAGAAGTAGATATGTAAAATAGATGAATGAAGACAAGGTCTTCCTGCACCAAGGGAGTTGTTTAGGAGAAACAGTGTCCGTTTGTGGCCAGCGATAATACTTTCCATTCAATAGAGTTTGCAGCTTGCTGATTCATATGATTGCAGGCTGGCGCCCTGCTGGCGAGCCTCTCCACTGAAATTAAATCCACTCTCTTCAGTTATAAATTATAATGCTCTATAAACAACACTCCCATTGGGAATGGGGAGAGAGAGAAAGGGAGGAAGAGAAGGAGAGGGAACAGTGGAAAAAAAAGAGGAAGGGAGGGAGGCAGAGGAAAAAAAAAAAGATCCGGAGAGGGAGAGGTTTCTGCATAGTCCACTCACTGTTTAATGTTCTGCTCTTCTGCAACAAACAAGGGGAGTAACTCTTCCCCAGATAGCACTCCTGCTGTAATTCCTCCACTATTTGATGTAAAGCCCAGAGAGGAGCGTGGGACAGTAATGTGAGTCTATGAGGAAAAGCACTTAGGAATCAATGAGTATGCAAGAAGAAAACATAAAATAGATTTTATACATGGATTTTTCAAATCCATTATTGAATAGATCTTTGGAGTCCCAGGGGACCACCAAAATAAAATAAAAGTTCTGATTCTATTTAGATAAATTAGGTCTACATATGGCACATCTTTTGATATCCAAATCAATCAGAGATACTCCCTCAAAATGCCCAGGCAAGTAAAGGAAACACAGGAAAGCAAAGATAAAAAGAACGATGCCCAAATGGCCACACACAAGGAGTCCAGGACACAGAGAAAGTTCAATGATCTGATCACCCACACCACCCAGGGATGAAACACATTTTTAAGGAATAGCCATCTCAGAATTCAAAGTTAAATTTACAGGAAAGTGATACCTCAATTGTTCAATGTTAAAGAGTCTGTTGGTCGTTTTTGTTTTTTTTTTTTAAGGTGTCTTCAAAAGGAAAAAAAAACAGAAAACATTCAGTTTTGTCAATTAGCTAAATAACTCTTAAAAAGGGTCCATCACAGAGTTGGTTTGAACACATCAGTTTCAGGGCATTAAATTATATTTATATTCCGAGTTTCTTTTGTGCATCAGTCTTGCTTAGGAGTGATTTATGCCCCAAAGTGGGATAGAAACAACTATTGTCATATGCCGATTAGTATTCCAAAGGATCACGTCCACAGGTTACTCATCAACCACAAAAGGACACGGTTCCATATGAGAAAACACCTTTGAAATTTCTTACTAAATGATGAACCTGCACATAAAAATGTCAGGGGAGGTCAGGGCTGGAGGGGATGAGAGAGGGAGGGAGGGAAGAGGTGGGGAAAGACAGGCTGGTCAAATCTAGGTTTGAATGTGATTTAGGAAAACAGCAAAGCCTGCAAACCCAAGAAGTGTCTTCAGTGAGGAAACTCAAGGCAAACAGAACCCTCCACAAACCCCAGACGTGCATTTCCGTCTCTCATTTACACAGACCCAATATTACTCCCATTTTTCCTCCCAAAGTAACAAGACGAATGACAGTTCCAGCCTCCTACTTCAGTCACAGGGTAGAGAAGGAAAGGAAACAAGACTGAGATTTCAGTTTTAGGCTTGAAGTAATTATACCAAGCTAAACTCCAAACTCTGGGAAAAAAGAAAACAAACAACAAAAACTTTAAAATTGGAACATTGACTCAAATCTTAACCAGAGAATCAGGCTTAGGAACAACTCAGATTGTGCACACTCTCTCTCTCTCTTTTTTTTCAATGTGTCTGGCTGACTGTCTCTCTCTCTGTCTCTCTGCTTTTGGTTGTGGTGCATACCAAGTAAATTATTTGCTGATAGGTGAATCTCAGCAAAGGCTTTTTCTTCCTTTGAATGCCTGGTGAGCTTGTTGGGAAAAGTCATTTAAGTCACTTAAAACAATCCCATGAAAAGTAAAACTCAATTCTGAAATAAGAGTATAACTTAGAGCTTAAAAATAAATTAAATAAAGGAAACATTAAAAGGTAAATGGAGCAGGATGCTCTGTGGCTGAGGTAATCTGAGTGGAAAGGGAAGGAGGAGGGTTACGTTAATAAATGATTAAAAGGCTTTAACAAGAGCCTATCAGGTTGACCAGGAAAGCATTCTTCGCCTCGGCTCCTCCTCGAGACCACCTTTTTTACATTTGTTCTCAGTGCTGATCAATATGGTTTTCATTTGCTGATTTCCATAATGCCACATGTGATCTGCCAGCCTGACATAATGAAGCTAGAAAGAGCTGAAGTCATTTGAGCATTCTCGCTAGCATGACTGTCGCCAGTTCACCAAATGCCTATTATCTGAAAGCCAGTGTTTTTCTTTTGCTTATTGACAAATACCAGCAGCGTGTGCCCCTAGACAGATGTAAAACCTCAGCACTGGGTGACACATCTAAATTAAAATTCAAGTTAAATAATACACTTTTTCCTGGAGCTTTTTTTTGCCACCACTCAAACTGTAATTTAAGTTTGATTAAATAGAGAAGAACAAGATGTGTGAATTATCCATTTCTGAACACATTTCTCCTGATAAAAACAATGTATCACAAAGAATAAAGCACACATCCTTGATGATGCCACCAAAGCCTCAGGAGATATTTAAGTTCAAGTTCTCCTATAACGATACCAATTTAGTTGACCTACTACTACTTGCCTCTGATAACATTCACAGAAATTCCTATCAGATTATGCTTATCAATTTTCTTACTCCCTATTAAAATTTCTTTAATCTATGCTCTATGATGGAGAAGATTTTTATGATATGTAAGTATCTCATGGTTTTTTCTTTTCCATTAAACAGCAAAATTGAGTTTGTTGAGGTCATCTCACATGAGAAAACCATGTAAAGACCTGCTATGATGCCTGAGCCTGAAAGGTCTCATTACAAATTCTGTGTATTGAGCACTGGTGACTTTTCTATATTTAAAAGACAATTTCAAGGAAAACTGCAGACAGGAACACATTTCTGAAATGATTTCTTTTGCCTTTTGCAAGCAAAAAAAAAAAAAAAAAAAAAAAAGCCAAAGAAACAGTTGCATTTAATCAAAAGAACACTTAAAAGTTTACATTTTAAAAATAAAACTGTATTTCGTGCCAGTAACTTCATTCACAATAGATTTTATTCCTTTTTACGTTAAGCTCATTAAATAGTAAATATTCTGGTGATTAACCAATAAAGTCATGTTTTTGTTCTCAAGAATGTAAAAAACCTGTGGTGGCAGTTTTATACCAGAACTATGAAAACAAAATGAAAGAGTTTTGCCAAAAAATCTCCCTGAGCTTTCCCAAAAAGGTGAATGTGTCATGGCTGAGTCAGTGCCCAAAGTTTTATAAATAGTTCTATCTCCAAATATTGCATTTGTTCCCCACACTCAGTTCAAAATCTCTGCTTCACTACATGGGTTTTTTTCCTCCCCTTCCTTTCTCCTTCCCTCGATCCCTTTTTCTCTACCTTCTTTCCTTCCTTCCCACCCTCCCTTCCCTTTTCATACATGCTCATCCAGCAAAAGAGATGGCCGGCTCAAAAGGAAACAAAACAGAAGACAGGCCGTGTGACAAACATCTTCAGACAAAGGTCCTTCGAGGGAACCAAGTGGTCCCAGGGAATGAACACCAAGCTTACTTACTCAGCCCTTGCTTCCATTCTTTAAAAGAATGGATCTGTTTATTCTCCTTTCTCATAATTCCTTTATCACCAGCAAAGGGATACTTCAATGATGAGATCTTTAAACTGGCGAGTGCCAGATCATGGATTGTTCTGAAATGTTTGCTGTTGGTGGTGGCGTGTCAATTCCTTTGGAACAAACAGTAGCAGACTCTACCCACAAATAGAAAGATAAGAGTTGAGGCATCACCATGTTACTAAAGAATCTTATAAATGCTACTGAGTTCTGATATTAAAGTTGATAATGGAGTTAAATATCGAAGTTTAGCAAAAAAAGAAAGAAAAGCCAGTACAAGGATTCTAAAGGTGCGGAGAATGCATTTCAGGGACCTTTCACTGGGACTCTGAGATTTCAGGATTATGGTAAAAGCAAAGGATAAAGAACATGTGGTCGGTCTAAAAGTACCAAGTACTTTCTCTTATGAATTCCAAATTTAAGAAAATAAGAGCTGTCACATTACAATGGGCGGGGGGGGGGGGGGGGGGGGGGGGGGGCTGGTGAGGTCAGATCTTTTAAGCACATTAAGTCATCTCTTTCCCTATGAGAGTCATGCTAAAAAGTGTAACACAGCAAGAAAACGGAGAGAAAATATAATTTTGCCTAGATATGAAGCAAGGGGAGAGGTAGGAGTGATATCCTTAAACTTTAGTGGAATTGGTAGCAGACTACCCTATGGGATATTTAACCACTAACATTCTGCTTCCCTTGAACATGGACTCTGTTGCCTTAACTCTAAAATATCAGCCACCAAATCCAATTATGAGAAGTTACACAAGAAATTGTCACATTGAGAGCACTGTGTGAACACTTACTCAGATGAACACTCTTCTCCCTCATGATATTATGGTAACAACATAGAATAGTTGGAAAAAACTCACAAAAGATGAAATCCTAATCAGAACAAACTTCTAAAGTGAGGTAATGAGGGGGCATGACAGCAAAGGGCCACTCTTACTTGCAGTAGGAACAGGAAGACAGAGAATTCTACAGACAATTGACAAGCAGGGGGGAAAACTATCAAGGCTCCTTTGAGCTCGAGTGAACTCAGGAGGATCAGAAGAATAATTGTGAGAGTAAGATGATAGAAGAAAAATTTTAAAAAGGACAAAGGAAAGGCACTATCTCCTGTAATGCCAAGATATCATAAGTAAGAAAATTCAGTAACAGGTGGTTCAGTGATAGAAAAAACATCTCTGGGAGGCTGTTGGTAGCTTCTCTGCTACAGGTGGGGCCATCCTATCCTTCACCACCTCATAGAGGGAGGTACACCCACCAAGCTCGAGGGCACCTCTTACCCTCCAAAAGGAAAATGACCAGGAACCTGCAGTCTTGGGATGTTGTTCTTTAGTCTCTAAGTGGTGTCCGGCTCTTTCACGACCCCGTGGGCTATAGCCCACCAGGCTCCTCTGTCCATTGGATTTCCCAGGCAAGAATACTGGAGTGGGTTGCCATTTCCTCCTCCAGGGAATCGTCCCAACCCAGGAATCGAACACGCGTCTCCTGCAATGGCAGGCAGATTCTTTACCACTAAGCCACCAGGAAAGCCCCACAGTTAGTAGTGGTCTTTAAAAAAAAAAAAAAAGAACAAAACACCCATAATCTCAAGATCTTGCGCTCTTTATAATAAAATGAAACATGAAATTCTGGACTGGATCCCTTGATTCTCTCTCGTATCTCCTCCCAGTTCAAGGAGGGGATAACCTAGTCTGCCCACCTTAGCTTCTTGTTGTTTAGTCGCTAAGTCATGTCTGACTCTCTGCCATGGCCTCTGCCTCCTGTCACAATGCTGCTGCCCACAGGAGGGAAAGGAACCCTGCCGTTCTCGTACTGGGTCACTCTGCGGGGTTGCTGTTCGTCACAGGTCTTACAGAAGGTTTGCTGGGTGGTGTTAGCAACGTTTGCCGTGTTTGGGGGAGCGAGATCAGGATGGAAAGCTGTGGTCTACTGTCATTACCCCAGTATCCACAGGACTTGCAAGGGTGCCCAGAATGCGGCGGTCGTTCAAACATGGATGCTAAATGATGGAGATCTTTAGAAGCAAAGTGAGGATCCGCAGGAGTCCTTAACATTATTTTTGTTTGTTTTAATAACAGTAGTAAAAGTAAAGAAGTAGGAGAAACAGGAGGCAGCAGTAGCAGCAGTAGTGACTGCGGTCATCACAGCCTGCAGTGACCAGCTGGAGTGAAGGTGAAATCTAGTTGTCTAGATGTGGCTCTCTAGAAGTCTGTGGCTCAGGGCCTTATCAACAGTAGAGATTTACTCCCCTTAGATGGATTCCTAGGGAACGCTGAACTACAAAAGGTTTGAGTGAGGGTGGAAAAACCAAAATCTTGAGTAACGGAAGGATTTATAGTCACGTTTAGCAAGTGAGAAATGAAACGATGAGGTAAGTACCTTATTAGTAACGCTCGGGTCAGGACCAGGTCAGGATGGGTTAAGACGGAAGGGCCCTGTCGGGAGCCCTGGAAACAGAGTGGATGGTGCGAGGCATTTGGACGTGGCCTCAAGTTTCCGGAGCTCTAAAACAGCACCCACCAAATCCAGTTACTACAAGTTCTACAAAAGCAAATCCAAGTGTAATCAAGGAAGGCCAAGGAACAGGGAGAGCTGAGAAACCTGTCAGTGGAAGGCAGATAAAGAGAGGACCACAGCATTTTATCTCGTGATCTTCAGGGAACTCTCTGCCGAGGGCAGAATTTTCGATTTCTAGAGCAGGTTGGGCTCTATCACACAGCCTGTCCCGTGAGTTCCCACTTTTCAGTCCACGTGGGTGGTAGTGATTATTTTTAATGTATTCCTCCTTCAATAAGTCATAAAGAAGCTTACCTATTCAAATGACCACAATAAATGATGAGAAATAGCGCACTGACCCCTAAGCAGCAAAGACCCAGAAGGCAACACTTAAAACACAAACTGCCAAGAGCGACCCGATCGGGTTTCATAAATCAGGCCCTAAAAAGTGGGAATGAGAGCTCCAGTAATTGCAGCCTTCTGTCTGGGAGCATACAGTAAAAATAGCCACAGTAAGCACTCCTCCCGGCCAATCAATAGAGTCCTATTAACCTCCCGGCCAATTACAGGATGATTGGCTAAGCAAACAAAGAATTATTGGCTGTTTAGCTGGGACTTCATTCAGGCCTCTCTCTTCCCCTGTTTCTCATTCTGTTCCTCTCCTCCCCACCCCCTTTCCTGTGAGGAAAAAAACCATCTGCAAACACCTGATATTCATCTAAGTCTCTGCAGTTGTACAGTCTTGTTAAATTGTTACCACCTTTTCCACAAGCAGTTTTGGCAATTAACCTCATGGCCAGGGACTTCAAAGAAAACAACTGTTGAGTTTAACCTCTCTGAGCTACCATAGATTCTTTTATGATTTTTCCTGAAACACTTTCATCCAGAGAGGAAAAAATGCAGACTGATAAAAATGAATGTTTATTTTAATATCTGGTTAATTTATTAAGGAGACGAATGCGCCTCAGACATTTCGCCATAACGTGTTCGCTTCTCCCAAGTCTCCACAAAGTGAGGTTTTATTTTAATTTACATTCCCAACACATGTGTGCTTCTCTGCTCGTCCACAAATCCTACATTTGCTGGAATCCAAGGATTTGATACATTTGACCCTCTCTTGCCCCTGTTCACAAATCTCTCATATGTTTCTCCAAACTGTTTAAAAGTTCAGAATGAAAACGGCATGTAAAATTAATGCTAAGAACCAAAGTTGCCATTAAAAATCTATTTTCATTTTATATTTTTACCCTCATAGATACACTTTTTACATTAAAAGCAAGGCTAATCCCCAACTCTCAGGAGAATAAACTACCAGCAATAAAGATCAAAATATATGACTGAACAAGCAATACAATTCTTCTTGAGTAATCTTGTGGCCTAAGTGTTTCAATGCAATTTATGCTATGTAACCAGCTTTTTACAGCTGTATATAATAATAATCACGGGCCTGATCTTACCAGCTGAAGGCAGGTTTGTGGAGGTGTGTTAACTCCTTCAGGCCACAAAGTTCATGTCAGAATTTTAACAAAAGTGCTTGAATGTTGCGGAGATCCTGAGAAGGACGGATTTCTTCTCTGTCTCTGGCAAGGTCAGGCCTTGTAAAACTGCCGCTAATGCTTCTGCCACTCTGTGAAGCAGAGAGCTCTGCAGACAGTTCAGAGTATTTGTGCAGCTTTTCTAGAAATAGAATGAGGTTAAATAATAAATCTGCAGGAAAGGTAATAAGAGTTTTTGTTTGGAATTTAGTCACCCAATACCTTCATGTTATAATTTACTCCCCCCAAAGTCATACGTCACTCTTCTCTGGAAGATGACGTTCTGCAGTACAGTGCTATAGGATGTGACGGTTTTCTGAAGGGTTTGGCTTTAACCAAACAGCGCAATTCTGCCAAAACTATCCCCAGCACCATTCCCAAGAATCTAGGGGAGAAAAGAGAGGAAAGAGTAGCGCTGTAGTTTTTAGAGTCAGACAGACCCAGGGTAAAATTCTACTTTTGCTACCTATCGGCTGCGTTGAAAGTGGGCAAATACAACTGATTATCCGTATCTTGAGGGATGCTGTGAGGAAACAGTGGAGTTGAGTCTATAATGCACAAGTCACAAACTTTTATTTGGCCCATACTGTTTTAAAAATCAGGAAATATCCATAAAAATGTGAATTTCCTGTCTCTCTTGACTAAATGGAAGGTCTGGCAACTCCAAGCCCACATTTCTGCAACAGCAACATGGAGCAGAGTAGCGACAGAACCTTAAACGCAGGTTATTTGCTATAGATAGCCCCTGCGGCTTAAACCTGGCCGTTGAAGCATCTGAGTTTTTGAACCCTCCATGAATAGCTTAAAACAGAATTTGGAACTGTGTCTGGGACACAATATTTGGTACACAGTAAGTACTCAATAAGAGAACTACTACACCAAATAAAATCCGTTGACTACAAAATTGTGAGAGGTTTCATAAATATCAGCTGAACATTTTATGGGGCAGAGAAAATATCAAGTCCTAGAAATAATTTTTGAAAATGTCCGTGTTTATTTTTACATATATTTGGAAGGTCTTTTTGAAAATGGCATATATATGTATAGGTGCTGTCTTCAGAACTTTCTAAATATCTCTGCTGACTAAAGCTCCTGTAGCACGTACTTTCTCATCATGCTTCTCTGGAATTTAGCACATATGATCCTAGTATTTGTATCTGCATCCCCAACCAACTTGTAAGCTCCTCAAGTATGTATTCCCAAAGCATGCTGAGACTATCAAAATACCTCTAATTCAGGCAACGGCTAGTCTCAAGGAAGCAGCTGAGTGCTACTTAAGAAGAATACTTGCTAAGAGGTAGAAGTTTGTCGGGGCTTCCCAAGTGGCTCAGTGGTAAAAGAAGCCACTGGTAGTTCCTGCCGACGTAGGAACTACAGGAGGCGTGGCTTTGATCCCTGGGTGGTGAAGATCCTCTGGGGGAGGAAATGGCTACCCAACTCCAGTATTCTTGCCTGGAGAATCCCACGGAGAGAGGAGCCTGGTGTGGGATACAATCCATCAGGTCGCAAAGAGTCAGGCGCAACTGAGCATGCGCGCACATGAAGACGTCTACTCGATCTTCTTTGATAAAAGAGACGTGTAATTAGGAGTGCTGGACACCACTAACTGTATGAGGACAAGTGTTTGACATGCTTTTGTTTCTTCAGTAAGAAATGTTCTCTGAAATACTATTTAAGATACCAGTTTGCATTACCAACTTTACCTCTAGACAGTTCACAGCTCAATTTCAATTCCACATCATCACACATTCTGAATCAGTGGGATCTGAATCAGGAACTTGATGGTGTTATCACTCTTTCACTGGGTGTAACCATAAGAGGGTGGGTTGCAAGGAAAGAAACTGAAGAACATAGTAGCAGAACAAAGCTTAGGATTCAAAGCTGCCTCTCTAGTGCAGGATTCTCTCATTTTTACTTTAATTATAGTCCCATACTCAAAGCCAGGAAAACAACCCACCATCTTGATTAGGTTGTCTCAGACAGCCGGGGAGGGAGTGGGTCGGAAAAGGCCGATGAGGTCAGTCATTATAAACAATCTGCGTTCACAAGCAATTTTCAGACAGACCCAAACTGGTTCACAGGACATAAGTGATCCTGTGCTACGAACAGTAATGCAGCAGCTGTCCGTCTGGGGTACACTGTGCAGGGAGGAGTGAGTCCTCTGTAGAGGAGTCGAGGAGTTGCAAAGGACAAAAATATGTCTCTACCGGGGAGAAGATAAAAGGCAATCTCAAATTCCAGGAGTGTCTTAGCAGCAGCCAGGGAAGATTTGGCAGTTTCTGCAAACAAGTGGCCTGGGTTGAAGTTTGTGAGGGAAGGAAAACAAAAAAATGAAATCTGTCATGTACATGAAGTTCAGCTCAAACCTAAAACTTCCCCTGTCCACTCTCGTTAAGAGGACTTTCCTATTCGGCAGAACTCTTGGGAGCGAGCAAAGGGATGTCTGGTAATTCTCATGGCAATATTTTTGCTTTTTCCTTCCTTTTTAATTTTGCTATTCTTTGTCAACTTCAGTCAAAGGGGGAGGGCTATTTGTGCTGAACATTTAAGCGCGATTTTTCAGAAGGAACGTTAAATGACACGAGGGTCTGGTGCTACGCTGTACAGTTCAGTGAACTCCCCCCACCCCCCCACAGATCAGCAAGATGGTTGGAAATGCCTCTCTCCGTCTGTTTTTCATCTCCAAAGTCTGTGTACTCAGTAGAGTGTGAAGAGAGCCTCTCTTTTCTTCAGCACATTCTCCCAGTGGTCCTGCCCCCCACCCCCACTCCCTCTCTGTAGCCCCTGCAGCAGAGAACAGGAACTAGAGCAAATGCTTTTGTGAATTAAGAGATCTTGTGAGCGTAAATTCGGCCAGGCTGCTCCTTTCTGCAGGCCAGACCCCGCTGCTGCCCCAGGATGTGAACTGTCAGTTTGCATAGCTGGTGATGAGTTGCAGAACCATCAGCAAAGGTGAAGACGGCAGAAACAAGAAAGATTCAAGACTGGTGGAAATCATTTCACAAGGAAAATTTCAGCCATCAGTGGGAGGAAGCTTTGAAAAATGCTGCCATTTCCGAGTCAGAATGAAGGAAAAATTAAATTACTGCCGGTGAGGCGAGCCAAAGTTGCATCTCCCTCCAGGGAGAGTTTTGATAATGGTAAACATTTGACAGCTGGCCTGGAGTTGTTATCTTGTTCTAACAGTTGTTATGGTCTAAATGAATATTTCTGATAAGGAAAGAGAAAGAAAAATTTAAACACTTTTATGGTTTTTTTTTCTTCTGTTTTTAAACCTGAGGGGGGGTATGCCAAACAAGTTTAGAGCCACTGAGAAAGTACTCCAAATGCTGGCCTGATTCTGGTCTGGAAATCTCACCGGCATCATCATTTCCGTGAATCTAGATGAAAAAATTCTTTGATGTAAATCAACTTACTATGAAATTATCTTTAACCTTTAGCTTTCTCCGTCACTCGAAAACAATTCCAATCGTTGACTTGGAGCACTCAAGGAAATAAAGGGTTAATAAGAGCAAATGTACCAGTCCAAGAACTTAAGCTCCAGAACCTGCAGAGAAGCGTTGAGTTGTTACGGAATCTGTTTTTTAGCTACCGAGGATCAACCATCAGAAAATTTTAATCTCGCACCGATTTTATTATTTTATGAAAAATATAGGGCCAAATATTTCAGAAAGGTAACAGAAAAAAAAGTGGCCGAAAGAATGTTAAACTTGAAAAGCACTGTTTACTGGGTGTCTGAGGGTTCTGCATCACTCCACCAGGAGATGTGGAGTGCCTGCAGGGAGATTTCATTATAAAACACTTGCTCAATTCCTATATATAGCATAAGAAAACAAGTCTGAGTTATTGTCTGAAACGTTCCAGGTCTTCACAGGCACTGGATCTATCACGGTATCTAGACGTACGCGCAGAAGGCTCAGAGGAGAGGGGAGGCAGTCCAGCTGCCTTATATGGGGCTGCTGATAGTCGCGTCCTCAGAGAAAGCAATGAAGTCCTGAGAATACTATAACCCTAGGCACGCGTGTTAAAACAGAATATCTGCACTCCTAAATTTACTCTGCCTCTGACATTTTACTAGATGGGAGTTAACCAGGGGCTAAGAAAGGAGGGACTATGGCAAAGAGAAAGAAGGAGTCCTCTGGAATGAACAAAAACATGGAGGGTATTTTCAGCAAACTTTATAAAATTTGCACTTTCCTTGCCTTAAGTATAACTGCCATAAAGGCTGGGAAAATTAGTATTTAGCACTCAGAAATAAATTCATAGAGCATTTGCTTGGGGGTATAAACTGAGGATTCAGTCTCCATCCTCAAGCAGTTGTAAGGCACATAGGCCAAGGGAATCCGAGCTGTAAGGTGTCCGAGCTTTCCATCACTTGTATGCTTAGAATGCATTTGCAAACATTATGCCCTACCCAAAGGAAAACTTTACCCAGTCTTCCCCATTTTTCTCTCTAAAACAAAATCGGAAAATCTACCTTTATTCTTGTATTTGTGGGAAGTCAGAGCTTCATTATTTTTTTCCCCAGGGACCCTGCCCTGCCTTAGTATGAAAGTATATAAATCGATATTAAAGTATGGTATTTTGAGAATGTTTCAAAGTAAGGTCAAACTGGTGTTAAAAACCCTACTAGTGAAGGCTAAAATAACAGTCTGGCTGAACAGTCTTAAGTGCAGCTGACTCCAATTACTAAGTACATCCTAGAGATTTTTTTTTTTTTTTTACTAACAAGAACAATGCAAGCAAGTCTTTGAGTTCAAAAATAATGTCAACGAGAAGTTACCCATAAGAGAAATTAGATAAATTATCCCAATGCTGCAGCCATATAGGCAGCTGACAGTTAACTTTACCTTCAGCACTGAAAAAGTTGAGTTCTTTTTTTTTTTTAACAAATATTTGGAAAAAGAGACAGAGGAGATTCTAAGAAGGACCAAATGCTAGGGAAAAAACACTGTTTTTGACTAAAACATCTGAGACACTTTTGGATACGAAAACATATACATAATCTAACCACTACAAAATCATGAAAACAGGGCTTTCAAGTAAAATTTTTAAAACATTTTATTATGGAGGATTTTGAACATACACCAAAATAGACAGAAAAATACAATAAAACCCAAGCATCCTTCACACAACCCAACAACCATCAAAACCATGGCCAATCCAGCCCCATCCACATCCACTTCTCTCCTCCTGTATTATTTTGAGGCAAATTACAGATGTCATCAAATCAGACACCGCACATGAAAAAGCAGAAATCCTTCAAGTACTTTATTCCACACTGAATGCCTCTTTCTGCCTTCACGTCCACCACAAAAAAAAAAAATTTTTTTTAAATGATAAACCTCTCCCTTTCCCCAGAGGACATTGTTACTAGTACACTAACTACCCAGGGCACTATATGAACCTAGCTGAATAGACAGCACATCTCCAGATACACAGGAGACTTCTGTTTTACGTGTGGGCTCATGCTCTTCACCTACCCTTCCATTCTTAAAAGGCCAAGGCTCCTTTATGCAAACAGTCACTCTGGACCAGGGTTCTTCCATTACCAAAACAGGACCACATCATCTTCTGGCACCAAGGAAGACAGTGGTCAAGAAAGTATAGTGGTTAACACATCAGCTTCAATTGAACAGATCTGATTTTGTTTTATTATCTATTTATTTGGCTGCATCGGGTCTTAGTTGCAGCACGCGAGATTTTTGCTGCATCAGGCAGGGTCTTCTGTCGAGGCGCATGGGCTCTGGAGTACGCTGGCTCAGAAGTTGCTGTGCGCAGGCTTAGGTGCCCTGTGGCATGTGGGATTTTCATTTCGCAGCCAAAGATCTAACTTGTGTCCGCTGCATTGCAAGGCAGATTCTTAACCACAGGACCACCAGGAAAGTCCCAGATCTGGTTTTAAATCTGGCTCTGCCAATTACTAGCTTTGTATCTCTGAGCAAGTTACTTAACCTCTCTGAGTCCCTATCCTCCTCACCTCAAAAACTGGGATAACAATAACTCCCTCATAGAACTGTTGAGAAGATTAAACGAAATAATATGTATAGAGTGCTTAACCAAGAAGAGCTAATGAATGGTAACTCATTTAAAGAATTAAGCAAGAGAATTTTACATGTGATAAGTATCAATAATGACAGGAGGTTACATACAAAGTAGAAGGAGGAAGTGAAGGGAGAGACGGAGTAAAAATACTCCAGTTTTATAAATCACAACCCTCAACAAACTTCGTTTAAGAACTTAAGTGTATCAGTGTAATTGTTTAATGGGAACTTGCCATCAGCTCATAATCTAAAATAAAGGTGCTTCAATCTATTTATAACTGCTGATCCTTTAAAAATCAAATGTCTCATACACAAATGTAAACAGCTTTGGTTAAAGAGTGTAATATTTATACACCAGGGTAAGGACTCAGGAGAGAGGGGGATGAACACTTGCTGCCTTGTCTAAATGAACCAGCACAGCACCTGTGCTCAGGTGAACCACAGCAAAGCCAAGAAGTGACAGTACCCACGATGGAAAGTAGCAGTGGCGGCAATGGTCTCTCACTCAGCTTCATGCCTGAACCATTTCAGAATCATGCTTTTGAAAAAAATCACTCAGATGAACAAAGGGCATGGAGAGGCATGCTTTTTTGCTTAACATTTGTCAGGACACTTGCAAATCGGGACAAAAATGTATCTTAAATCATGCACTATCAAATCACTACATTATGATCTATAATGTGCCCAATGTCATACAGTCATTTAATAAGGAAAAGAACGGACATCAACATCTTATGTAAGAACTCTCTACCTATTAATCAAAAAGCACGAACTAGAAGTTTTCTGCTAACTTTTTAAGTGAGTGTATGCTTTTCTCTGTTTTTGCATTCCAAAGTTATACAAAGGTTATGCTAAAATGGCCAAATGCCAGAGCGCAAGTTTTTCAGGGGAAAAAAAAAGAAGGGAAGATTAGCAACTTTTATGTGGTTTAACAAATCAAGCCTCTGTTGGTATGATTACCAGGTAAATGGCTGACTGTGGTAACGACTTAACAGGGTTACTTCTCTTTAGTCTTTACCACATCTATTTAATCCCGCTGCTAGAATAATCTTCCTAAATGCATCACTCACCACCTCAAAAACTTTTCATTCCTTGCTCTCTATTCCAACTCTTTCACGGGCATTTTCCTTTCACAGTCTGGTTCTAACCTCCCTAGACAGTTGAAGCTTCCAAACTTCCCTTCATATGTCCCTTCCTATATATTCAAAGCAGATTTTAATCTGTCCTCAAACTACTCAGTATGTGTCTGCCTTGGTACCTTTGTTTCTAGTCAACAGGAGTCCCTTTCCTGAATCTTCTTCCATCAGAATTCTACCTATTCCTCAAATTTTAGCTCAAGTGACCATTTTTTCCTCCATACAACTGTCTCTATTCAACCCAGTTAGAGCTCGTCTTTCTCTTCTTTGGACTTGAGATGTCTTGAACTATGGTCACTAGAGTTCTATCTTTATCCCCTGAATTCCAAGTTTCTAAAGATCATCCCCTTTTCACTTTTTTTTATACCCCTCAGAGCATGAAGCATGGTGACTTTTAATCACACTGAACTGTACTGCATATTTGATATCTAGAAAATCATCAATAACTGCATTTACACCTTTTCTGATAAGCAATCCACACAAGGAATCCTTCAAGGAGAATTTCTTAATTGGTTCACCAACTCTTGGACTTCATGGTTTCTGCTATAGATGAAGCCCCCACAGAGCCCATTTGATATACACACATTACCTAAAAAGAGCAGCCAATTCTCTCCCGACCCAGTAAGAAACTGAAGAAGGCAGACATGTGCAGGAGGAAACACCAAAACCACAAATATGGAAACTGTTTGTGAACCTCTTTGGGCCAGATCACAGACATCCTTAATTTCATCACACTTCCTTAAAAGGAACAAGTTGGGAAATAGGGAAGAAGAAAAAAAAAAATCTTTAAGCTTTTTTTTTTTTAAAGTCTTCCAAATTTGTAGATTAGGTTATCTGTAACTCTAAGGAGAATAATGTACAATCTCTGAGAACACATCTAATGCTTCTTGCCCTTTTGGCTAGTATCAAGTGAAGAACGCATCTAGATTTTAAAACTTCAACCACTAGCAATTAACACGAGGTAAATGCTAAGGCAAAATGCGTGCGTGGGGGGCATGCTCAGTTGCTTAGCTGTGTCCAACTCTTTTGCGACCCCATGGATGGTAGCCTGGCCAGCTTCCTCTGTCCATGGAATTTTCCAGGCAAGAATACTGGAAGTGGGTTGCCATTTCCTCCTCCAGCGGTAGGGCAAAATAGATGTAAATAAAAAACTAATCATAACTCTTGCGGGTTATCCATTTTCAATATAGCAGAAATGCATATTCTATGTACTTTCAAAATACAACCGACCTCGGGGAAAATCTAAGCATTAGCGCTATAAACACACATATGCCAAAGCACATGTGCAGGCTTCAGTCCTTCCTACACCACGAACCACTTTCTGTCACCACCTCCCAGTTATAGTTCTCAAATGGCACTGGAGACTGACATACACACTATATTTAAAACGGATAACCACCAGTACCTACTGTATGGCACAGGGAACTCTGCTCAGTATTATGTAATGACCAAATGTGAAAGAATTTGAAAAAGAATAGATATATGTGTATGTGTAACTGAATCACTTTTCTGTACACCTGAAACACTGTACCACTGTTAACCAACTATATTCCAACATAAAATTAAAAGTTAAAAAAAGAAAATAATAACTCTTCAAAGTCCAAAAATCAAACTCATCTCTGTTGCCATTATAACTGAGTTGCTTTTTTCCTAGATTCAATAGATGCAATGAACACACATAAGCAAAAGCAAAAGCAAAAGATGAGTCTAAATATAACTTGTCAAAAATTACAGGGTGATTTAGGGTGGTGTTTGAAATAAAGTGTTCTACTTTTTATAAATTTATTGCTGAGGAAAATATTACAACTTAATATTTTTATATTCAACATCATAATTAGGGCTTTCCTGGTAGCACAGTCAATGAAGAATCTGCCTGTAATGCAGGAGACCTGGGTTCAGTCCCTGGGTTGGGAAGATCCCCTGGGGAAGGAAATGGAAACCCATTCTAGTATTCTTGTCTGGGAAATCCCATGGACAGAGGAGCCTTGCGGGCTACAGTCCATGGGGTCACAAAGAGTCAGACACATCCAAGCAACTAAACCACCACTACCACATCATGATGAAAATAATATATGAGTATGAAAAGTATTCCAAAACAATGCATCTTTGAAAGCAATATACCCAAAGAAGAAAAATTTTATTAGTTTCCTGCTGTATTCCTAAATATAACTGTCATTTGGACCAAGAGCCAAAAAAACAAAGATTATGGTAAAAATTCTAGAATTTCAACAATGCAAGTCTCTTATTCCAACAATAATTCTTAAACACCTAAAACAATCAAACACACCAAATGATCCATTTTATTTCTTAATGTCTCAACATTGCCCCTAGATGGATAATTTATTAACAATAAAGTCAAATAAAAACTGAAAATTGCTTACTAGAAAATGTTCATAAATGTTGAAGTAATACTCCAAGTATATCCCCTACACAGTAATTTTGTCCTTCTGCAAGCCACACAGCTGTAGTATAACAATAGCCTTTTCAACTGTACCATGAAAGTAGATACTCCTATACTCTCCATATTATTCGACACTGGTAAATTATTCAACCTAAAAGTGGACTCTCTTTATTCAATCTGAAACTGGGGTCCCTGACCCCTAAGATATTTGCTGGGGTTAAGCTTAGGTTTGTGGTTTTATCAAAGCAAAGACTTCTAAAGCTGGGCTGTCCAATCTGATAGCCAATAGACACAAATGGCTATTTAAATTTCAATTAATCATAATTAAATCTGAAATTCAGTTCCTCAGTTACATTTATCACATCTCCAGTGCTCAAAGGCTACACGTGGCTCTCATATTGGTCAGCATTGAATCTAGTGCTTTTCCATCATCACAGAAAGTTCTACTGTACAGTTCCAGTCTAAGGATGACCAGTCTTACAGGTCATATTTGTTTAGTTCCATTGTTTTAAGGCAAAGTGAAAAAATTAATACTGCCACCTATCAGTTTTCTCATTTTTTTTTTCTAGGCTGAAAATCAAATCTGTATGATGTTTCAGGATAGATTTCCCACTGCCTCTGGATCCAAAGATAAGAAAGAAAAAAAAGTGGTCCCCTGGCAGAATCAAAGAAAACAAAACTACAACAACTACGAGAAGACAAAAACCCCACCTAGGTCCATCAAGCACGCAGGCTGTTCTCCCTATGAGGAACGCAGTGATTGGCATGGTGAACAAAAATAATCCTCCCGTTATTTAGAAACTGCTCATCACATCTGCTATACAAACATACTGTCTTGAGTAGATACATGTACTTTCACCTAACCAAGAAGATCTACCTCCTGTGGCTAAAAACTGGCTAGTGTATGCAACATGGTCAAGTGATACAAACATGGGTTTTGAAACCAGACAAGAGCTGAGTCCTGTAGTCCTTCACACATGCTCACTAGTTACATGACTTTTGAGCAAGTTACTGAATCGTTTTGCATCTGAATGTACCAAAAAAAGAAAGAAGCAAAAATCAGCTTCCCAAGCCATCATGATCAGTATCAAAGAAAACAAGGTGGGACTTCCCCAGCAGTCCAGTGGTTAAGACTTCACCTTCCAATGCGGAGGGTGTGGACTGATCCCTGGTCGGGAAACTAAAATCCTGCATGCCTCGGTAGCCAAAAAAACCAAAACAAACAGAAGCAATACTGTAACAGATTCAATAAAGGCTTTAAAAATGGTCCACATAAAAAAAAATTTTTTTTAAAACAGGAAGATAATGTATACTTGGCATTAACTAGCACAGTATGTGACACAATCAGTTGCACTGGCAACTACTCTATTCTGTCTTCTATAGAAGACAAAAAAAAAAAAAAAAAGACAACCCTCACAATAATAATGCCACTAATAATAGCTATTAGAAAACTGAATCTCTTTTCTAAAAAAACAGCTTTATTGAGCTTTACCTGACACATTATACAAATCATCCTTTTGAAGTATATAAATCAATGTGCATCAAGTCTTCTAATACATAATTTAACATTATCCAGCACCCATTAAGGGCTATGATTACGTAAGGTTCTAGGGTAGTGGTTCTCAAACAGGGACAAGTTTGCCCACCAGGGTACATTGGGCAATGTTTGGAGACATTTTTGATTATCATGATAGGTGCAAGCTATCTAATGGATAGAAGTCAGGGATGTCACTAAACATCCTACAGTACATGGGACAGCCCCACAATAAAGAATTATCCAATCTAAAATGCCAATAGCATTATGTTAAGAAACCTGTTGCTGGGATACAAAGATGAACAACAGACAGTATCTATTTGAAGCTTATTATCTGGTGAAAGAGTACAAGGTGGAAACTGACCACAGGATGCTCCGGTTGCAGAGAGAAGAGGATGCTTAAGTCAAAACACATTGGAAGACAAACAGAAATCTGCCAGGAGTACTTAGGATGGAAAGGAGTGATTTCATGGAGAGGGAACAGGACAGAAACAATGCTGATATGCAGAAAGCTTGTTGGAGTCTAAGAAGATTCTAGGAGTTGAGAATGGTGAGAGCTCAGGAGAGAAGGAGAGAATGGAAGATCACACGGGAGCCGGATCACCGTGATTTTGTATGCCATGCTAGGAAAGAATTTGGCCTTGATCTTTTAATCAGTGGTCAATGCACACATTCTGCAATGAGCCAAACAGGAATATCTTTAGGCCATATGGTCTCTGTTACAACTACTCAGCTCTGTAATCACAGCGGGGAGAAAGCAGCCATTGATGATGCATAAGCGAACGAAGGTAGCTAACAAACGAAGGTGGCTTCCTTTAGAACTTTATTTTTGGGCACTCAAATTTGAAAGTCATAATTTTCTGGGTTAATAAAATATTACTCTCCTTGTAATTTTTTCCTACTAAAAAAACTGTGAAAACCATTCTTTACCTGTGGGCTGTACATAAGCAGGTGGTGACAGTTGTTTGCCAAGTCCTGCTAGAGTGAATACACAGGACTTCAAGGTGACAAGTCAGCTTATAGGATAAAAAATGAAACAGAACATTTCTCTTGAGATCTCTGGAAGGATTGACCATCTTTTAGCCATTCCTGCTAAAGAATAAATGGATGTGGGCCTAAGTTTTGTCCACTGCTTGCTTGTAATACTTACAATGAAGTGGTATGCTAACTAAAGGAATGAAAAGCTCATTTCAGGCTACTGTGGTGAAATGACATTTACCTAATGCAGATATAAATTTCTCCATAATTAGTGGGCACTTGACACTAATGTAATCTGATTACTGCAGCAAAGTCATCCTTAAACTAACTCCCCAGTACTGACAGAGTATGTCCTTGAAATAAGCGAATTAGGGCTAAGTGACAAAAAAGTACCAGCTATTAAGAAACAACCCCATATTTACAATCATCTGTTACAATGAAGGAAAAAAAACCCAAATACTTCACAGTGTCAATATGAGAGGTATGACACAGCGCACTTGAAACACAGGTTAGGAGTTCTCACTATCTTAGTCCTGATATTATTCCAAGGCAAATTCTAGAAACTTTAAACTAGTGGAAACCACTTACCTTTAATTTTCAAGAGAGAGAGGTCTGATAACATAGATTCAATTGTGAAGAAAATATGTCACTTTTACTCAATTTAAAAATCTTTTATTTAAAAAAAACTGTAAGAGAAATATACAACATACTAACCTGGAGAAATATTTCTTTAAAAAACTTGTTTCTTCCTGATTCCAATTTTTTATGATTTTTAATAGCCACTATTACAACTAAAGTGTACTATTACACTAAAGTCATTTCAAATCTAAACAACTGTCATTTACATTTTGACGTGGTTGACTCTTATGGATAATTATGATTTTTCTTAAGGACAATAATCATATGTCAAAAGGATTGTTTTGAGGATTAATTGATTTGTTTGTAATTTAATTATATAGTGCCTGGTATATAACATATGCTACACTGAGGTTGAAAGTGAAAGCTGCTCAGTTGTATCCAACTCTTTGCGACCCTATGGACTATATACAGTCCATGGAATTTGCCAGGCCAGAATATTGGAGTGGGTAGCCTTTCCCTTCTCCAGGGGATCTTCCCAACCCAGGGATCGAACCCAGGTCTCCCACATTGCAGGCGGATTCCTTACCAGCTGAGCCACCAGGAAGCCCAAGAATACTGGAGTGGGTAGCCTTTCCCTTCTCCAGGGGGTCTTCCTGACTCAGGAATTAAACCAGGATCTCCTGCAGTGCAGGTGGATTCTTTACCAACTGAGCTATCAGAGAAGCCCTAACTGAGGTTAGGTGTCATTAACATGAAATATTTTACAGTCACTACTTCAGCTTCTCTCTAAATGCTTTACCACAACAGAATTCTCCCAACTTGAAAATACTTTTTAAAAATTCAAGAACCAAAAGAATCTAGAAATTGCATGATCCAGCTCTATACCATACAAGTGGATAGACTGACTGAAGTTGAACATGCCTGGTTTTAAGTCCTGGTGACACCAGCCCATTAGCTCAGTTAATTCTGCCAAAACCTTGATTCCCTAATTTATAAAGTGGAGATTAAATAAGATAATGCTGTAAGGTGCTGAGTTCAGTGACCAGCACATACTTTTAAAATCAATAAATATTCACTATTATTATTGATTTTGATCTTCCTACCATGAAATTTTATTTCTTTTTTCCATCTTTTGAAGAAATGTGTGTAAGCTGCCCCATATTTGTTTTGAATGTGACTCCTATCTAACCATACTGACAGGCCACAGCGGACTCAAGCAGACCATTTAAAATATTTATTTTCCAAATCAGGCAAACTACCTCTCCCTTTCTTTGTGTGATTCCTTCGTTAGTATATACCGCAACTTCAAAAATATTTTAATAAGTCTTCCAAAGCCTCCA
Organism: Cervus canadensis; assembly: GCF_019320065.1. NCBI lineage: Eukaryota > Metazoa > Chordata > Mammalia > Artiodactyla > Cervidae > Cervus > Cervus canadensis. Next base: position 48,259,642 of record NC_057386.1, on the reverse strand, counting down.
TTTTTCCAACTCCACTCCATGGATCTTGGGAATACGTATGTGCTAAATATGTCTGTGAAATGCTCTGTTAAAGATTACACAATCAGGAACGAAAGATGGTGCTTTTGGAGATTCCAAGCAGTTGCGGGCCAGTGAATGTAACAGAAAGCACCCTTCCGATTCATTTGCTTCAAAGGGCTAAGGAAATAACCTATTTCCTTTTCCCTTTTTTCTATCTGGTTTCTCTGATGTGTTCCCAGATACTCAAAGAAAGATTCAGATATCCATGAAATCTTAATACGCCTGTTTGAAGCCAGAAAAAATAAAGAACAGTACGCCCATATTTAAGACCAGGAAGAGTCCATCAGTACTTGAGGGGGAATTTGGTTCAGTCTTGGAAATTACTGAAAGAGTCTTTCTTCTGTGGTTAACATGGAAGTCATGTCAGATGGCTTAAATCTGCATGGAATTCCACAACCCTGAAGCATGCTCCTGAAGCCATCCTACGAACTTGGCAATTACTCCAACAGCCTAAATCTTCATCTGTTGCCAGATAAGCTGCAACAGTTTTTGGCCTTGCCTTACAGCCCTTGCACTTGACATCATTTAGCCTAGACTCAGCCCTTGACCTTGCCTTGATAGCTGGGGAAGAGTTCAGAGGGACCAAACCTCAACAGAAACAGTCTTAAGTGTGAAAGGTTCTACCCAAGGCTTCTCTCAATGAGTGCTCTTTAACATTGATCTTTAATCTCATAAGTTCAAGAGAATGGGATAGCTGCAAATTCCCCCTTGTATCTGAGAAATGTGAAGCTAGTAATTTGTTGTTCGTGTTTCTTTGTTTTTGTTTTTGCCTTAAGGCAAAAGTACAAAGTGTAACCTGAAAGGTTCCTCTCACTCTAAGGATTCTTTATATCAACTTTGTTCATCTGATTGAATGTTACTTAACTTTTCCTTTAAATGTGGATATTTGATGGGTTCCTAAACACAGAGACTTTTTCCACAAAAAGGAATCCACTTAACTGGATTGGAAACCAGTACCTACTTCTGGAAACAGAAACTTTCACTAGAGACAGATAAATCAGGGTGATGGCATTTTCTGAATTTTGCTTGAATTCTTTGATATTTTCCTGTTAACCCATGTAGATCTGCTCTGGAACTTCTTATTGATGGGGGCAGGGCTCTGGCTGTATCTCCTACTTTTTGTCTTTCCTTCTCTCCACCTTGCCTCCTTAGCATTGAACAAAGTATGCAGCACACTAACCAGGTACATGTGTACTGATTTGCTCTTACCACAATACTTCATGGTATCCAGGGTGCTTTGTCTCTCTCACTCCCTAAATTTAGTTCTGTATATGGTATTTTGACCAGTCATTGGAGTGAAGAAACTCACTGTGTAAGCCTGTCACTAACAATCTATATCCTTAACATGCATTCCAATGTTACAGGATCTTCTGAAAAGACACAGAATTTTGGCTGGGTTTGACCAGGGCAGTGAATTACAGCTCACAGAGGGTAAGATTACTGATTTGGTAGATGACCAGAGACCCAGATCAAGCAGTGACACTTACTTGCAACAACTCCACCTAGACTCAAGTCATTTTGGAACAGTGTCTTGAGTTATGGACATAACCCTAGATTTGGAACTTATGACCTAGTTATAATTAAAATTAGCAAGTGAGTAGGACTTTGTGCTGGCATTCTATCTTGTAAAAAGAAGAAGGGGAGGTGATTATAGGTACCAAAAATCAAATTTAGTAAAAAGCACTGGATAAAAAAACCTGAAGTGTGATTTAATGATCTAAGAAATTAGGCAAAAGCGTCAAATCTGAAGAATTTAAAAATGGCTATAGGTCAAAGCATTAAAACTGCTTTGGGAATGGAGTGGCTATAAGGGGAACCCAGTGAGGAATCTGCCAGGGGTTAATTGCAACCCTGCATGAAAAGCAGTTAACAAGTGAGAATTAGAACACCCAGGAGGAAAAGAAAAATGTTTCCAGTGCCATAAGAAATAAACAACAAAGGAGGAATATTTCCTTTGGCTACCACTATGTCCTTTTCAAAAGCTCTGAGGAGCTAAGGGGAATGCCAAGGACTGGTTTTCTCAACTCCCTCTGAAACATTTGTCTTCATTACCACTCTTTTTAATCAGGGCTCCTTCATGAGTGTTTCTGCTCAGCCCCTAAGGGGCAGCTCTGGTCTGCGATAAATCAGAGTCCACACCGCAAGTCACTAATCAGCACTCCCAGGGAAAGAAAAACAGAGAAGTGCAGACCACTATGCTGAAAAGGCCTGGGGGCTCACAGGCCTCCAGGAAGAAAGGCCCTAATGTAGAAATAATAAATGAGTGGATGCGGACGCGGACTCCAGTGCCTAGGACTTATTTCAAAATCTCAAACGCAAATTGTTCACACTTAGTTGTAAAAGTTTAGAAGATAATTTCGTTTCAGCAATGTAAGGGAGATTATGTATGCGTTTGCTTATTAACAAGTTGAATCTGGACCCCCTGGCTCAATGATTTCCATACCTAATCCACAGATGTCATTAGGAAATAAAAAAATTCCTGGTGAGAACTCTAATATCTATAATATGACTTGACTTTGCTTAAATGGGATTAGAATAATAAATTATGAACATATTACATTTTTTCCTTTGGAAAGGATCTTAGAAATAATCTTAAAAAAAGATTAAATGCAGTTGCTGCAAGTCACTAGAGCTAGTTAGTAGCAGAGTTTCCTCTAGAAACCAGGATTCCAAACACCTTATACAACCATAGATCTCATGCATGACTCAGATACTGAAAAAAACACCACTTAACAAAGATAGACAAGTGAAAAGTAGAATATGACTTAGGAAATGTGGGCTACAGCCCTATGTCCACCACTTAACCACTTTCCTTGGTTAAATCACCGAACACTATGAGTCTCAATTTCTTTGTCTGTGAAATGGGGTTTACATATTTCCCGAATATACTATAGGGCTGCTGCAACATATACACTGGGTTGGTCAAAAATTTCACTTGGGTTTTTCCATAAGATATTACAGAAAAAGAACTTTCTGGCTAACCCAATACAAGGTATTATTTAATTACAATAAACAACTTTCCTGAGAGCTTAAATGGACTTAAGAGCTAACAGGATATAAAACTGAGAAAATTCACTTTTCAGAGGAATACCATCCAGATTTGGCAAATAATTCCAGGACCCAAGGATACAAGCTTAGATACGAAATCACTCCTGAGATATAAAATCAGACCGCACTGTGGCATGCAAACTCACAAGTCAAGAGTTGAGCCACGGCTTCCAAAATAGATGCTAACTTTTCTAATGGGAAACCTAAGACCTACTTTATGTCCACCTGCCTATGACAAACTGAGGATGGCAGGGACCCCAGAAAGACGTCACAGGTGACACTTGCCACATACATGACGCTGCGCAGCAATAACGGCAAACACCTGCTGAGGAGCCAAGAACCTGGTGCCATTCCAGCTTTGCTGGCATTTCATTTCTTGTTGCGTGTGAAAGCTACGGCATGATAACGTCATCTCAGCATGGCCTGATAGATATGGATACTGTCCTTACACAGGGCAAAGAGGAGGCCCAGTGACTCTATGAGGCAGAGTCATAGCGATCCAAAAAAGCTAGTTTTCCTCCACTCAAATATCATTAAAATATAACTAACGAATGAGCATCCATCAAAGTGATAAACGCTTCCCGCATCTAACTGCATAAAACAGCCTCCTGCTTTTCCTCTTGAAACCAGAAACTTCGTTTGTCACTGACTTCATGAAGAAAAGCTCTCACAAAACCTCAGGAAAAACAGTTTGATAGTGATCTTAGGAGCCAGGATTGGAACTGCTTGGAGCCCAACTGAACTAAAAAGAAGAACAGTTTGACTAGACTGCAGGTGCTTGCAGAAGGGACATACAAGAAGCATGGCTGGAATTGTGAATTTTCATTCAAAAAACTAGACTTCATATTGTAAAATGGGAATAATGACATGAGAAAAGCAGTATTTGTGGAATAAGTTTCTATCAGCGTATGCAGGGCTTCCCTGGTGACTCAGACAGTGAAGAATCTGCCTGCAATACAGGAGACCCAGGTTGGATCCCTGGGTCAGGAAAATCCCCTGGAGAAGGGAGTGGAAACCCACTCCAGTATTCTTGCCTGGAGAATTTAATGGACAGAGGAGCCGCAGGCTACAGTCCATGGGGTTGAAAAGAGACAGGACTGAGCGCGCACGCACGCGCGTGTGCACACACACACACAGACACAGACACAGACACACGGTAAACTGGGAGAAGTGGCACGGCCAGAAAGACTAATATTTAGGGGGCCAATCTGGACACTGCTGCAGTGCTCCAGGCAAGAGATTAAGAATCAGTTTTGTGGTTATTCTGATGAATGGGGACAAGGCTTGTACTGACTATTCTCTTGGACAGAAGAGAATTAATGATATTGTAATAGCAAAGAACAAATCTCACTCCATATTAGATCTGTTTCTTTTATTTTAATCTTTATAATCTATCGCTTTTGCTTGATGTGAAGAATGTTGCCTATAGTCTGAAATATTAACATATAATACAGCCCATTCTCAAGACTCTGATCTCTAAGGGTGTAACATTTTTTCATTCACAGAGACATTAAAAGATAAAGAACAGAGAATAACATTTGCCTTGTTGGAGTTTTACAGGAACATTGTGACCTGACCTATGAAGGCAGCTGCGAGAACAAAGGATTCCAACACCAAGAAGTGTGCGGCACCCAACCGGACCCCTCCCGTACCTTGCCTTTAATTTAATAAGTTACCTGAAACCTCTTTGGGGACTACAGGGTTTTTAGGGCATTAGCCACCCATTTTCCTCGCATGGCCCTGCAGTAAACCTTCCTCTGCTCCAAACTCAGATGTTGTTTTGGTATCTTTTGGTCTCACTGTGCGTTGGGCACACAAACTGGCATTTGGTATTAATGCTAAGGAAATCATACAGATTAGTTTCTCATAGTTAACTGGGAAGATATTCTATTTGTTGGTTTTTAAGGAGCTGTGAAAGTTAGAATAAAGAGGAATACTGATGCAATTGTTATTAAGTACTATTAAGAATCTGAAAGAGCTTTAGATAAAAAACTATTGACTGTAAATTTAGAATTAGTCATTATGAACTCAGTCAAGTTGAGTGTGGGTCTTTCAGCTGTCTACCAAATATGTGATCAGAACAACTGGACAGATGCTATTAGGGAATCATCCACATGCTCTGGGGGACGTGCCAGCTATCTAAGGCACAGAAGCAGAGTGTGGGTGATAATGCCATGGACTCCAACATGGCCTTTACGAACAACAACAGACCAAGAATCACTCGTGGTCTGAAGAAGAGCAACAACAGATTTGTTAAGTACAGATATGGATTGTATTTTTCTTTCAAATGTTGCAATTAAGCCAGATATAATTTAATGTTGCACTGTGAGAAATGAATCAGTCTGCCTTTACACACAAAAATGGGCTTCCCTGGGGGCTCAGTGGCAAAGATTCTGCCTGCCAGTGCAGGAGACACGGGCTCAACACCCGGGTTGGGAAGATTCCCTGGAGGAAGACATGGCAACCCACTCCAGTATTCTTGCCTGAGAAATCCCACGGACCGAGGAGCCTGGTGGGCCACAGTCCATGAATCGCAAAAGAGTTGGATACGACTTAGAGACAAAACACCACCACCACAGAAAAATGGCTTCTATAGACCGTGAAGAGTAGCCCGGCAGAAGAAATAAATCAAGGTATGTTTTCTAAATATGTGCAGAACACGACATACAGAAGTTCATGGGAGAACGAAAGGTATCTAAGAGAGGTTCTAAAACTGAGGATCAGCACCTTATATTGTACAAGACCTCGCCCGTGAGAGCAAAGCTCCTCCTCTGTAAGGAACTGAGGTGCTGTGAGGAGCGCCTTGAAAGTTGAAAGTCAAGTCTGGCTGCTAAAAAGCAGCCCCTCTCAGATATATTCTCCTTCCTGACAAATACCCACCCACCAGCAGGCCTGGGAGACACATGGCGACCAGAGCAAGTTGTCAAAACTTATCATTATAAAACGTCCATCTTCTAAAACTACAACCTCTGCTCAACACAGTGTTTTCCTTGGAAGACGGCTCTTCTGAGAGCTATAAAAAGGTAGTTAGAATTGATGAGGTAAGCTCCTGTAGTTGAACTAACAATCATGTCAGAAATGTAAAGGTGAATAACGATGGTGGAATGCTTAACCAAAACCCCTAAACAATAAGGACAACAAAATTCATTAATTATGTCCTTCTACTTCAAAGAATTTCATAATTCTTAGCATTCCTCTCTGGAGAAAAGAAAGCTGCGTGCGAGTTATATGGCCCTCCTCCTTTAATTTCCTTTCTTATTCCATACCCTCAGGTGGCTAGCTTGGTGCTACATGGCCTAGGCTACATATAAGTTCACAGCTCTTTGCCTGATCTCATGATCCTCTATCAAAACAGCACTTTCAGAAGTGTTTCCTGTCTAGTTCTGCCATTGCGTGAGTGTTTCCTTGGCTGGATCAGCTGCCAAATTAAGTCCCTTTGGGAAAAAAAAAAAAAAAACAAAACTGCAGGGAACTCAATATAGCCCTGTCCCCCCTCCACCTTAGGTCTGACATCCGGAAGTGACTTAGGAAGTACTCTAATGGTTACCAAATTTTTGGAAACTGATTTAACTTTCCTGAGCTAAACATGTGTTTAGGAGAGACGGCATCACTAATCATCACTTGACCTTGTGACAGACCAAAAGTTGCTGATTTTTTTCCTTAAAAAAAAGAAAAAAACAACTTCTATCAGCTAGCACAATGATGTAAATGCAAAATCATGCTGTGAGATGACTGCAAACATGCTGATTTCCAGATGTTTGACAAGGTAATGCAGAAACACCAAAAAGGAAGGCGAAGAGTTTCCGTCACAAACTCTGCTTGGTTACTTGCTTTCTGGGGACTATACACAGCTGTCAAACCATTTAGGATAAAGAAGAACCAAAGCTTTCTTGTTACTTGTCAAATTCTAATCCATTGACTCTGGGTAAAAAGAACTTTGTCTCTGAACAAAGATTTTTCTCTGTACAAAAATTTTATCCAAATTTGTTATTACTACTGTGATCAAAAATAACTGCACCCTCTTACACCGTTGGTGGGAATGCAAACTAGTACAGCCGCTATGGAAAGCAGTGTGGAGATTTCTTAAAAAACTGGAAATAGAACTGCCATATGACCCAGCAATCCCACTTCTGGGCATACACACTGAGGAAACCAGATCTGAAAGAGACACGTGCACCCCAATGTTCATCGCAGCACTGTTTATAATAGCCAGGACATGGAAGCAACCTAGATGCCCATCAGCAGATGAATGGATAAGGAAGCTGTGGTACATATACACCATGGAATATTACTCAGCCATTAAAAAGAATTCATTTGAACCAGTCCTAATGAGATGGATGAAACTGGAGCCCCTTATACAGAGTGAAGTAAGCCAGAAAGATAAAGAACATTACAGCATACTAACACATATATATGGAATTTAGAAAGATGGTAACGATAACCCTATATGCAAAACGGAAAAAAGAGACACAGAAATACAGAACAGACTTTTGAACTCTGTGGGAGAATGTGAGGGTGGGATATTTCAAAAGAACAGCATGTATACTATTTATGGTGAAACAGATCACCAGCCCAGGTGGGATGCATGAGACAAGTGCTCAGGCCTGGTGCACTGGGAAGACCCAGAGGAATCGGGTGGAGAGGGAGGTGGGAGGGGGGATCGGGATGGGGAATACGTGTAAATCTATGGCTGATTCATATCAATGTATGACAAAAAAAATAAAAATAAAAATAAATAAAAATTTTAAAAAAATAATAATAACTGCAGTGTGATTTACTCAAATGTATATTTATTGTTGGGCTTCCCAGGTGATGCTAGTGGTAAAGAATCCGCCTGCCAATGCAGAAGATGGGAGGAGTCACAGGTTTGATCCCCTGGAGGAGGGCATGGCAACCCACTCCAATATTCTTGCTTGAAGAATCCCATGGACAGAGGAGCCTGGCAGGCTACAGTCTATGGGTTCACGAAGAATCAGACATGACTGAAGTGACTTAGCATGCACAAACATATTTATTGTTGCCATACCTTTTATTTAAATAAGCTTGTACACCAATCATACAAGGTACAAATCTGAAGCAAAGCTCTGCACATTCCGCCAAATATCCCCTTCGTACATCAGCCATAGATAAAATCATGTCAAAACAGAATCTTACTTGGCCTGTCCCTGCTGCATCTGCTTCTTTTTATAGACTCATCCTTGACTCACACTATTCCTGGTGGAAGCCTTCCCCTCAAAATCCAGATTTAGTTGTCAGATTTGCAATATCCAAAAAAAAAAAAAAGTGTCTCAAATGAATGGGTTCCTTAAAAGAAAAGCCAAACTTTGGGTAATTACATTCAAATTCCTTAATCACCTTAACTGAGCTCAGTGGGAACTGTGGTGTTTCTTTCCTATATATCTTCTCCAGAGCCACATTAATGTAATACAAATTCTTTGTCCAAAGGGAAACCCAACATAAAGACTCCCCCTTGGCACAATGTTAGTTTCAAGTGTATGCTTCTTGTCTGTTTCATGCAGCAGCTGCTGCTGCTGCTGCTAAGTCGCTTCAGTCGTGTCCGACTCTGTGTGACCCCATAGACGGCAGCCCACCAGGCTCCGCCGTCCCTGAGATTCTCCAGGCAAGAACCCTGGAGTGGGTTGCCATTTCCTTCTCCAATGCAGTTTCACGCAGCTAGAAACAGTATATGTGTATGTATATATATGCATGTTGTATTCAGTCGCTCAGTTGTGCCAACTCTTTGCTACCCCATGGACTGCAGCACACCAGACCTCCCTGTCCTTCACTATCTCCCAGAGTTTGCCAAAACTCATGTCTATTGAGTCGATAATGCCATATTTATATCACCCTCCTCACACCTCATCCAACCCTCAAAAGAAACCAGGGAGGAAATGGATTCAGAGAATATTGGGAATATTTGCAAGTACATCATTTACCAACAGTGTTAGATGTTACCGCAATTTAGTACTACTTGCTTCTTTCCCACCTCTGGGCTAAGAAGAGGATTTTACTTCCCCATCCCCTTAAAACTCTAATCCACCAGTCTCGGAACTTTTTGTGATAATGGAAATGTTCTACATTTTGTGTTGTCTGGTACAGTAGATTTAAAATGCGGCTAGTGCCACTGAGGAACTTAATAGTATATTTCAATTAATTTTCATTAATTTGGTGGCTCAGCTGGTAAAGAATCTGCCTGCCAATGTAGGAGACAAGAGAGATGTGGGTTTGATCCATGGGTTAGGAAGATCCCCTGGAGGACGAAATGGCAACCCACTCCAGTACTCTTGTCTGTAAAATTTCATGGACGGGGAGGCCTGGCGGGCTACTGTCCATAGGATAGCAAAGAGTCGGACATGACGGAGCACACAATTTGACTTTAGATAACCAAATGCAGCTAGTGCCTATTGCAGTGGACAGCACAGTTCTAACCCACGAGTTGTGAGCAGAAGTGACTAGTGTGACACCTCCAATGTCCCCTCTCCCCTGCCATGGTCACCTGCAATAATTTGATGATGAAGCTTTAGTTATTCAAGTTCCAAGAGTAGAGACAGCATGAAGCAGAGACTCCTGCAACCTCTGATGGGCAATAATTTAGCCAGAAAAGTCACGAAATGTACAAGAAAAAAAGGAGAGAAAGAACTGATCTTTGTGAAGACCGTATGGGTCAAATATTATCCACAAAAAGCTCAAGAAGCTCCTGCTTCACATGTACAGGTGGTGGTGGAATGAGAAAGGGAAAGGCAGCTGCTCAATCAGCCTATAACTACTCCTAAAGGTGGAACATAATATAAAACTTAAGAGCCTGTGATAGAGGGTGTATGGCTTAAGACATTCTACTAACGGCTCAGAAAAATAACACAAGAGAAAATTTTAACACATATTATGTTGCTCTTGCCATGGAAGATATTTTTGTATTCAAAGCAGCAAAAATATATTTCTGAGCAACAAAATTTCCCACAAAGAGAAAAATCCCCTAGTCATGCAAGAGTTAAAAGCAACCAAAATTAGACACAGTTCATGTTAAAGGTTAGAAGAATAATCAGTCATTTGAAAAACACTACATAAACATTTTTCCGGATGCAATTTTCAGTCCAAGGATACATTTCCCAGTAGAAATCAGCAGCTAAAAAGGAAATCATTTCGTCTCCATAAGTGCCAAATTGTATCCTGATTTTTCCTGGTCTGGCTCAACTTTCAAAACTAGTGGTTCAACTTCTGCAATCTTTCACCCAATGACTATGTAAACACATCTTTATAAGACAGACATAATCCTTGGGTGGGCCAATTTATGTTGGATTATGAAAATACTTAAAATACAAAATCATTTAATGACTGTTGTCCTTTGGTTTTTCAGTAAAAGGAAAGGAAAATCCAGTTAACATAGGCAGTAGTTCCTGTGAAGATAATATGACACACATATATTGCTTTCTCTTTTTCCAATGTTTTTGAAAATAAATATTACTGGCAAATCAGTAAAGCATTGCATCATATTTTGGCAAAGTGGTATGTAAATTAAGATTTGTAAATATACCTCCGACGTGTTCCATCACATGCCACACAATTGGAATGAATTAAACTACTCGCACGAGGCCAGGAAAAATTCTCACCCTTGGAAATACTTTGGATCCTCAGTATTCGGTCAGAGGTTATAGAAACATTAGTTTTAAGGATAAAGTAATCTTAAGTAAAAACCAAAGATTCATTCAGAATTTATTACTGCCTCTGATTCATATGTATCTCAGATTATTCAGAATGCTTCATAACACAATTCAAGCAGACTACTGAACCTATTGCTAGAAAAAACCATAAATTGTAAATCTTCATAGAAAGATAAACTCTGCTTTTTCACTTTTCCCTTGAAATTCTAGAGCTTTTATGGTCAGCTACAAAATGCATCATGAAAAGCCTATCTTCAACATTCAGCGTGTGGAGGGGAAGAATTTTAACTTTTCCTCCAATGAATAAAGTTATGTAAAAGAAGACATTTGAGGAGTCTTTGGAGAGTACAGAATAAATTATTGCTGTAAGATCTGGAAAAGTTTGGTAGAACGTTAAGAGATTTTCACATCTGTGTCTATACATTCATGTCTTGGGAATAATGTATCTTCAAAACCATTCACAGAAAAATGCTGTCAAGCACTCCTTCCTTCAGAAAGCAAAGCTAAAGAGTTGCAATCACAAACATTTCATTGTACCATATGTTATTGAGAATTACACCAAATATCCATGCTTATATATTCATAAAAATGATTCCTGCCAATACTAGTAAAAATTATAACAAAGCAAAGAATTTTAAGTAGATTAATTCAATAAATGTTTTACAAATTACAGTATAACTCTATGAATAATCTTCTAATGGCTATATTAGTCCTTCACGTTTGCTCCTGAGAAAACAAATAAGTATGTCACTGAAGCAGCATGAACAGACTATAGCAATGAACACAGCACAATGCACATCTTCTTCCCTGTGTTAGGAGAGACCAATGAATGATATGATTTTTTAATTCACAAAATTTTAACTGAACATAAGACTATACTAGAGTTGCATTTTCCTATTCAGAAGACTTGTTCTGCCCAAACCATCATGAAGTGTTTCACTGAGTATTTCCATTTAACCATAACTTGAAAGACACAAAATTTTTAACTTGTTGCCACAATTAGAAAATCTTTATTTCTTCTGAAAAGACCAAACATATACAAATGTTTGAAAAATTAAAGGCTGATTATTTAAATTTTGCTTTTAAATTAAAATATTTTGCATTCCTGGCCCATTTAAAAAACACTCTCTAATGAAAGCCACCATTATTTATAAGTGAAGAAAGAAAAGGGAATTTGTCTTACTTCTCCCCACTCCTCACTTCGCCATTGTCACCTGTATCTATTTCCAGGAAGCTAAGATTCATTAGGGTTAATCTGCCTACTAAATGAATAAACAAAGGATTTCTCTGTCACTAGAGGCCAGGTGAGCTGATAGCATCTTCTGACACAGAAAATCACCTGTACCATACAGCTCAGGAAATTACCTGCTGCAATCCCACACCCGGGATCACTTGGCAGGTAGATCTTTAATGCTGAGTAATGTATGGAAAATTGACTATAACCATTTTTTCAAAGGACTGAAAATCTTCCATATTTTAGAAGAAGAACATTTCTTATGAAATTAACTTTATACATTACCAAGGAAAACTAGAGCAAGTTTTCCATGACTTCCTCTAAAAACCAACAGTGGATGCAAGAACCAATGTCAAAGTGCCAACATGCAATGAAATAAGAACTGATACAACACCATTTTTATGAATCACAAAATCTTAAAACATACATACATACATATATATATGCAATTATAGGATAGAATATGATCAACTAAATTTAAAAATACATTATCATAATCCCTACCTGATAAATTCAGGCCAAATAAGGCTACATGACCTCAGTAGTTTATCAAGATGCCAGGAAAATTATTTGTTAATACACTAAATTGAAAACACTGCTTCTAAATGCTTCCCTTTGTGGAACAGAATCCCAGTATGTAAATAGAATTTACTTCCATATAGAAATCATTTTCCAGTTAAATAATCCAATAGGAAACAAATGGTAGTAAATAAACATAAAACAAAAGTTAAAAAAATGAGGTCAAAGACAGATGACCTCTCTCCAGATGTTGGGGGAAGGGGAAGAAATATATCCTAGATATTACTTTTTTAAGATTTTTTTAATGTGAGCCATTTTTTAAAGTCTTGACTGAATTCGCTACAATAGTGCTTCTGTTTTATGTTTTGGTTTTTTGGCTGTGAGGCATGTGGGATCTTAACTCCCCAACCAAGGACTGAACCTGGACCCCCCTACACTGGAAGGCTAAGTCTTAACCACTGGACCACCAGGGAAGTCCAAGATATTACTTTCAAATAATAGCTGATAGCTTAAGAATCAAGTGGGATAAGCAGGTAGGACAATCAGAGGACTGATTTGATTTGGTACAAGACACTGCAGCAACCAAACACTTAGACAAAACATGAAAACAAACAGGGGTTAGGGATTATTACCTCACATAGGTTCACGCCTACGAGAGGGTCTAGTTGTGACACAGAATGAAGTAAGACTAAATCTATCAGCTTTCGGGCCCATGAGGACCAACCAATATAGGATCCTTGGCACAAGAGGCCACTACGTGGCTGAAACTGGTGTAAACTTTATTCAACTTTTAATAATACACTCACTGAGAAAGGGGGCCAAACTACTGGGCAGATTATATGTCATTCTCTAGCAGAAGTAGAAACCGAAGAATGGAAAGACTTAAGAAAAGGGTTAGTCAACATTTAACGCATGCTTACCGTGTGTCAAATCCCATAGGAAACAGGACTGGGTTTGCTCAAGGGTGACAAAAAACAGATACGATCTTTGTACATAGGATGTGTTATCAGTATTATGACACTGGAATTTCTTAGCTTCACAAGGGTTCCTTGGTTGTTTTTTACACTGAATATGTACATACTGTGTATGTATATATGGGGGAGGTGTGCATATAGGACAACAGAGCTCTCAGTGGGAAAATCCTTACAATGGGGACTCGAGCCTCATGTTCAACACACTGCACCTAAGGAAGAGCAGAGTAGAAAAAACTACAAAAGACTTACTCAAAATATGGGATCTTTCATAGTTTTTTTTTTTTTAACCTATTGGGCTGAGTTTTCTGAAATCAGCCATTTAAACATAAATCAAAGTAAATGCAAACTGTCTGTGACTCCCAATAGCCATCAGCTTATATTGTTGTATTGACAACAGATGCTAAATAGATGAATGTCATATATACATATTCCTGAATTTATTTTTGCTGAGAGGGTTCTTTGGTGTATGTGGGAAAATTCGGCATGTCAGTTTAAGGAAATGTATATGATTTCCCTTTCAAGACCCTACAAAAACATATGGGAGCAAGATAATGTTTGGCCTGACCTGCCAGAATCCTGGGGCGATCACCTCAAATCCGCGCCGCATTCCTGAGTACTAATGCTCACACCGGGGCTCTTGCATTAGCAGATGTGTGAAAACGCATGTACTCTGAGAACTCCCTCACGGCTCCACATCTGAAGAAGCGCCTCTGCAACAGCTATTCCAGCCAAAAGCTGAAATGGTATTTCCAAGTTAAGTATACCTTCATTGAAGCCAGTGTCTGGACAGACAAATTCAACCAAAGGGTTTGTTATCTGGCTCAGAACCAAGAGGAGCCCGAGCGAATGTGACACAGATTTTCAGGAGCCCTCCCCTGCTCTACGCCCCGTCCTCCCATTCTATCAGAGATGCTGGGAATTTTTCCTTGCTCATGTAACAATTTCCCACTTCAAATCCATCACTGGAAGAGGCACGCACTCGACTATTGGCTGTGATTAAAACGGGGGCATGTTGAACACTGCCAGTAGTTAATTATTTCAGCTATGGCTAAAAAACAGGCTGAGAACATTAACAAAACCAAACTACCTTTGCATACTTTCCTTAAAATTTTTTCTTGTTAAAAAAAATAATAATAGATTTTTAAGCCTTCTAAAAGTAACACAAATTCCCTGTAGAAAACTTTGGAAACACTTTAAAGAAGAAAGTTAAAAATGCCCCACATCCCACCACTGAGAGGTTAAATACTCTTTATATTCTGGTCCTTTGCCTTCTAGTTTCTCAAAAGTATAAAATGCAGTTCTGTCTCTTTTACATTTATAACAGCGAAATGAAAAGCAGTAGTCACGATCTGAGTTAGACAAAAAGCATTAAACAACAACCAAAAGAGCATTAAATCTAGAAATGTTAAAAAAAAGACACCTAGTATGCTCCATCCTGCGGTGAAGCCCTAACACTTATGGATATCTATATGTCATGTAACATGGACATTATATAGCAAAGCTGCAGAAATATAAGGAGAAGTATTAGTAGCATGAGGTTTTAATTCACTGTTCTCAGCCTAGGATGGGACATGTATGGCATCAGAAGACACAAAAACATAATTAATGAGGTAAATTTGATATAAATGCAACTTTATCTTGAAAATGAAGACTACATCCCTTTTCAAGTGCCCATAACAATGTAAACTCATAAAAAATTAAGTATTTTTGCCAAAAAATAAAATCCAATCTAAGCAATCTTCTAGATCTAACGAATGATTTACAGGAAATTTCAGGGACAAAAGAACACTACAGGGATATGATTAGCAAAATCCTATTTGTGGGAAGAGAAATACTACAGGATAAATGTTTTTTTAAAAACTATAAGAAAGTGACAAAAGGAGATGGAAGAGAACTCTATTTTAAGAGAATCTTATGAGATTGCAATGTATGTGTCTTATGGAATGGGATTTTTAAAAACAAGATAATCAGAGAATTTAATATGAATTGGAAATCTGATACTAAAGAATTATTGATAATTTATTTCAGAAGTGATAATACTTTGCTTTAAAAAAGTTTATTTTATGGCAATATGTGCATATATAGTTACAGATGAAATAATATAATGTGTGAAATTTGCTTCAAAATAATTTGGTGGGGTAGTGGGGTAAGATAATGAAACTAGTTTGGTCATGAATTCTTACTTGCTGAAGTTATTTGATTGTTCGGGGGATTGTAATGCTATTTCTTCTGTGTTTGCATAAACGTGGAATTTTGTATGATAAGGCATTAAAGGAAGAGAGAGCATGTGTGTGTTTGTGAACTTACACATGTGTGCACACACAGAAATTGATGATACCAAGGGCAGATCATTCTTCTGAGGAGTTATAATTTAAAGGAAAGAAATGGGTCTATAGCTGATATAGCTTTTATTTATTTTATTAAAAAAATTGTTTTGGCTGTGCCACACGGCATGTGAGATCTTAGGGCCCTGAAGAGGGCCCAAACCCTCACCCCCTGCAGTGGAAGCCTGAAATCTTAACCACTGGACTCCAGGAAGTCCTTGATATTGCTTTTAAAATGAGCCTCATAGTTGATTCATTTCTAATTAAAGTTCAACTTTGTGTGGCAAGAGATCACAATATTAGCAACTGCTGAATCTAGTGACAGTACGTACATATTTGCTACATTATATATTTATTTAAACTTTTTCTATAAGTTAGAAAATTTTCACACACAAAAAAACTGTGAAGTGAATTTCCTATTCATTACCAAGACAAAAAAATTATCTTAGCAATTCCTGCCTGTTTCTATTTTCAAATATAATCTTAAGACTCAAATAACAATTATTGGTATTCTGACTGGGATTATAAGAAAGTTCTGAACTAATTTTGGAATAACTGCATTTTCTACAATACTCAACTTCCTTCTCCAGAAATATCACGTATTGTTAATTAGTGTAAATTATATTACACTGAAGAGTCTCATTTTTCCCCCTCTTTTGTACATTTTCTGTATTTCTTCTTAGGGTGATTCCTAAGTATTTTATGCTTTTTGGTATTATCATGAGTAAATTTTTTAAAGAACTAGATCATCTAATTGTTTTTTTTACTGTTTTACAGAAAGAGTAAGAGTTGGGCTTCCCTTGTGGCTCAGCTGGTAAAGAATCTGCCTGCAATGTGGAAGACCTGGGTTTCATCCCTGGGTTGGGAAGATCCCCTGGAGAAGGGAACAGCTACCCTCTCCAGTATTCTGGCCTGGAGAATTCCATGGACTGCACAGTCCATGGGGATGCAAAGGGTCGGACATGACTGAACAACTTACACTTTCACAGAAAGAGTATGGATGTTTTATACATTCATTAAGTCTCTGATCAGTAGAGTAAACTCATTAGAACTTGATGTTCTTGAATTCTCTACAAAAAACATATTGTATAAAAAATTATATTATCTGTAAATGCTGATTTTGTAAATATATGTCTTCACAACGCTTTCTATATTACTGCATTGTCTGGAATTTTTAGAGTAATTAAATAATAATGGTCACAGTATGACTGCCTTCATGATTTTAGAAGGAATGCCAATAGTATACTGCTTTGAACAGGATGCTGGTGCTTGGTTTAAGTTAGATATTCCTTAGTATTTAAAGAATTTACCTTTCTATTCCTAGATATCTCAGAGTAAATCTCCTAAATAAATGCTGAGTTTTATCAAATACTCTTTCAGCAACCAGTGAGATGATCATATTCTCTTATTGGACCAATCAGTATTATATATTACAACAACAGATCTCCTAATGTGACAATAATTCATACTCGGTCACGATTCATGAGTCTTTCACTGTAATGTTCAATTTGGTTGGTTGGTATTTTACTTGATATTTATAAACCTAAATTCAATGGAAGAATGATACATATTTCTCTTTCTTTTTTATGCTATGTTTGTTAGATTTTAGTCATTCATTTTTAAAATTCTTTCTTATATGGAATTAGAAAAACCCTGTCCTCAATAGGTGTTAAAAAGTTCCTGAATGCTAATGCTATTTATTATGAAATAGGAAAAGGCAAGAGGCCACAGCCTGCAAGCACAAAGGTGAGATAATGGCTTCCACATCACTTAACTGTCAGCCTTCCTTAGTGTGAAGTGTTGTGTCTAGAGACTCCCAACCAAGCAACCATTTAAAATTATATAGAGTATTAAAGCAATTGACAAACACAACAACTGTCAACTTTTTGGAAGGTAGTTTAAAAACGGTCCTTTTTTTTTTTTTTTTGGTAATGTCACGATGGAGTAAGAAACAAGAAAGCCAGGTTAGAAACAAATATTATTCATTTCTAAATTGTAGTACCAGAATCTTGAGAAGCGAGTGCCGATATTGGTCAATACTACTGAACATTTCTATAACTCTCTGGGGTCCTCAGTACTAGTTTGCAACAGTTTATGACAGAATTTACATAGTGACTTGGAGAAAGCACAGGTTCTTTATTTTATAAGAACTCTTCACTCTTTATTCTTGAGTGATGACATTTCAACTGCAAGAGATTCAGAACACAAAGGAATGAAATGAAGGCAGTAACGTGTCACCTATCATATGAGACTCGTAGCAGATTACTGAGCTCCGTGTTCATCTTTACCTCTTTCTGTAGAGACCAGCTCCAGAGAAGCCCAAGCCTGAGGTCTCTACAGATTTACTAGCAAGGTCTTTGGCAGAGAAGAGATTGATCGACAAATTCTATTTGTAAGAGGATGGAGCCAGATAAGAGAGATGGAGGGCAAGCAAAGCTGTGCTCAGACTTAGCAAGACTCAAGGATCCTCACAAAAGGCCCACCTCATACTCAGTCAAGGCACATTCTATGGCAGTCCATATTTCAATGTTTTTCCCTCCCGGTTTTTTGCAACATGTTTCAAATGAGAAACTACATTGGCAAAATTTTAGTTTACTCGAATGTACATAAAATGCCTAGCCTGGCTTTAAAGTTGTGTAATACTGAACATGATGCTCTAAGAATATTGGTAAAGTAAAAGGAAGCAAGGAAGAAATGAAATTTTCAAATGTACCTAACATTGTATTATGGCCTTCAAAGTCTAAAATACTTACTGTTTGGCTCCTTAAGAGAAAAAGCTTGTTGATTCCTGATACCAAATCAGGGACATACAATGTATTTTCACATACAGACAGAAATATGCATATATATATTTTTTTTTCTGAAAGATTTGAGTAAATTACACAAATTAATGGAAAATACAGTAGACATATGTTTCTCTACCTAAGCACAACCAAGTGAAAGTGAAAGTTGCTCAGTTGTGTCCAACTCTTTGCGACCCCATGGACTATACAGTCATGGAATTCTCCAGGCCAGAATACTGGAGTGGGCAGCCAGTCCCTTTTCCAGGGGATCTTCTCAGCCCAGGGGTCGAACCCAGGTTTCCCACACTGCAGGTGGATTCTTGACGAGCTGAGCCACCAGGGAAGCCAAAACCCTTGTATATTAATTACAGCCGACCCTTGAATAACAGGAGTGTGAATGGAGTGGGTCCTTTTGCACAGGGATTTTTTTTTCCCCCAACAGTAAATACTACAATACTGTACAATCTGCTACACAAAACCCTGGGCATGAACTATAGCTGACTCTAGAAAAACACACATTTCTACTAGGCAGGTCCACTTCCACCAGGATTTTTTTAATTTCCAACAGTAAATACTATAATACTATGCAATCCACGTTAGTTGAATTTGTGGATGCAGAATGGGAACTGTGGACAGGGATTTTCAACTCTGCGGAGGGTAAGTACCCCTAACGCCCACATTGTTCAGGGGTCAGTTGTATATATAAAATAAACATACTACTTTGAAGGGTTGAAGAAAGGCAGCAGAATGGCTAGGACCTTCACGACACAAAGAATAACACAAAAAGAAATCCTTGGGGTTTCTTTTTGCCTCAAATATCTCAGACTTGGAGCTGAAGAAGCTGGCAACCTGAAAACTCCAATGGAAATATTAAAAAAAATAAAAGAAGTCTGAACAAAAGCCTGATCTCTAGCCAAGGAAATAGGAAAGGGGCAGCCTTGCAAGGCAGAGACTTTTAGAAAAATAACTGCTTTATTCTAGACAAGCACCAAAGGAAAAAACTGTGGTTCTACCACCACCCAAGCCAGCAAAGGCCAACTTCCCCTACCACAGTGGTGTCAAGAAGGCCAGTTAAAACAACAGGTCTGGGGACTCCTCTGGAGGTCCAGTGGTTAAGACTTCGCCTTCCAGTGCAGGGGGTGCAAGTTTGACTGCTAGTCGGGAACAAAGATCCCACATGCCTTGCGGCCAAAAAACCAAAACATAAAACAGAAGCAATATTGTGACAAATTCAAGAAAGAGTTTTAAAATAGCCCACATCAAAAGAAATCTTTAAAAACAGAACAAAAGCAGGTTTAAGATCCAAATCTCAGGAAAATACCCAGTTTCAAATTGAAAATCACTGGACATACCAAGAATCTGGAAGATATCAAACTGAATGAAAAAAAGACAATCAATAGACACGAACACCAAGATGACAAAGATGTTTAAATGATCTAAGATTTTTTTAAATGCCATGACAAAAATGTCTCAAAGAGCACTTAAGACCATCCTAGAAACAAAAGAAACAAACAGAAAGCTTCAGCAATGAAACAGAAACTCTCAGCAAAGAAAATGTAGAGAAGAATCAAGTGGAAATTCTCTACCTTCAACATCTAATATAATAAAATCAAAAGTTGAGTGGGTGGATTCAATAGCAGAATGGAGGGAGAGTAAAAACAAATCAGCAAGCTGTAAAAGAACAACAGAAATTGCCTAGTCTGACCAACACAGAGAAAACAGACTGAAAAATTAACAGAATTTCAGGGATCTGTGGGATTATTTTAAATGACCTAACATTTGGGTAATGATGGGCCAGAAAGGGAGGGGAAAGAAGATGGGGGTGAAAAAGTATTTGGAAAAAACAGTGATTGAAAACTAACCAAATTTTGCAAGAGACATAAATCTACACATTAAAGAAGCTGTGTATGTTAGTTGCTCATTCGTGTCTGACTCTTTGCGACCCCATAGACTAGATCACCAGGCTCCTCTGCCCATGGAATTCTCCAGGCAAGAAGACTGGAGTGGGTATAGCCTTTCCCTTCAGGGGATCTTCTCAACCCAGGGATCGAGCACAGTTCTAATGCATCAAACCCTCTCGTGCAGGAGGATTCTTTACCATCTGAGCCACCGAAGCTGAATGATCCCCTAATAGGACACTCTCGAAGACACCCAACACGTCAAAAGACACGTCATAGTGTAACTTCTAAAAACTAAAGGCAAAAACACTTAAAGACGGCCAGAAAGAAAACAACAGTTTACCTAAAAACATCTCAAATGAGAGCAGATTCCTCATCAAAAATGCACAGAGGCTAAAAGAAATTGACTTTTTTTTTTTTTTTAATATTGATAGAGAAGCACTGTCAACCCTGAATCCTGTACCCAGAGAAAATATATTTTGAGAATGAAGGGGAAATCTAGACTTTGTCAGATGAACAACAAGAAGGACAGCTTGTTGCCAGCAGGCGTACTTTAAGAGAATAGCTAAAGAAGTTCTCCTAAGACAAAGAAAACAGTAAAAGAAGGAACTTTGGAATACTGGAAGGAAGAAAAAATACAGTGAACAGAAATGTGAGTAAATATAACAGGTTGTCCTTTTTCTCTTGAATTTTCTAAACTATGTTTAAGAGTTGAAGTAGCACTTCCTTTGTGGTCCAGTGGTAAAGAATCTGCCTGTCAAATCAGGGGACAAGAGTTCGATCCCGCCTCCGGGAAGATTCCACATGCCGCAGGGCAGCTAAGCCCATGCGCCACAATTATGGAACCCCCCCTCTAGGGTCCACAAGCTGAGTCACACAACTGCTAAGCTCATGCACCCTAGAGCCCATGCTCTTCAACAAGAGAAGCCACTGCAATGAGAAGCCCACACAACGCAGCTAGAGATTTAGCCTCCACTCGCCACAGCTAGAGAAAGCACGCGTGCAGCAACAAAGACCCAACCCAGCCATAAATAAATAAATAATTTTTATTTTTAAGAGTTGAAGCAAAAAGTAACAACCACACGTGTGGTTCTAAATGTATATAGAAGAAAGATTTAAGATAATTATATTTTAAATAGGGGGTTTCCCAGGTGGTGCTAGTGGTAAAGAATCTGCCTGCCAATGCAGGAGACACAGGAGATGCAGGTTCGATGCTTCCTGGGTCAAGAAGATTCCCTGGAGTAGGAAATGGCAACCCACTCCAGTATTCATACTTAGAAAATTCCATGGGCAGAGAAGCTTGACGGGCTACAGTCCAAGGGGCTGCAGAGAGTTGGACGTGACTGAGGGACTAAGCAGCAGCAACATTTTAAATATGAAGAGCAAAGGGACATAAAGGGAGGAGACTTCACTCAAACTGGCAAAATGATACCAGTAAACGGTGACTAAATTATGCATAGCTAATGTAATACACCTACAGCAACCACTAATAAAGCTATATAAAGTAGCATAATAAAAACACTATAGATAAATCAAAATGGAATTTTATAAAATGGTCACGCAACCCACAGGAAGTCAAGGGAAAGGAAACAACAAACAACTAAAACAGAACAAATAGAGAATAAAAAATTAGAGAAAAGACTTATGCTTTAATATATAAATAATTACATTCAACGTAAATGGTCTAGAAAAATGAAGTAAAAGACAGAGGTTGGCAAAGAGAATAAAAAACATACACTATATGCTGTCTATGAGAAATTCATTGTAAGACATAAAGATATACACAGATGGAAAGTAAAATTTGGAAAAACAAGTACATGATCTTAAAATCAATGAGAATAAGAAAACTCCACTAAGCAACTAAACACTAACTAGAAGAAAAAACTTTTAACTGAAATATAATTGACAATATATTACTTTCAGATGTACAACATAATGTTGCATATACATACATACTGGGAAATATCACCACAAATAGTTACAAATTTTTTCCTATGATGAGAACTTATAAGATCTACTCTCCTAGCAGCTTTCAAATATACAATGCAGTATTATTAACTATAGTTATCATGCTTTACATTCCCAGGACTGACTGACTTTTAAATTAGAATTTTGTACCTTTTGACCACCTTCACCCATGTCACCCATATCCCTCCACCTACATCACCCCCCACCAGCAACCACCGCCTGTTTTCTGCATTATGAGTTTTTGTTTTTATTTAGATTCCACTTACAAAATAAGATCATATGGTACTTCTCTTTATCTGACTGGCATAATGCCTTCAAGGTCTGTTGATGTTGTCATGAGTGGCAGAATTTTCTTTTTATGTCTGAATATTACTCTGTGTTGGTGTGTGACACTTCCTTCATCCATTTATCCATCAATGGACCCTTAGATTGTTTCCATGTCTTGGCTATTGTAAATAATTCTGCAGTGAACGTAGAGACATAGATATCTTTGTGACTTAGTGTGTTTCTAAAAGTACATATTGCTAGATCCTATGATTGTTCTATTTTTAATTTTTTGAGGAACCGCCATACTGTTTTCCATGGTAGCTACACCAGTTTACATTCTGTAATTCCAGTTTACAGTACACAAGGGTTCCCTTTTCTCCACACTCTTGCCAACAGTTGTTATTTCTTGTCTTTCTCCTGATAGCCATTCTAACAGGCATGAGATGGTATCTCATTGTGCTTTTGATTTGTAGTTCCCTGATAATTAGTGTGTGGAGCACATTTTCATGTATCTCTTAGCCAACTGTATGTATTCTATGTGATGTCTCTTCAGATTCTCTGCCCATTTTTTAATGACTTTTTTCCTCTATTGAGTTATATGAGTTCTTCATATATTTTGGATTATTACCCCTTATCACATACATGATTTGCAAATATTTTCTCTCATTCTGTAGGATACCTACTACTTTTTTATTTTTCTTTTGTTTCTTTTGCCATACAAAAGTTTTTTAGTTTGATGCAATCTTGCCTAATTGCTCTGGCTAGGATTTCCAATACTATGCTGAATAAAAATGGCCAAGAGTGGACAACTTTGTCTTCTTCCTGATCTTGCAGGAAAATCTTTCAGCTTTCCACAACTAAGTATGATGTTAGCTGTGGACTTGTCATACATGGACAAGCTGAGTTGTCATACATGGACTTATTATACATGGACAAGTTATTATGTTGAGGCATGTTTCCTGTATACCTCTTTTAATAAGAGTTTTTCTTATAAATGAATGTTGAACTCTGTCAAATGCTTTTTATACATCTATTGAGATGATCATATGATTTTTATCCTTAATTTTATTAATGTGGTATAGCATACTGATTGATCTATAGATGCTAACTCATCCTAGCATCACTGGAATAAATTCTGGTTAAACGTGGTGGGGTCTCCTTTTAAGTATTATTGAATTTGTTTTGTTAAATTCTGTTAAGGATCTTTAGCTCTTGTTCACTAGGGTTACTGGCCTGATTTCCTTTTCCTGTTGTGTCCTTGACTGGTTTTGATATCAGGATAATACTGACATCATGAAATGAGTTTAGAGGTATTTCCTCCTCTTCTGTTTTTTTGAATAGTTGAAAAGTGTTGATATTATTTCTTCTTTAAATGTTTAGAAACATATAAACCAAAGATCTATATATGGGAATTTTATTCTTAATTAGCATGGTAAAAAAAATTAGAAAAAATTAGAAACTAAAAACTTTAAGGACAGAAGACTAGACAAATAAATGATTCAGAGAATACAACCATTAAAATATCTATATTTTGGAAAATATTGAACAACTTGAAGGAAATCTGATGATGATGATGAGGTAAGCTACAAAATATTGTTTAATATTAGGTCAATATTAAAATATAAATTTTAAAAGGTCAAGCACTAAGAAGTTATATACCAAAATGTTAAGAATAATTATATCTATGGAATGAAATTAGTTTTTTAATTTTATTTTTCATACTCTTCTGAATTTTCAAAAATTTCTAGAAATAGGGCAAACTTTAAATAAAATACCAGATAAGTAACAGATGAACTCAACCAAACTTCCCTCATCCCCCTTTTTCCCTAAAGTGGACCAGTACTAAAGCTCTTCCATCTTTCTTGTTTTTTCTCTTCTCCCCAACACTGAAAGCAGGAAGTATAAGAATTCTGTAGGTTTTTCCTCTAGTGTCAGCATAGTCATGGCTTTTCAGGGTCTGGTTTTCTAGCCACACTCCACTTAACTTTTATTGAAAACCTCACAAATGAAACTAGGCTCCTCCTAAGTTTTTGTGTGATCATTTGGTTTAAAGAAATTAAAGGTCTGAGGAAAGCAAAGTCCAGGTTTTTGGGTAAACCACGTGGGTTTGGAAAACTGGGCTGGTGCAAAGCAGTTTTTCAAAGTGCTATGCCCTGCGGCAGGGTAGTTTTCAATAAACATAAGTAGGAAATATTTAAATAGCACCCAATTTACTTTTTAGTCTCATAAAAAGAGAGGGTTGAAAGAGTGGAGGTGCAGATATGGCTCCAATATAAACCAGAGCTGAGCCAAAACCCAAGGAGGAAACCCAAGGAGGTTACCTGAAGTTTGTGTTATTTAATCTGTGATGATAAAAGATTCACAACTTTTACTCTTCTTAGCTACGACTACATTTACGTATAAATTAATGTACAAGATAACCTACTGAAGGATACTGCTTGCTTTGGACAGGAAATCCTTAGGTTTCTGCAGTGGTTTCTTGTATTATTTTTACGAACAGGGCAAACATTTTTCATTACATTAAAGCCCTCAGATACCCTGGAAAAAAATGAAGATGCTTAAATAAAGCCCTTTAATGAAGCAGGCCTACAGATGGACAATGCACAGAATCCCTCACAAGGTGACATGTAATACATGATTTGGAGTTCAAGGTGCTGACATGGATCCTAAGTAAATGACACTGTTATCTGATCCAATAAATGATGAAATATGAGATTAAAATAATAGCAGGAAAGTGTGTCTTGCTCAGTCCCTGGTAAATGATTTACCTCCTAGAATCCTGGAATTATGCTTCAAGCTCTCAGCCTCTTGGCCAACATGAATGTGTGGGTGGGGAGGTGGAGTGGGACAAAGGACAGCAAGCCCACCCAACTCCTGGAAATTTTAAAGAAAAGGCAAAACTTTCCAAGAGTAATAGTCATTTTGGTAAATGAAACCATTTGTAACTTTAGAGGGTTTTTTTTTTTTTTTCTTTTCCTCCAACATATCATAAAAAAATCCACACTGTGCTCTAATAGGCTATAAAGCTTTGGTTAAAAGAAGGGTCAACAAGAGCTAAAACCACTAATGTCATACTTGAAGAAGGAAGAGTGGAAGGCAGTGACGCCCCAACACTTTTCATGATCCCAATGAAAAGTCTCACCCAGGCTAAAAACTATCTGCCAAATTTATGCCAAGAACAAGTTTTACAGCCAAGCTAAATTCTTCTGTGCATATACGGAGTGTTATAAAAAGAATGACCTATTCAGCATCCCTGGGAGAGATTTTCATTTACAGGAAAAAAAAAAAAGAATTATCAAAACAAGAAGATAAACTGAAACAGAGACAGAAGGGGAAAAAAGAAGGCAACGGAGACAATGACATATCAAGACAGAGTCCGAAACAAATGTAAACAGCCAGTCTAACACAATTAGGAGAATGACTGCTCCTCAGGCAAACAAAATGGCTGTTTCTTCATCTTTTGTAGGCTGAGCAAAATGTATGTACACACAAAAACAAATAGAACTCAAGTCAAATCCAACTGGGCCGAACTATTTTGAGGTTCTTCTTTGTTAAGGAGATGAAGAGGCTTGAGCAGTTAATTTGTGTTCTGTCATTCCCAACAAAAGCCCCATGAAATGGCTAATTTCACCTCAGTACTTAAGTCACCATTTTCCCTATTAGGCCACAGTGATGAGTACCTTTCCCCGAAAGGACTGTCAGAGCTGCCTCAGCGTAAGGCACGTGCATCCATACAGTACAGGATCACAGATTTTAGAATCAGAAGAGTCTTGAACATTTAACTGAACAAATTTATTGTAGGAATCAATTGAGAAGATCAGGAAATGAACAGTCATACTGTCACAATCTAAACAGGGGAGAAGTGGATGAAGGAGGAGGGAGTGAGTGGGCGAATAATTTCTATGGTTAAGACCTGAGATATTAGAATCCCATCTAATACACTGTTACATATATCCTTCAAGAAAATTATATATTAGCTAAGAGTACAAGCTCTTTTGTAAATCAACCATACTTCAATTAAAAAAGAAAAATACAAGCTCTGTAATTAGACTACCTGGCCTCCAAGCTGGGATCAACCAATTCTCTTCTTCCTTGGGTATAAAATAAGGACAACAGCATAATCATTCTCCATGGGAAACATGACAGACATAAATATATTTCTGAAAATCCCAAGCGAACTTTTTTTTGCCAATCCAATACTAAAGAGGAAAACAAAATCACTGGGATATAGTAAAAATCTCTCTTCCTCCTCCTAGTATTGAAATAAACAAGGGGAGAAGTAGGGGCTTCCCAGGTGGCACTGGTGGTAAAGAACCCACCTGCCAATCCAGGAGACAGAGAGATTCAGGTTCAGTCGCCGGGCTGTGACGACCCCCGGGAGCGGGGCACAGCAACCCACGCCAGTGCTCTCGCCTGGAGAATCCCACGAACAGAGGAGCCCGGAGGGCTGCAGTCCCTGGGGTCACAAAGAGTCAGACACGACTGAGCGACTAAGCATACAACAAGGAGAGAACTAATATTTAATGAATCCTTGTTATGTATTCAAACCATGGTCAGAAGACATACAGATGTTACATCTACTGACTCTCATACCACGGGAGCAGGTATTTTCATGCAATTCTGAAGGACAAAGAGCCCGAAGGTAATACACCTGGTTGGCTACAGCTGCTGCTAGGTCACTCCCGTCGTGTCTGACTCAGAGATGACATCACACTCCCATCTGATCACTAAGTTCACGCACTTCTGCTACACAACTGTCTATCCCCAAAATGCATTTATCAAAAATATATTTTAACAAAATCTATGCAAAACATGTTCACAATAAAGAAATTCAGATGGCACTGTCAAAATGGGAAGTAGTATAGCACCCATAATTTCTCTGAGCTGTACCCCTTTACTCTAAAAAAAGGGAAATTTTAATAATACATGTACCTCAACAGATCTCTATGAAGAATAAAGAAGGTAATGCATGTGAAATGCTTAGCAGAGTATGTTAAGCAATCAAATGTTACCAAAACCCGCTATTATTCATTATGCATGGAATTTAATATGCAGCACAGAAACTAAATGGGCTACACATAACTCAGTATTTAAGTAGAGATGCTAAGTATCCTATTTATTTCCCTTTACTTCTATAACTTTCCTCATACAGTGTAGTTAGGTTTCCTTCATAAGTAAGGACACATAATTCAAAATTATATTAATTTACATTAATTTTGATGATCACAACCTCAAAATAATTTTGTCTCACATATCTTTTAATTTGCATATTGCTATTTTTGTGAATGTAAATACTATAGAGTTTTCCTTAGTAATTAAAAAATTTTTAAAACCCTATTATTGGGACTTCCCTGGTGCTAAGTGGCTAAGACTCCATGCTCCTAGTGCAGAGGGCCTAGGTTTGATCCCTGGTTCGGGAAGATCCCACATGCCATGTTGAGTGGCCTCCCCCCAGCCCCCACAAAAAAGTATTATTAAAATTAAACCATAATAAACCATTGTTGATTCCTGACACCATAGTTTTAAAGCACACTACAATGAAAATTTCACCATCAACAGCAGAAACTGATAGAATTATCATCTCAGTACCTTTCAATTTATCAGTACTCTGATCATATCAATGCAAGAGGCAAAATTTAGTACCTTTTTGTACATAAAAATACAAAGGCATAAAATGGGTCAGCTGAAGACCCTGTAGTCCCTAAATATTAATGGACAAGAAAAGAGAAGCAAAAACATTTTTCTCCCAGATATACTTTCATATCTGAGCACTACTTTTTTAGTTTATTGAAAAGCCTAATTTTATTATTCAGAACCGGGCAGGGGAGGTACTTCTGAGTACACTACACCAAACAAATCAGAAAAGCTTTACCATGTGAAAGCACAAGTCCAGTGTATGGGATTTGAACAGCTCTTACAAGTTTCAAAGTGACTAAGAACTCTTAGATCTTTATAGTAATAAATATTGTAGTGTATCAAGGTCCATTGGGAATCTCCACTCACATGTTATGCCATGATAGAAGATCAAGGTGTCAGGTCCATTTAGAATCAGCTTTGGGGGCTTCTTTTATGCTTTAATCTATATTGTGAAAAAGCAATTAACAATATTTCCGGGAGAAATACAGTCCCTTTGCCTCTCTCTCTCCCACCCGCAAATGTAGAACAGACTGGGAGTTACAAACACCAGTGTTCCTTTAGTTTGCATTTTCCCACAAGTAGATGGGGAAAGAAATGTGACTTTGGGCAATCTCCATGCCTTAGTGAAAGCCTTTTTCAGCTTGAGAAAACATTACCTGATTGGTAGTGGCTTTCCTAGCTGAAAAGAAATGGTGACTGCTTAAAGGCGAAGAGTCTCTCTGTGAGCTACAGGGCTACCTAGGTGAACCATGAGCACAACTGTTTTCAACCAACAAAACCTTATCAAAGAGGTTGTGCCAATGGCCTCTTAAAACAGATGAGCCCCTCAAAGAGGGGGGATGCTGTGTTCTGTGGCTTCTGTGATGTACACAGCATGAGAATAAGGAAAGATGGTTCTAGGTCAGATGTATGCCTTTTGCTGACTGTATGAACAAAATCAAGGTAGGCTATTGTCCTGGGGCTCCCTTCACGGTCCAATGGCTAAGAAACCACCTTGTAATGCAGGGGACATGGGTTCTTCTGGTCGGGGAACTGAGATCTCACCTGCCATGGGGCAACTAAGCCCGGCGGCCACAACTACTGAGCCTGTGCTCTAGAGCCCACCGGCCTTAATGGATGAGCCCTCGCACCACAACTACTGAAGCCCGTGTGCCCTAGAGCTGCTCTGCAACAAGAGAAGCCACCGCAAGAAGAGCTCTGCGCACCAAAACTAGAGAAGACCCGCTCACTGCAACTAGAGAAAGCCTGTAAGCAGCAAGGAAGACCCAGCACAGTCAGAAATTACATAAATAAATAGAGTGACAAATTTTTTTTTTTTAATCAACTATACTTCAAAAGGACTTCCCCAGTGGCTCAGATGATAAAGCGTCTGTCTACAATGCGGGAGACCCGGGTTCAATCCCTAGGTCGGGAAGATCCCCTGGAGAAGGAAATGGCAACCCACTCCAGTACTCTTGCCTGGGAAATCCCATGGACGGAGAAGCGTGATAGGCTACTGTCCATGGGGTTGCAAAGAGTCGGACACGACTGAGCCACTTCACTTTCCTACACTTCAAAAAAAGGGGTAGGCTACTGTGGTCAAGATGGTGTTCAATATTTTGGAGAAACTGAAAGTTTCACGGCATCATATCTTTGTTCTATCACTAACAAGGTAACAAAATACAAGTTATTAACCACCATTTAACCTCAGTTTATTTGTATAAATAAATAAACAATAATATCTTGCCATGGTAACCTGTCAAATTCTGAAAAATGATTGCTGTTAAGAGCTTCATTTATATTTTGCAAGGATAACGCATGAGTGTAGTCTAAAAGACTAAAATGAAAAGAAAGTAGTCTTTTCACTGCTGTTCCCCAGGCACTTAGTTCCCCTCCTAGGAGGCAACTACTATGTCGACTCAACTTCAAAAATTTGGTTTCAATATCCCATGCTGAAACATTGAATTCATTAACCTTTATTGAGTGCCTATTATGTGTCAGAACCATTCAGGGTGCTGTGGGGAGTTCAAAGATGAGCTCACGGTTTTGAAAGGGAAATGGTTCCCAACTAACTTTAATATGAGGTGATAAACACAACAGTAAAAGTTTAAGAACAGAGGAGAAAGTAATTAATTTAATCAGTGAGGTGGACTGGAATAAAAAGTATAATTAAGAACATGTTTCAAGGCAAATGAAAAGTTTCAGGCACCATACCAACATTTTTCCAAGGTCTCTCTGGCATAGGCCCTCCGATTCAGGAGTTAGGACCCTATCATGGAGATTAAAAACTCTTATTTAGAGGTATTCACTCGTGGCTAAAAATCTTTGACATAAGAAAAGTCAGCCTCATAGGAGGAATGTCAAAGGGGTTATCACGGATGCACCAAGTGTCCTCTTTAGGTAGTAGGAAGCTGAAGGGTGAAGGAGTCTTTTCCCAATCATACATTCTTTATTTGAAAACTGTATGTTGTTGTTGTTCAGTTGCCCAGTCACGTCTGACTCTTTGTGACCCCATGGACTGCAGCACAACAGGCCTCACTGTCCCTCACCATCTCCTGGAGTTTGCCCAAGTTCATGTTCATTGCATCAGTGATGCCGTCCAGCCATCTCATCCTCTGATGCCCTCTTCTCCTTCTGCCTTCCATCTTTCCCAGCATCAGGGACTTTTCCAATGAGTCGTCTGTTCACATCAGATGACCAAAATACTGGAGCTTCAGTTTCAGCATGAATCCTCCCAATGAATGTTCAGGGTTGATTTCCTTTAAGATTGACTGGTTTGATCTCCTTGCTGTCCGGGGGACTCTCAGGTGTCTTCTCCAGCACCACATTCGACGGCATCAATTCTTTGGTGCTCTGCCTTCTTTGTGGTCCAGCTCCTACAACCAGATGTGACCACTGGGAAGACCATAGCCTTGACTATACAGACCTTTGTCGGCAGAGTAATGTCTCTGCTTTTCAACACACTGTCTAGGCTTGTCATCACTTTCCTTCCAAAAAGCAATCATCTTCTGATTTCATGGCTGCAGTCACTGTCCACAGTAATTTTGGAGCCCGAGAAGAGGGTAACGGATGACTAACTGGAGAGTTCAGGTTTCAAGTGCAACTTTAGGTATTCTGCACAATTGCAACACCAAGCATTTACAGATAACTAGGGTCCCTTCAATATTCTTAGAATGTCGAGATAGGCTGAAGACTCACAGGACTGCCGAGAGCTCAAGTACAACTCACAGGTCTGCAACGGCATTACCGAAGTGGTAGCGACTCAAAACAAACCTTCTTCTTAAATGGAATTTAGGTCAAATCCCTATACGTGAATATCCTGGGCCCATGTACAAGATGAGCTAGCTAAAAAGATAGTCCCAAATACCCCCACAGCAACATATGTGGAAGTTAGCCTAGTATGACCAGAAGACCAAAGTCAAGTCCATTACTTTCAGTAGATGTTTTACAAGCTTGACAACAGATGTAAGGATGCAGGAATTGGCCAGCTAATGTTTTATAAAGACAACCTTCAAACACAAATTTCCATGCCAGTCTAACAAAACTAAAGCAAACCTGAGTTGAGGGTCATAATTCCCTTACATTTTATTATCTGTTTATGTAAAAGCTATCAAAGAGGGGAAACATATTACGCAAACATAATGCTGTTTTTTTAAGAAAAAAATGACATGAAAGATCATTTGAAACAGTCTACAAAATATGCCAACTGATCACACAGTTTACCCAGGGCTCAAACAAAGGAATAGTGATCTTAGACATAACAGCAACTGAAACAACGAATTCTAGGTCAAGATTCTCTGTTCTGGGTTTAAAGAGGTAATATATACACAAAGATGCAACATTATTAAGTTTTAAATACTTTGTGATATATTTAAAGGCTTATGTTTTATCAGAAATCAATAATGCAACACATATTGATTATCTGTTCTGTGGCAGGTACCAATACCAGGCATGTGGAAATACAAAAACAGTCCTTGTTCTCAAATAGCCCTCTATTATATGGTATTACTTTTTCCCTCTTTTTCAAGGCATCCTACCCAGACTCTGTGACTTCATGGACTGTAGCCCTTCAGGCTCCTCCTGTCCATGGAATTCTCCAGGCAAGGATACTGGAATGGGTAGCGATTCCCTTCTCCAGGGGATCTTCCGACCCAGAGACTGAACCTGGGTCTCCAGCATTGCAGGCAGATTCTTTACTGCTTGAGCCACCAAGGAAGCCCCAGTAATGCCCGTCTGAGGTATCTTAGCCAAGCGGTGACAGTGATCAGGACCCACGGTGACTGTTTATAACTGTACTATTACATTTTCACATGGCAAGTTAACCTTGATCACAACATACTTACATACACTGGTACGAACAGTAACTTAAGAACTGCTACCAGTGTCACCGCCTTCAACTCACATCCATGGATCATGGATGCTGTAATATCTGCTTACCCAATTTCTATTTTTCAGCATATGCTTAGCTGCAGGAAAAGATCAAGTTCAAATGTGTTATGATTTAAGCTGCACTTCTAATCCAAGTATTTGAATCAGTGAGAAGAAATTCTATTTTGGTATTTGAAAAATCACAAACTGCAAACACTGAAGTCACGACTTTCACATCAGAGGTAAAATTCAAACTTTGGCACTCCAAAATCCTAGAGATACAATGTTCTAATCCTTTAAGAATGCCCTGATCTGTGGTTATTATGATAGCCTCTTAAATACTAGCAAGTAGAGAAAGAGGGACAAAGCCTCTATTTTCCTTCACTCCATTCACAACTTAGCCCCAAAGTTCTGAATATAAGCATTTTCTGTAACAATAAGCCACCTTTACAACAACCAGATAATTATAGGTTCAGGTCAAGAACTCTAGACCATATTGATTACAGCTCTATGCAAGAAGGACCCTCCAGCACTGTTTGTATCCACTCTAACAGGGACGGCTTTTAAGTATCTGTGACACTAAGTATTTTCAGTCCTATCAATGCCAGAAATGGAAAGCCAATGACCAGTCAGGGCTGTCAGTCGTTGCCTGAAGCAATAAGGACAAGCTGGGAATTCATCACACTAGAACTTCATCTGCCAGCTGCATTCACACATTTTCACCACCTGAATAGTTGATTCTCTTCAACTCCCACGTGGCTCATTTCAGCATACAGTGTTTTGAAATGAATATTTGATCAGGCAGGGTAAAAAGAGGTTTGGACTTATCTGAGGTGTCACCATAATGCACTTTAAGTATTTCTAAGTATCAGGAACTAGGTGTCTTAAATCCCACTCTTTGCATATTTCTGAAATGGATCTGTGATCCTAATGAAATATGATTAAATGAGATAAACCATGTGAAGACACCTAACATGTTACTGGGCACATAGCTGTTTATAAATAAATACTGGTTCCCCATTTTCTTACTTCCATCTAATGGTAAACATCCTGACGATTCCTCATTGAGCACTGGGAGACAGGTATCTCATACTGCCAAAGAAACTTAAAAATAATTCTAATTTTGTCAAAATGTTAAACCCTCACCCAAATAAGAACCTAAGAAATAAAGAAACATGGTAGGCTGAAAATCAAAATTGCTTTGTGATTTTTTGACTTCAGGATTAGGGTGCTGATATGACAAGATATGGTTTTCTTTGTATTTATCCTACTTGGGGCAAACTAACCTTCTTGAAATTGGAGTTGATGTCTTTAATTAATTTTAGAAAATATTCAGCCTTTCATTTATTTATTTTGCCTTATCCTCGCTTTCTTTCCATCCATCTGTAACAACTGCATGTACGTTAGGCAGTTAAATACCACACCATACATTTTTCACGCTGAGTTCTGTTGTATTTCATTTTCTTCTTTCCTCACTTCAGTTTAGATAAGTTTTGACTTGTTTCTGAATTTCTGATTCTTTCTTCCTCTTCATACAGTCAGCTGCTAAGCCCATTCAATAATTTGTTTCTTTAATAAATTATATTTTTCAGCTTTAGAAAGTCAGTTGGGCTCTTTTATGGATTTTGTCCAATTTTTGTTATTCCAATGTAGGAATAATACAATATAAGGATGCAGGTGTTTCAATATAGGAATGACACAATAGAGGAATGTTAAGTTTTCATTTAAAAAAACAACTACATCTAACATTTTATGTAACAGTGAAATGTTAAACACTTCCCTATAAGATTAAGAAGACAAGACTTTCAATATCATCACTTCTACTCAACGTACTAGAGATCTAAGCAAATACAATAAGGGGGAAAAGAAATGAGGTGTAAAGATGGGAAAAAAATATAACCATCTTTATTTGTAGATGAGATGACTGCTGAGAAAAAAATCCAAACAGATCTACTCAAATTAATACATGAATTTATAAAGGATTCTGGATGCTAGTTCAATATCCGCCCCCCCCAAAGACTGTATTCTATATACTATGGAAAAATCCTGAAAAACAAAGCATGCTATTCATTATAGCATTAAAGCATGAAATGACTGAAATAAATGTTACAAAATATGTGTAAGACTTCTACATTAAAAGTTAACAAACATTAGGAGAAACTAAAGAAGACCACCGGGCTTTCCTGGTGGCTCAGTGGTAAAGAATCCCCCTGCCAATGCAGGAGACACGAGTTTGATCCCTGGGTTGGGAAGATCCCCTGGAGAAGGAAATGGCAAACCATTCCAGTATTCTTGCCTGGGGAATCCCATGAACAGAGGAGCCTGGTGGGCTATAGGCCATGACGATGCAAAAGAGTTGGACATGACTTGGCGACTAAACAACAAAATAAATGGATAGCTGTAAAAGATTCATGTACTAAAAGAGTCCATATTGTTAGGATGTCAAATCTCCCAAATTTGACCCACAGATTCAACGAAAAATGAATCAAATCTCATCTAAATTTTTTTAGAGATGAATATACATTTAATCTGTAGTATGTGTGTAAATATAGATATATACATATAATACATATATACATGTATATATTTTATATAAATATGATGGTTGTTTTGGGGGAATTAAGACCGTTTTGTGTGCTTAAAGATAGGAATCCTTAAGAGCTTTTGTATGTGATTATATCTATCAATATTGAAAACACTTATGTGCTAATCCATTAACATTTTA
Organism: Cervus canadensis; assembly: GCF_019320065.1. Taxonomy (NCBI): domain Eukaryota; kingdom Metazoa; phylum Chordata; class Mammalia; order Artiodactyla; family Cervidae; genus Cervus; species Cervus canadensis. The sequence continues at coordinate 48,224,200 of NC_057386.1, read as the reverse complement.
ATTTTGAAACATTACAAATAATGATAGTCAGCTTTTCTTTTTTTGAGGTATATTACATAAATTTTTATTGAAGTACAGACGATTTATATTAGTTTCAGGTATACAACATGGTGAGTCAATATTTTATACTCTTTAAATTTATTACAAAATAATGGCTATATACTTGCTGTTTATTTCATACATAGTAGTTTGTGCCTCTTAATCTCCCTACCTACCTCTATCTTGCCCATTTCCCTTTCCCTCTCTTTACTGGTAACCACTATTTTATTCTTTGTGAGTCTAATTTTGTTTTGTTATAGACATTTGCCTTGCTTTTTGATTCCACATATAAGTGATGATATACAGTGTTTGTCTTTGTCTCTCTTATTTCACTAAGCATAATACTCTCCAGGTTCATCTACATTTCTGCAAATGGCAGAATTTCATTCTTTATTATGGCTGAGTCACATTCCATTCTACATACTTACTACATCTTCCTTATCCACTCATCTGTTGATGGGCAATGAGGTTGCTTCTATATCTTGATTACTGTGAATAATGCTACTATGAACATTGAGGTTCATGTATCTTTTTGAATTAGTATTTTCATTTCTTCAGATATATACCCAGGAATAGAACTGCTGGATCAGTTCTATTCTTTGTTTTCTCAGGAATATATACTATTTTTTTGTAGTGGCTGCACCAAACCACAATCCCACCAGCAGTCTACTAGGGTGCCCTTTTCTCTATATCACCACCAACATTTGTTATGTGTTGACTAGATTTTTCATTGATAGCCTTTCTGAAAGCTGTGAGATGATATCTCACTGTGGTTTTGATTTGAATTTCTCCTTTGATCTCTGGTGGTTCAGACAATAAAGAATCTGCCTGCAATGCAGGAGACCTGGATTCACTCTCTGGGTCCGGAATCCCTGGAGAAAGGCATGGCAACCTACTCCAGTATTCTTGCCTGGTGAATCCCAAGGACTGAGAAGGCTGGCGGGCTATAGTTCATGGCATCGCAAAGAGTTGGACATGACTGAGCGACTCACACTTTGATAGCAATGCTGAGCTTCTTCTATTGTGGTTGTTGACTATCTGTATGTCTTCTTTGGAAAAATGCCTATTCAGGTCTTCTGCCCATTTTCTTTCGTTTTTAAAAAATTAATTTATTTATTTTAATTGGAGGCTAATTATTGCCATTTTTAAATTGTGTTTTTATATTAACTTGTAAGAGCTATGTATATATTTCAGATATTAACCACTACGGTCATACCATTGGTTAAATTTATTCCTAGGCATTTTACTACTTTTAATCCAATTCTAAATTGTTTCATTAATTTCTCTATAGTTCATTATTAGCGTACAGAATAAGCAACATATTTCTGTATATTAATGTTGTATCCTATAATTTCACCAAACTCATTTATTAGTTATAGTTTTTGATGGAGACTAGGTTTTTCCATACATAGTATCATGTAATCTGCAGTGACAGTTTTATTTCTTCCCTTCCAATTTGGATGCTTTTTAATTCTTTTTCTTGTCTGATTTCTGTGGATGGGACTTCCAACACTATGTTAAATAGAAGTAGTAAGAGTGGGTGGAGATCCTTGTCTTGTTCCTGATTTTAAAGGAAAGACTTTCAGCTTTTTACCACTGAACAGATGTAACTGGAGGGTTTCTCAAAACTGGCCTTTTTTACGCTTCTCTTACACCCACTTTGATGACAGTTCATCATGAATGAATGTTGGATTTTGTCAAAAGCTTTTTCTCCATCTATTGGTGTAAGTCAGAAACGGAACTAGAAAAGGAGTGTGTGTATTCATATTCTGAGTTTTTTCAGATTCTGGGGATATTCTTCCCTGATAGAACACTTAACATGTCAGTTACAATGATATCTGAAGCCATACCAATTAACTTTTACAATCTGTCATATTAAAATCCTTTGTTCTATCTTGCACTTGAAATCAGTCCATTACCGTACATAATTTTATCATAAGACCAGTCATTTGGAAAATACTGCATATCTTCCAAATGTTGACTTATTTTATGATATAAAATATCACACTAGGTAATATCATTACCTATCTCATCAGAAATGTGTTTAAGTATGGGACCTGTTATGTAGACTGGTGGATATATGGTTTCCAAATTTCTAATTTTCAACTGAAGACTAGAATTTTATCATTGGTAGTAAATATTTGTCAGTTTTTTTTTAAATGACAGGCTTACTTTGTTCATTTTTGAGAAAATTTCTACCAAATAACAATGTCTGAATGAACAAAGTTTCAGTTTTTAAGTAAAATGGCATTCCATGAAAACAGTTGCTAGTTCAATGCACAACAAACACACAAGTGCAATTCCCTCAAAATAACTAGTGTGCATTAATTCAATTATGATATATATAATATTAAAAAGTACATAAACATGAAATTTAATAAAATTTATTAGCTTCTAAAGTTTAGTAAAATTAATAATGTTTACTGTATCAAAGAAAGCCTTAAGTAATGATATCTTTTTTTTTTTTAACTACGAGCAAGTTGCATCTGTCATGAGCAGAGTTTGGTGCCACTGCTTTTTACCATGCTAAGATGCCATCAGGTTTATATACCACTGCTTCGGCATCATCTATACTAAATGTCAAGATGGTATAAAAAAGACAAAAAATGAATTCATATTTATAAAAATAGTTTTCACTCACTGACCCCTTGGAAGTGTACTGGACATTTTCAGAGAGGTCCACGGACCACACCATCTGCTGGTATGTTTGTGCAAATGTACGTGCATGGAAATGTAAAGACATACATTAATCTACATTTTATATTCTAGAATAGCCAAGCAATGACTAAAGGAAAAAGTAGACACATTAATTTGCTACATTTCAAAACTTGCTAAAAAGCTAGTTATTAAGATAGTATGATAGTGGTACAAAAGACAGGTGTGTGTATATATATATGTACATATATATATATGGAAGAAAATAGAGAATCCAGGAAAAATATGACTTTTTTAAAAAGCATCATCAAAATTCATTGGGGGAAAGATCTTTTTGCTGAACAGTGCTGGAACACACTTATCTCGAAAAAACTTAACCTTGATCCTTGCCTCATCTCATAATAAAAAATAATTTGAAAAGATTGATAGACTAAATGCAAAAGCCAAAACCATATAGTTATTAAAGAAAAGCATTGAAACACATAAAAAGAAAAACAATGGAAAAATTGTATTTCTGCTTGTCAAAAAACACCAATAAGAAAGTGAAAAGACAATGAATTGAAAGGACATACTGGCAAAATATCCAACAAAAAGTCTTATCCAGAATAAAGAACCCCTGAAATTCAACAGACAACAGACCCAATAAAAACTGGTGAAAGACTTCACAAATACATTGCAAAAGATATCCAAATCTTCAGTAAGTATATGCAAGGTACACAGTATCAGTATTCATCAGAGAAAAGCAAATTAAGACCACAGTTTACATTCACTAGGATGGCTCACACACTGCTGTTAAGAATGAAAAAATGGTATATGGTCATTTTGGAATACTTCCTTGGCAGTTCCTAACAAAGTTAAACACAGGCCTACCTTCTGAGCCAACACTTCCAATCCTATGTACATGCCCTGAAGACATGAATGAATATGTCAAAAAAAGGCTTATACAGCAAAGGTTATAGCAGCTTTGTTAATAATATGCCAAAAGCTAAAAACAACAGAGTAATGGATACATAAACTGTGTTATATTCAAACTACGCTGCAATGTAAAAAAAATGAACTAGTGACACATGTAATACCTGAATGAATCTCAAAAACATTAAATTAAGTAAAAGAAGCCAGATGCAAGAGAATGTGCAGAATGATTCTATTTACTTGAAGTTCAATATAAACAAAGCTAATTTACGATGATAAAAGTCATAGTCTGGGTCAAAGGTAGTCTTGACTGGAGGAAGAATAAAAGAACTTTCTGAAATGATGAAAATATTCTAACTTTGATCTGAGTGGTGATTATCTGGGTATAAAAACTGATCAAGCTGTGTGATTAAGATATGTGCATTTTTGCTATATGTAAACCGTACCCTAATTAAAAAAAAATCTTCAAAGATGATCTAAAGTATAGACGTATCAATTTTTCAAGCTAGAAGGAACTTTGCAAATAACCTACTTCAATTCTTTTCTTCATTTTATAGAAGTAAGCCCTGGATTTTGAAGCCGTTTCTTAAAGAGCTAGTTCCAGGCAGAGCTGAGACTAGAACCAAAGATCTGTACGTGACTAGTCACTATTCCTTCCACTGCCCCAAGCTTCAAAAACAAAACTGTTTCCAGGAACAATTATTTCCACTTTGATTATTTGCTTTAGTTTTTCTCTGACAGTTTTCAACAATATCCAGGGGAATACCACGAGCTCTGGTTCCGACTAGTTGCCCGGGTGAGGTCCCAGGCTGCTTTTTAATTGCTCACTGGGCTTCCACAATCAATGGAGAGAGGCTCTTTTGTTTGTTTCTAAGTTTATAGATGGCACCTATAAGCATAAGCCTCTCAGGCTCTTGGACACAATTTAAAATAGTGTGGCACTAACAGTTTGACGCTAATGTCACTAAGACAAATGGAATCCCCGGTTCAGACTTAAACAAATTCTAATACTGCCCCCAATATTGTCCCTCTGCCACCACAGTCTCAGGCAACAGACTACATAAACAGTCCAGCCTTGTATTAAAGATGTAGTAATAACGGTACAAAAAAGAAAAGTTGGGTCTTTTGGCCCAAAAGTCTCATGTAAATATGTGGTACCCTGGTATATCAACAGCAGGGAGAATTCCATCAATTCCTTTTCCAAATGCTTAGGAAAGACTTAAAGTCATGTCATGGACTTGGTGCTTGCAACAGAGAAAGCCAAGGCGAGGTTGCAGCTGACACAGAGATTTATTCAAAGCAGCAACGTGTCATCAGAAAAAACTCTCCCAACAGCTTCTCTACTCCTGTTTACAGTTTCTTCATCTGCAAGTGGGGCAATCATTTTTTCCTTAATTGTACTGAGCTAAAATTTTCCACATTGTTAACTTGAATTTCATCTTCTAACATCCTATAAATATTAGAAAGAAGAATGAGGGGAATATTTAAATCAGGAGGAGAGAGATGTGACCGAGCACTTCTGTGATGGGAAATCAACTCTTTTCCCTACATTCTTAATCTCTCTAATTTACTTTTGATTCTATATAGGCAGTAGGTGTTCACTAGACGAGAGCTGAAATAAGGCACAGACTTCCTCTTTTCTAATTAAAAAGCCAATCTTAATTATCTTAGTTTGAATATTTACTGTTCCAAGTATAAATAGTGTCACAGTAAAATTACTGACCTCCTTTTTCCCCCTCTAAGGGACTCTGTTCACAGGTCAGGACTAAGCCTTCTTTTAATTTCACCCTCATCTCTAATCCTCTTACTGATTCCACAAAGGCTTTGAATACCCAAGGTACAAGTATGCCTGGAGTTTTCGTCACCTTATAATCACAAAGACTATCTGGAACTCTATTAAATGAAAACCATATCATTTATTCAAAGAAATAGCTCAACATTTCAAAAGAACTTTATAGCCTTTATATTTGGGAATTATTTTAGGAAATAATTTGAACATATTCCTGCCCAAAAAGGTATGACAAATTTTTATAAAGGAAAACAAATTATTTTTTGTGGGTTTTTTTTTTTTTTTGGTCTTTTGGCCATCCTGCATGGCATGTGGGGTCATATTCCCTGATCTGGGATTGAACCTTTGCCCACTGCAGCGGAAACAGAGAGTATTAACCACTGGACCACCAGGGAAGTCCCTTAGATTATTTTTACAGAGGCAGAGAAGAATGGCTAGGTAGGAAACATGACTTGTTGAAGGCTTCAGCAAGAGTTCAAGACCATGACTGTAACACCATGGCATCTATCACTCTGTTCTAGTTATAAAATCATGGAGCTAAGTGACCTCACCACAGTAGATTGAACAGTGTTTCTTATAAATCCCTTTGCTCTTACCACCAGCATCTCTTGTGTCCCTGATGACTTTAAGATACAATAACGAAATCTGTCTGCCTCAGATTGGAATGGCAACTATAGATACATGAAATATAGCCCTTAGGAATATAGTTCCCCCAGTGCATCAGAGAAATCTCTGTAAGATAAAAGCATGCCTCTATAAGAATATCTCTCCAGCAGAGATTTGACTGAATAATATCCTTGTTGTTTACCCAGTCATACTTTTCTAATAGGTATAATTTTTTTTAAGGTCTGACATACCAAATGCCAAATACACAAAGTAGGCACAATTGATCATTATAAAATCAATAAAATCAAACCAGCTTGGATTTTCTTCAAGCAAACAAATTATTTAGATATCTGCAAGAATTGGGTGCTGAAAGCCTGAGTTAATTAAGTGCTTAGAAATTATTTAGATGACTCCAGTTGTACAAAAAAGAACATTTCTCTTGAGTCAAAAAGTTGCTCTAGCAACAAATACTAGATCTGCAACTTTGTCCCTATTTAGTAGAGTATGTGATGTAGCACAAATATGTATCAAAGCCTGCTCTGAAGAATAAGAACTTGTTTTACTTCTCTGTCAGTTTCCCTTCCCCTTCTGTCATCTGCTCAGGAATGTACACCCAAGCTGCTCTCACCACTTCTAATAACATTTTCTCTATAAAATGTTTACTTTAGTAGAGTTTGACAAAGATGTCTGCTCTTCATACAAGTGGGGCATAAGTTTGTCTTTAAATCTCAGTTGCTTTGAGTTCTTTCTTGGTAAACACCAATTTCCATAGTAAAACTACAAACGAGGACAAACAAACTTAGGATGAACCAGATCTTTCTAGGCTCTTTGTGTGGATGAGTCACAAGCAATTAGAGTTGTTATTAAGTTATCCAACAAGTACAGCCTGCACATCTTGGAACAAGAACTTCAGCCACCAATGTGGGAAACAAAGTTTGAACAGGACGCTGACACTATTTCTACCTTTTCCCCTCTTTCAGCCCTACACCTTTACCAAAAGAAGGACACATGTTATAAAGGACAAACAATAGGAAGAAATTCTTAGATACCTAATCAAAAGAAAAGTACAAAGGGGGAAAAGTAAGTAATTCATGCCATGCATTGTCTAGAAATACTGTCTGATTCAGACGTTGATGTTGATCAGTTGGATAGGAGAAACTGAGCAGCTCCTTCAGATCTCGTTTTTCTGGGTAGCCTGTGTGTATAGGTAAATCTATGAAGTCCATTTCCAGAATGGCATTCTCCTTAGTCAAGAAGGGAAACTGACAATTAACTTCGAAATCTGAGGAAAAGTAGTTTTTTTCAGCCTCCAAAGATCAGCGGAAACATGTCATGGGAAGTAACATCTACATATAAAGCAATTACAGATCTGCTGAGTCTAAAATATACATAGATAGAGAGATAGCAAGAAACTGGTTCACAGGTACCTAAAGCTATGGAATTTGTACTATGCCTAAATCATCAAAGTTAATAAGTGAAAAACTTGTAGTTTAGGTTAATACATTTCTATGTGAAGGAGTGAAGCACAAACGTACTACCTAGTTAAGAATTTTTTTAAAGAATTTGCTAGCTAGAGTGGCACAATGCTCTGCTGATTTTAGTTTCAGTAGAATAACACTGCAAGATACACAGATACTGAAAACTGAACATACAGACCCAAGGTTTAAATAATATTTTCACTTTGAAAACTGTCACAGCCATCAGAAGATTTGATCATATCAAATTATATTTTTAAATTCTACTCCTTTGAAAAGTAATTTGATGAAAAATAATTACACCACCACTAGTTGAGACAGAGCAAGAGCTGTCACTATAGTAAAGGGATAGCTACAAAGTTTGCCACAGGAACAATTAAAAAGATAGTATGTTTAGTTGTATAAATTGTTTAAAGGTAAGACACAAAGCAATGAGCCCCGATAAGGGGAGGCGCCACACTGGTCATACCTCTCTAAGCAAAGGCAATCAAAGCTCCAGATTAGCATCTTCATAACAAGCAACTGACTCCAAGTCATGGGTCATAATCAGAGACGTATTTCCGGGTTCAAGAGCAACTAGACTCTTTTTAATAGAAGAATCTAAAACAGAATTTCCCTATAAACCTCTTTTCATAAAGAACCCAAATCAGAGTTTGAGATTAGCAGATGCAAACTATTATATATAGAATGGATAAACAACGGTCCTACTGCAAAGCACAGGGCACTGTAGTCAATATCCTGTGATAAAGCATAATGGGAAAAAATATGAAAAAGAAAATAAATGTACAACGGAATCACTTTGCTGGATAGCAGAAATAAACACTACATTGTAAATCAACTGTACTTCAATAAAATAAATTTTTAAAAAAGAACCCAAAACATTTATGCTTTATCTTGTTAAATCAATAGAAAAGTAACACTGTTACAACAGTGGTCCCACTAGATGAAATAGATGAAGTTTTGCCAACAAAATATTATTCACCCACTTAAAAAACGTGATCAACAAAAGAGATCCAGACCACTGGAGAGGTGGAGAATAACTCATAGGAAGTCTAATTCCTCGTCTACGGTGTTTCTTTAGCTCAGCTAGAGATAGCACACACATTTCATTGCTCTGGCTGTCATTCTGAAAGGGGCTAATGATTTTCTGCAATGAAAACAGGCTGAGAAAAATAATGGAACTTAGTCACTAAGAAGTCCTTCTCTACTTAAAAAGACAAGCCAAGCAGAGGCTCAGAGCTGGAGAACAATATCTGAGAAACTGCCATGTGTTTCACTGATAGAAACCTAAGTGTTGATAAATCAAAGATGTAAGATCTATTCCTTACTCAAACATCAACAGGAAACTCTTCTTGCAGCAGAGTTAAACAAAATTATGGATTCAATAGTTGATTGAAGTTCCTCTCTGTGGCATGAGAGAACTTTATAAAGAGCTAAAATTGAGATAGTGCTATATGATATATACAGTCTTTCCCCAGATTATAGCATCGAATATGGCACATTTAATAATACACATGGTAACTGCTTTAGTGACGTGCATTTCATCTGACCAATGGCCAGCTACTTGACTCTAAGACATTAATAATATGGCAGTTTAATAATATATATATAAAAAACCCAGTCAACAAAGCCTGCTACTGTAATCTCGAATAAAACACTTCAGGTTAAAATATATCATTTCCAGGATTCACAGTTGTAAATGATAATTCCATATGAACAGGATCCGTTAAGCATTCTCAGTCTGCAACTATCAAAAAGATTTATTAAATCACCTATCTCAATAACCCTTGCAGTGCAAGTCTAGGGACCTTAGATATTGCTGTGCTTGTTTCCAGGGGACAACCCTGGTTGCCAAGTTAAAGCTGAGGAACAAGTATGAGTCCTCCAAAATGCAAGTTTACACTAAGAATGAAAGCACAGCGCTCAACGTGGACCATGCGATCAGACACAAAGTGCAATCTGCTGGCAACAGCTCAGAAAGCCAAGAACAAGTATAAAACCCATCAGCTTTCAAACTTCGAAACATCCAGAGACAGAATCAGAAACAGAAGCTTTGGTCTTTTAAAAGTGGTCTTCACAAACCAGTTTTGTGTTTGTTTCCATTTTCTTTCACAGTTTAAGCCTCAATCAGATCAGCTGTCTCCAGGGATTTTGAAATTGCTATAGATTAAAATCCTCTCTGACTCAACTGTTTGACTAATGCCGGGTGTTTAATAATTCTACTTGTAAGAGACTTTTTTTGATGAAACCCTGCTGTACGCTGGTTTCAGATGCGCCACAGCTGCGCCATATAGAAAGCATCACTGTCCTTACTTTTGTTATCACTGCATTTAGAGATGAGAAAATGTATCATGGAAAACAGTTCTGTTAAAGATGGGGCTGAAAACAATTTTACAATATTAATTTAGCAACTACCACCTATAGAGGCAAAGACCTATTTCCAGACACTAACGATACATATTCGTGGCTGGATTTCAAGGATAGGAAGTTAATAACTGTGATAGACAGAGTTAAGTTAATGAATTTCTAAACTTCATGCTTTCAATAATAAAGCCATTTAATTTACGCTATAGCATTTGGACTCTCTGCTTCCACAGATCAGGCACTTTGATACTCAACAGGTTGAGTAAATTGAATCCATATATTGTATTTACGTTCTCTGTCAAGGTTGCTTCTCCACATTTGAGAGATCAAAGGCTAAAACAGTCATCAACCCTGTAGCCTTCAATACTGTGTTCATTACATTTAATCAAGTGCCAACTCCATGGTATCATTCACCAACCTTAACAATATTTAAATGCATGGCGTTGTTTAGCAGCAAATGTAGGCACAGTATTGTTTTAATACACAGACACACACCCAACTCCCCACACTCATGTGTACGCACACTTGCTTGCTCACATGCAGCCATCCCTCCTCACCCTCCTTCCCCAAGAGAAGAGAAAGATGGCAAGAAATATACAGTATCTACATTGTGCAAAAAAAGAAGTTAAAAAGGCATGGGAAAAAAAACCATTAAACATTTTGTATGTAGTCTTCTACCTGAGGCAGCATCGATCACGGTGGAAATTCCCCTTCGATCAGACACTGGACGGGATGACCCTGGCATGCTGACTGGGTCAGAGCGGACTGGCTGGATCCTGCAATGCAATTGAATTTAATTCACATATGTTACCAGCATCAAAACTGTCCCATGCTACAACAGACCTTAAATCAGCAATGCTGGAATAGCCCAGTCCATGAAAGAACCATTCACTCTAAAATAAGGCAAATGGGTGAACTTGCAGTCCCTAAGGTTCTTTCAAAAGACTTAAAGCATAGCATTCTCTACACTCTGGACCCCTTCTCTTTTTGTGGTTTTCAACAGCTTTTAAACAAGGGGTTGAAAAACGGACATTCATTTACAAAGGGACAAATGAAATGCAATGAGAGAAGACACAAAACACATTATTCCGAACCCTTTGGCATTTGAAAAGTATATGTGGAATCGAGACAAATGGTACATAGGAAGCTATTTGCAAGCAGAAGTAGAGACACAGATGAAGAGAACAAGTATAGGGACACCAAGGTGGGGAAGGAGAAGAGGGGTGAGTTGAGAGACAGGGACTGACATATGTACCATATATAAAGCAGATAACTAATGAGAACCTACTGCATAGCACAGGGAACTGTGCTCAGAGTTGATGGGAGGGCAGTCTGGGGGAGAAGCGATGCATGTACATGCATGACTGAGCTGCTCTGCTGTGCGCCGGAAACTATCACAACTCTCTATTTTAGTTATACTCAAACACAGAAAAAAAGGTTAAAAAAAGGGAGATGAAAAGTTTTAAGAATCTTCAAATTCATGAATAGAATCGTTGCCTTCCTTAAAAGACATCAGTTGATACAAAAATTTGAGTCACTCTCTTAAAATCCTTAAAGAAAATTATTTTACGTATGGCAACAAGCATAGGATAACAAACCTAGACAGCATATTAAAAAGCAGACATCACTTTGCCAACAAAGGACCATACAGTCAAAGCTATGGTTTTTCCAGCAGTCATGTACCGATGTGAGAGGTGGACCATAAAGAAGGCTGAGTGCCAAAGAATTGATGCTTTTGAATTGTGGTTCTGGAGAAGACTTGAAAGTCCCTTGGACTGCAAGGAGATCAAACCAGTCCATCCTAAAGGAAATCAGTCCTGAATATTCACTGGAAGGACTGATGCTGAAGCTGAAACTCTAATACTTTGACCACCTGATGTGAAGAACCGACTCCTTGGAAAAGACCCTGATGCTGGAAAAGATTGAGGGCAGGAGGAGAAGGGGTAACAGAGGATGAGATGGTTGAATGGCATCACCGACTCAATGGACATGAGTTTGAGCAAACTTCAGGAGAGAGTGAAGGACAGGGAAGCCTGGCGTGTTGGAGTCCACGGGGTCACAAAGAGTCAGGATATGACTTAGCAACTGAACAACAAAATAGGATAACACAGCTGTGTTGGGATGTGGCTGCCAGGTGGTTAGCTAAAATCTCTACTATCTAACTGAGTTACCACCACAATATCACTAATTAGCATGTAAGAATCAATTAGAATGTCAGCGAAACTTCAATTTACTACATATGAGTTTAAGTTGCTTGGAAATGGTGAATCTATTAATGCTAAGAGTCTAGTTCCAGCTGTATTTCTGTACTATTCACTGAAGGATTTCTGTATTGCTAAAAGAGCCGAGAGGCCCAGGCAACTTAAAGGAATAAAGACTTACTATAATAGTGTAAGTGTGCATTTTTTGGCAATGCATTCATTCAATAAGTATTTGTTGAGTATTAGTCATGTGTCAGCAGTATTCTAGGAACAAGCAGAAACAAAACACAAAATGCAAAGTCTGTGTGCAGATATATGGTATAGTACACAGGCATTCAAGACTGATGCAAAGGAAAACTAGTGTGAAAATGAATGAAATAGGTAATAAGAGCTCGGAAAGAGGAAATGAGGGAATGAAAGCATGGTCCACAGCAGAGTGAGAGGATCTTGTGGAGCTGGAACAGAAATTGGACCTCTAAACAGTGTTAGGATGATGTATTTATATACAAAGGAGCAAGAAGATCTCTTTAAACACAGAAGTAGAAACAGCAAACCCTTGGATTTGCAGCCAAGCATGATAAATGCAGGTCATCTTGACAAGCATGATTTGGCTTATGCATAGAGTTCATAGAGGACACTGATGAAGATAAGAAGTTGATAAGCACCATGGGACATTACAGAAGCCTGACATTTCAATTACGGACTGTAGAAAAAGGATCCTCACTGAAAGCACAGTAGGAATGTATATGTGCTTGTTGTATGAAAGGCAGAAATAGGAGGGAGGTGAAAACTGCATTTGACCTAGGACTGGAGGTTGGAAATGCTGCTATACTAATGTTGACCACTGCTCTAGTGGTGTACTACCAGTAGCCCTTCTATACCAGCTTATTTTCCCAAGCCAGTCATGGTGACCCCGGCATCTCATGGTGAGATTAATTAGGTCTGTGATGAGTGGGTCTAAGCAAATGTGGGACAATAAGAAAAGAGGAAGAGTTTACTTGACGTTTCTAGAAGAGATGTTTTCTAGGTCTTAATGAAAAACAAGCAGCTAGCCTGTTAGATATGCTCAGTGCATGCAAATTAAAGCTACCTCCCAGTCTAAATAACTTATGTGGGCTAATAAATTTCCTATTATTAATTCAATTTATAGCACTGGAGTTTCTGAATCAACCACGGTTGTGGGTGGAGTGTGGTTTGGACTAGAGATGAAAGAAGGTTGGCCAAGAACTGATGGATTGAAACTGGGCAACAGACACACAGGGGTTTAGTCTATTATTCTTCTTAATTTTACAAATTTTATATATGCTTGAAATGTCTCCATAATAAAAAAAATACAAAAATAAAAACAAACTGGTAGGGGTGATGAAAATGTCCCAGAATTAGGAGGATGCAGCAAAACATAGTGACTATATTAAAACTACTGAACTGTACACTGTGTTTCATGTTATATTAATTACATATCAATTAAAATAACATGATTAAAGTGTGAGGATCTAATGTATCACACAGTAACTATGGTTTTGATAATACTGAAGTTTGCTAAAAGAGTAGAAGTTAAATGTTCTCACACAGAAAGATCACAACATACATATATAAAATATATCAAACAATGGATGTATTAATTAACTAGATGAAAAAATAAAATGAAATGAAGTTGGTTTCCCAGGAGCTAACCTCAAATGGAAAACTAGGTTTTATATCTCAGTTTCTTTTACATTACCTATTTCTCAGGTCTATTCATAAATATTTCATTGACCTTTTTCTACATGTTAAATCCCTATTCCAAATAAGGAGCTGCTATGAGGTGAGCCAGGCTTCCTTGGTGCCTCAGTGGTAAAGAATTCACCTGCCAATGCAGGAGACATGGATTCGATCCCTGGGTCGGGAAGATCCCCTGGAGAAGGAAATGGCAACCCACTCCAGTGTACTGGCCTGGCAAATCCCACGGACAGACGAGCTTGGCGGGCTATTGCCCATGGGATCACAAAAGAGTCAGACGGAACTGAGTGACAAAACAACATCGAGGTTAGCCATGCCTGATCCCCTTATGGATAGGACAGCCAACAACACACCTGACAGCTGCCATTTTGGTTAGGATACAGGAAGGCAGACTATCACAGCATCATATTAATTCTCAGTGATCTGGGGAACAGGAGAAGGCACTGAATGTGAAGGGTCAGTTGCACCGAAAAATCTAAACAAGACTTCACAATTTAAAGGAGAAAGTAAAGTCAGCAGCCATAATGCCATTGTGCATAAGCCGAAAGAATTGTAGAACCAGACGTAAGGAGTCGGGATAAAGTGATGGTGCACAGAGATGAGGAGAATATCAAGAGTGGGATTTCTAATTGGATGCTGGGCGGGAAATGGTACTAAACAGGACACATGATTGAAACAATGTGAGATAAATCTGAATTTTTCATCAAAATTGTGTTCTCATGGGGTTAAGATCTTAACCAAGGGCCTACAGCTCAAAATTTTAAATATAAACTGCAAGCGAAATACAACAAAATTATAAACCTGGGACTAATATAAAGGTTTCTAGTATTTATATATGCCCAACAAATAGGACATAAACAATTTAAAGATAAATACTGGGAGCTCTTTAGTATAAGAAAAAGGAAAAGTCCCTGAGGAAAATTCTAGAGGATTTCAGGAATAAAGCTCTGTCTGAAGAAGCAAGTTAGAGAGCTCTTAGACAAAGACCTGCATCTGAAGTAAGGGGTAACTAAGAAAGCTAGAGGAGGTCAAAAACAAAGGAACAGGGACATCCCTGCTGGTTCAGCGGCTGGGACTCTGCGCTCCCAATGCAAAAGGCCTGGGTTCGATCCCTGTACAGGGAACTAGATCCCACATGCCACAGCTAAGAGTCTGCATGCTGCAAATAAAGATCCTGCATGCAGCAACTAAGATCCAGCAAAGCCAAATAAATAAAAAATTTTAAAAACTCAAAGGAACAGAGCTGGGTGTATAGAGCTGGAGATGTTCTCCAAAAAAAAGGGACAGGATCTTATCAGAACAGCAGGTGACAGTCATCAGAAAAAAAAAAAAAAAAGTGGGGGGGGGTCGCTGAGAATCTTGTAAATAG